>NW_026000019.1:17399814-17406510 GCF_001458135.2 Marmota marmota marmota
AAAAAAAAAAAAAAAAAAAAAAAATATGTATATATATATATATATATGTATATATATATATATATATATATATATATATATATGGAAAACGAGGCTCTTTGGGTGGAATCTGAGCCGTCCATTCACTCAGCAAATATTTACTGAGCACTTCTGTGCCAGGTCGAAACCCTGGAGGCCCCGGAGCTGTAGGTCCAATAGAGAGACAAGGTCCCTTTTTGCATGAAACTCACATTCATTCATTTTACGTGGGACAGACAGAGGCTGTCACGCCTGGGAGGCCGGGGAGAGGCTTGGCCACATGGAAACCGTCATAAACAGAGCAATGAACAAGGTCCTGCTGGATGGTGACAGGAACAAGAAGGAGACCAGAGGACGGACGCTGGGGGAGGGGGAAGGGGGAGCTATGCAGATGGGGAGCTCAGCTCACGGAGCGTCTCCCTGGAGGCGCTGAGACCTGGGTGACAGGAGAGTCCAGGGCGTGAGGATCCAGGGGAAGGTCTAGCAGGCAGAAGTGTCAGAAGCCACAGGATAGTGGACTCCTGGGGATAATGGCCAAAAGGCCAGGGAACCACGTGGCTGACTTCAGAGTTGGGGTTGGGGCTTGAATTCAAGGGAAGGGACACTCCGAGGGGATGCTCCTGCAGAGAAGTGTGACCCAGCAGGCGGGCGCTGAGAGAGAGGGACCAGCCAGGGACTGTCCCCCGCATGCCAGGCAGTGGACTTCGGAGCACGCAGCTGGCCTGCAGCGCTCGGCTCCCTGTTCTGGGCTACAACCCTCTCCTGGCTGCATTAGGTCCTAAGCAAAACACATCAAGTACCTGTCGCCCTGAATTAGCTGTTGGAGGGGAGAGAAGTCCAGGCTGAGGTCTCGTTTGGGGAACTAGACCAAATCCAGCTCTGGGGAAGCAGTTCTCTGGACTCGAGGTGGCAGGACAATGAGGTGGGGTCCAGCCTGATAGAGGAGGTCCAGGTGACAAGTGGAATCTGGGTCCCGCTACACCGGGACCTTCAGAAACCCCCATAGAAAGGGGCAGGATTCCTAAGACACGCAGAGGGGCTCAGAGCCCCACGCTGGACAGCAAGGCTGGCGACCACGGTGGACAGCCAGGGAAGGAGGGGCGGAGCAGGAGGGAGGCGGACGCAGAGCTGGATCATTAAACAAAAGACAAAGGCTTCCTTCAGGAGCTTCCTTTGCTAAGTTGTTTCAAAGCTGTGATAATCAAGTTCCTCACAACATTTCCTGGCAGGGACTGCTGTCCCTTCTTCCACTTGGCTGCACTCTCTTCCTGCAGCACCAGGAAGGAAGGTCCTCGGGTGACCAAGCCCACTCAGGGGACTCACAGAGTCTCTCCGGTGCAGAGCCAAGGGTGGGATTCAAGTGACAGGCGGGAGAGCTCAGCTCAGGGACAGCCCTGGAGACGCGGGTGGAGACAGAAAGGGCAGGTGACTCTCCAAAGCCCTGTGGTGGCCTGTCCATTCCCTCGACAGTCACGGTTCCAGCTCCAGACTCCTGCTCTCCTGGAGGTTGTGTTCTGGGAGGTGATGGCAGATAGTAAATAATAAAACATAACAGAGTCATTCATAGGCTGTGGTAGAAGATGAATGCTTTAGAAAGATGATACACAACAAGCAAAGATCAGGAGTATGGGGAAGAGGGCCAGTTGCAATTTTAACAGACAATTAGAAGAAGGTGACCTCTGAGTATAAATTGAAAGAGGTGAAGGAGAAGAAGAATTTGGGCAAAGGGAACAGCGAGTGCAAAGGCCCCGAGGTGAGAGTGTGCCTCAGTGTTCCAGGAACAGCAAGGTGGCCAGAGTGTCTGAGGCCACCTAAGGATGCTCAGAACAGAGCTGGGGATGAGGAGAGTAGGCACCAGGGGCCACATCCCTCAGGGTCTCGTAAACATTGCCAGGACTTGTCATCTGTCTGTCAGCAGGCACTACACCGCAGGACCCGTACATTCCATCTCTGCCCTCACAGCCTGGATATCACCGGCACCCAGTAAATGCCTGCCGGGTGAGTCACCGCAGGTGAAATGCACACAGCCCCTGGCCGGGCGGGCATGTCCAGGCGAGGCCTCCGCATAGGATGGCGTTTCCCTCCACACTTCCATGCCCCCTACAGCCCTGAGAGTGACCTGATGAAATAGGAGACTTGGTGTGATCACCATTCAAGGGAGTGTCCTGCAGGGAGACGGGCAGGTGCCCAGGAGCCTGTCAGCCTGTTCCTCGGGGAAGAGCTGGGGTGCAGGTCGGTGTGACCGACTTACCCTCGGGCCCTGCACTGACTCCACTTCTGTGGCCCCTACCAGGCCCTCCCCACCCAGCACCCTCCCTGCCCCGCCCACCGGGTCCACTGAGAGCAGCAGTGAGTGAGGCCTAACCAAGGGAGGCGGCCACTCCTTCTGTGTCCCAAGAAGATTCTAACTTTGCCCCAGGGCCAACCCTGATGGCGGCTCCCTGTCCCCTCCTCCCTGCCCCACATTCCTGAGAGTGATGCGGGCACGGCCGGCTCAGAACAGAATATTCCCCCTTTTTAAAGAATATTTATTTTTGATTTATTTTTAACTGATACATAAGAATCCCACATATTACCAGGGTGCCGTGTGGTGTGTGAATACATGTGGGCCTTGTGAACCGTTCAGACAGGTGCAACACCATCTTCTCAGACACCCTTCACCCTCCCGTCGGAAGGGCACCCACACCTCTCTCTGGGAGCTTTTAGAAGTACACAGGACATTGTTGTGATCAGCAGTCGGAAGCAGGGTTCCTGCGCCCCTCTTCTCCATCCCTCCACCCACCCTGCTGACAGGACCTTCTCTACAAGAAGAAAAGCGGAACCGAACCTCCGGGCCCCAGGGCCTCCCACCCGGGGCCTCCACAGGGCTAAATAGGAACTTTGCAAAAGTGAAACTTTGCAAAGGCTTTTTAAGTGAGGAGACCCCACCAAGTGTTTATTGGACTCTCTGAACCATGTGACCCTCCTCCTCCCTGTTTTAAGGTGCACTGGCACTGCCCGCAGGCACCCCTTCCTCGGGCAGCAAGACCAAAGAGGGCCAGCACCTGCCACCTGCAAGAAGACCAAGGGCCAGGGAGCCCAGAGACAAAGGACCAGGAACAGGGAAGAGAGAAGGAAAGGGCTGGGAAAGGTAACTGCTCCCGACAAACGTCACCCAAGGGCGGTGGGGTTCACTCTGCTTCTTCAAATATACATCTGTTTGGCTCAAATCCCCTTTTTATGTCCTAGAAAAAAAAACCTAATGCCTGCCTTGAGACTTCTGAAAATTGCAAGAGAACCTGTATTTTCTTCTCACCTCTGGCTCCAATTTCCTGCCCTCGCTGAATTCTTATTCTCTGCTCTCCATAATTCTGCACCTTCTTCACCCAGCTCTCTCCTCCAGCCCCAAAGCAATCATTTTACAAGCATTGCACGTTAGCAGAATTTTTATTGATGGTTTGTAGGTCACGAGAGACGGGTTACATTCTCTCCCCACAGGCAAGAGACCTGGCGCCCAGCACTAGCTGTTCCGTCTCTTGAATGTTCTCCAGGGATTTCTCACTGGCTGAGCCTCCGCGTGCAACACAGGGCTCCTGTCTCCCTCTCCCCAGGAATCCTCCCTCACAGCATGATGCCCCGTCCCCTATGGGCACATCTGAGGCCCATCTAGGTGTGCAAAGGAATGAAAATCCTTTGGCTCCTTTGGGAACCCAGCTGTCAAAGACAGCTGCTCTAAATGGTGGGCCTTCTCCCTCCTGTCACCCACGTTGCTCTGTCTTCTAGTTCATTAGAAAGCAGAGAAAGTCTCTCATTGTCCCTTCCTCACTCATTCCCTGACCCATGCCATTCTGCGTGCTGTGGTCCTTTGGGCTGTAAGCCACCAGTTATACCTGTCAAGGATCTCGAGTTCAAAGCCAGCCTCAGCAATGATGAGGTACTTAGCAGCTCAATGAGATCCTGCCTCTAAATAAAATACAAAATAGGGCTGGGGATGTGGCTCAGTGGTTGAGTGTTCCTGAGTTCAATCCCTGGTACCAAAAACAAAAAGAAAAAAAAAAGCACTAATAGGATGAATTTCCTTACCTCAATCTACCCTTCTAAACAGCCTCGGGACCCCTGCATCTTATAAGTAGTCCCAGATGTTACTCCCAAGTAACTCCTACAAGTGCCCCTGCCACCAAGCGGTCTAACCAAGAAGGTTTAACATGGGGTCATGGAAGCCCCCCGGGAGCTAGGCACAACCACAAGCTCTCTGTGTGCATCTCTGTGCTCCTGCTGAGGTGAGGGCATATAGATCCAAAAAAATATTTTCAGCCCTCTCCAATCCCCTGCCCCTGAAAAGGTTTTAACCCTGTCGGGTCACTGCACAGGACCATGCTGAGCCCTGTATGGACATCACAGCCCACGGTGGCAAGGCAGCCCATCACTGTTTAATTGGCAATTGGAGAAATCATTGTGGAAAGATCTAAATTTTCAAGAATATCTGCTCTGGGAGTTGTGAAAAATCTACAGGAGTTAAGAGCAGCAAAAATAAAATCAACATCTTTTTGTTGTTGTTGTTTTTTTGATAGAGACACCGTTTTTAAAAATGTGATTCAATAAGCTAATGCCTAAGAGCTAATGCCTTTACACAGGCGTCGACAAAGTAATTCTGAAGCTGAGACTCTGGCTTTATAATTTTAAAATATTAACCATAAAAGCAAGATGAATCAGATACATAGATTTATTGTATCCATTGGAGAAGGACTTAGCTCACATAAAACAATTGCGACAAATGAACCCGAAGTTAAGGATGGATGGAAGCCCAGAGCCAATTAAAACTAAATGGGAAAGAGATTTAAGTCTGAAAATTGAAGATAAGGGTTGGCAATTATCCCGTCATCTAACCAAACACACAACTGCTGCTGTGGAAGACTTGATGTACTTTTAATTATCATATCAAGCATTTGACTCTTGTTACAAAAATGAAATTGACCATAAAAAAAATGTCAGCACTTTCCCCAATAATTCAGAGGGAGAAACACTCCTCTCTGCCCACACAGTGTCTCCAGGCAGAGGTCTGGTGAGGCGCTGCCATTAGAAATGTACCCTAAATTATAAAGAAAGAACTCTTCCCATCTCCTGATCTGTGTTTACCTCACATTAATTCTCAGTTGAATGTTAATGGCCCATTTGCATTGTTAATGGTCTAACGCCAGATTACAAGAAGACAGATAAGAAAGAAGGCCCTTAAAACATGGTGAGTAACTTGCCAATGGAAAAGAGCACCATCTTTAGGATCCAGCCAAGAGGGTCCCTGCCCTGGACCCATGGGCTAGAAGGTCATCTCTCACATCATGAACACACTTGCACCTCTTGAAGGGCCTGTGGACACGTTTGTCATTTGAGGTCTGGTGCTCAGTGTGGACTTCAAATATCCACCCTTTGGGCCCCAGAGAGACACTCCACACCTCTTGTCCATGCTCTTGAAACAGAAGGCAGCTGCCATCAGAATGCCCTGAGGCTTGGTGGGTGTTGTCCTGGGGAGAAGCTGGGCCGCTCACAAGTGTAAGAGAAAAGAGGATCAACAGGTCCGACCCTTCCTTTCCACGTGCTACCACACTTCCTGGACGCTGAACTTCTGCTTCCTAGAAAGTGCCAGGTGTCTATTTTCTTCCTTCTCTTTATATTCTAGTTTGAGTTCCCAGAAATATTCACAAATTGTCGTAGTCTGTGCAACAGATGTAGGGAGCAGCTGAGGAACATTTTGCAATATGAAAGAATCATGCCACCGTAACTTGTACGAATGAGTGAAACACGATACCTATATTTTTATTGGTAGCTGGAAAAGTATTGAACACTAAGACTATTCATAAAGCAGTTTTATTTTTATAAAAGTGCTTAAAATATGTGATTAAATCTTCAAAAGAATTAAACTGAATTTGAACTTCATACAAAATTTCTATTTAAAATATTTACATTCAGTATTCTTAGGAAGATGGCAGTCCTAGTTATTCTTCCCACTAAATACAACTAACAATCTTGGGAAACTGTATTTAAAAGAAAGACAAGAATATACCGAAAGGTAGAGAGAAGAAGGCAGACTGGTTAGAAACATCAAAATCCAGGGACAAAAGAGTTCTCTGGATTGAAAATAAAAATCACACATAACAGTTCTACAGAACAGTGGTTTCGTGGTGGCAAGTTTAAACATGTATATAACTTAATTTGATCAATTCCATCCCCCAGTACCACTCCTCGCCCTATTCTCCTTCTCCCTGGCCTACTTCCGAGACTCCCATAGTCTCCCTTCTATTTCCATGAGGTCCACCTTCTCCCCACACCACCTTTTTTCTCTAGTTTCCACATTTTTTTAATCAGTCTCCAGTTCCTTCCATTTTCCTGCAAATCACATATTTTTGTTCTTCCTTAGGGCTAAATAAAACTCCATTGTGGATATATGCCACATTTCTTGGTCCATTCACTTATTGACAGACACCTAGGCCCGGCTCTAGATTTTCTTTACCCCCTTATATCCCAACTTGGAGCTGAACAAACCAACAACACAGAAACATCAACAGGCACAGACCGAAAGAGACCTCAACAGAAGTTCCTCTCTCTCCAGACAACAGACCAGGAAAGGACCAACTTATCAAGACAGAAAAATTTTACACAATAACCACTCTTCTCCTACCAAAGGCCAGGGCGGGGGGCTGTCTC
>NW_026000019.1:17406520-17409016 GCF_001458135.2 Marmota marmota marmota
ACGCGACGAGAGTGCGGGGGGGGGACCTGTGGTGCCACTCCTCCATCCCCCGCCCCAGGGGACCCTTGCTTTCTCCCCTTGAGAGACTAGAGTGAAGTGATATTGGAGAAGGTCAAGTAAAGACCTGGACTTTCAACCTCACTGGCCAGTAATAAGTCCACACCACCCCCAGGATGAGGTCACTAGACACTAACCTGGGAGCCTGGACTTCCACCCCTGTTCAGTCACAGGGACTCTCTCTCCCTCTCACTGGGCAGTGATGGTGGATGCCTAGTGGACAGTCTGGACTCTCACCATCTCCCAGCAGTAACAAGGTCACCATGCTGCAGTCAGCAGAGCTGGAACTCCACGTCACCTGTCAGGAACGAGGAGTAGCCCTCTTGGGTATCAGTTACCAACAGAGGACAGTGAAGAATCTGGACTCCTACTCCCACCTTCACACAATTAAGTGGTCTCTCCCTTTTCCTACCACCGTGGTACCAACAAAGCAACAAAAACAGAAAGCTCAAATGTAATAGTGAGTCTCAGAACAAAATATGAAGGTGCTCAAGTTTCAATTGACTCCCACTCAAAATATCACTCATCACTCCAACAACCAGGAAGATCGCAAGCTGAATGAAAAAAAAAATCAACAGATGCCCACACTGAAAGTGATGTTAGAATGACCTGACAACGGTCTTAAAACAGCCATGCTAAGCATGCTTTAATGAGCAATGGCAAACACATAGGAAGCAAATGAAAATGGAGAACGTCTCAGCAAAGAAGGCAACAAGATGAAGAAGAATCAAATTGAAATTGTAGAATTCAAAATACAATCACCAGCCAGGGACGTGGTGCACACCTTTAATCCCAGCGGCTCAGGAGGCTGAGGCAGGAGGATCTCGAGTTCAAAGCCAGCCTCAGCAAAAGCGAGGCACTAAGCAACTCAGTGAGACCCTGTCTCTAAATAAATTATAAAATAGGGCTGAGGATGTGGCTCAGTGGTCAAGTGGCCCTGAGTTCAATCCCCAGTGCCAAAAAAAAAAAAATACAATCACCAAAATAAAAAGCTCAGGAAAGGGCCAAACAGTAAGCCAGAAGGTAGAACCATAGAAATCACCCAATCTGAACAACAGTGAGAAAATAAGTCTACCAAAAAAATAAAAATAAGTATAGAACAGCATCCCAAGGACCTGTGGGACCGGAACTAAAGATATAATATTCTTATCAACGACGTTGGAGAGGAGAAAGAAGGTGGGGCCCAGGAAGTACCCAAAGAAATAATGACTGGCTCTTCTGGAATTTGGCAAGAGACATAAACCTACACATTAAGGAATACGAGCAACCCCCACACCAAAGGAATTCGTTTCAAGTCATGTAATAATTAAGCTTTTGTAAACAAAAGACAAAGAAAAACTCTTGAAAGAACCCAGGGAAAAAAAAAGTTAGTGAATATAATTGGCTTTCCTTCTCCTATTGAATTTCTAAATTACATGTGATAGTTGAAGCAAAAATTATAACACTCCCTGATATGGCTCTAAACATATGTCAGAGAAATAGTCACAACAATTATACTCTAACTGGGCAACAGTTACGGGTGATAAGGGAGGTGAGGCCTGCTTGTTTCATTCACTTTATTTAGTAAGCTGTGTAAATAGCAGACCACCCTTGACTGTAGGGGACACATTCCAAGACACCCAGTAGATTCCTAAGGCGGCAGAGAGTATCAACCCTATATAATCCATGATTTTCCCATGCATACATACTAGAGTAAAGTTCAATTCATAAATTAGGGGGAAAAAGAGATTAACAATAATAACGAATGATGAAACAGAACAATTATAGCGATACACTATACAAAGCTAAGCAAATGTGGTCTTTCTCGCAAAATACCTTCTCGAGTGGTACCCACCCTTTTCTTCTCGTGAGTCGAGGCTGGATGAACTGGAGTCAGGTGAGTGGTGTGTTGGGCTACCACTGGCCCTCGGGGGACACGTGGATGGAGGACCACCTGCCTCAGGTGATCCTGGATCACTGGGCCATATGATGTCAAAGACCAGCTGGCGATCCTTGGTTAACTGAAGGGTTTTTTGCTGAAATATCTTGGAGAACACTCCCTGTGCTGTCTCCTTGTAGCTCACCACAGGGGTGCAGCAGAGGCGGCCATCCTTGGGTCATCATTGGGTGAGTCTGATCCGCCATCCGAGGATCGGGCTCTCTAGCTTTGCCCCTTAAATGGCCATGCAGTTCAGAACCCATCAGCCAACTGCAGTAAAGTCCCCAGGACTGGCCCTGCTTCAGTTTCTTCTTCATCCTCCTCTTCCTTGATGGATAACCCAACAGATTCTCCAATTCCTCATTTGTCAACACTTGTTAATGGCCTTCAGTGTGTTCCTCCATTTTATCAAGCAGGCTGACAAGTCCTTTGTCAACTTGTCTTGCTGTGGAAATGACTTTTCTTCCTCACTTCCCCATAGATCTCAAAAAATCATTCCTTCTGTAAGACACCCCCCCCCC
>NW_026000019.1:17409034-17443566 GCF_001458135.2 Marmota marmota marmota
GTAAGACACCCCCCCCCCGCCCCCGCCGCGAGGGAGGCATATACGGTTTCTGATTCTGATTCACCCATTGTAGCGTTGATGAATGTAATTGTGCCAGCAATAGTGGGTGATTTCCACAACTGCAGGATGTCCAGGTGAGAGTCTGTATCAAATGTGATCAAATATCATGGAGGTCTATGTGGCCTTGACAAACCAAATAACACCCCAGTTAAGAGCCTGAAGTATGAGGTTGTAGTTGGAGGTAAAAATACAACCCCAATATTTTCCATTTTCATAGCCAACACATTCACAACGGCCAGGTGAATTGTCTATTATTAATAGGAATTGAAATTCCAACCCTTCCTCTTCCCAGTATTTTTTCATTTGTGAGATGAAGCATTGGTGAAGCCACTCCATAAACAAGATGTCTGCGTTGCTGGAACATAGGAAGATCATTTTGGTTTTGTCTTTAAGAGTGTAGGTTCATCGAACGCTTCTTCTGGTTTCAAGAGTATGTGGGCCTGGCTTTGCCATGCCCTGCAGTGTTGCCGTATAGTGCCGGCCTTAATCTGTCCCTCCACATTTATGCCCTGGTGCCTCCTTTGCACTTTTATGAATATAGTTTTATTGGGAATCTTCCTTCAGAAGGATCCCATTTCATCACTATCAACGACTTGCTTTGGATGGTGTCCTTTCTCCTAAATCAACTTCAACTCTGCCAGAAATGTAGCAGCAGCTTCTTCCCTGGCAGACACAGCCTCTCCCGTGTATATTTTTAGTCTAAACATCTTCCCGAGTCTGTGTAACATCCCTTTCTTGCGATAAATGGCTTGGTGTCCCTGATTTCCAAGGGTTCCCTACTGAGGTCTTCATACAGGCTCAGCGCTTTCTGGTGCCTTCGGTTGGCCTGTATTTTCTGCTCTTATCTCCACCCACATATTCAATGCCTTTCCCATCTCAACAAAGCATTCATCATGCACTGTGGCCAGAAATTTTGCAATGTGAGATGCAAAAGAAAAATAAGTACAAATTTCTTTGTACCTTCTTTACAATTTCACAGAGAAAAGAGATATTCTTACTATAGATGCTAGTAAGCTCAGCATAGGATTTTTTCTTTCCTTATTAAGTCAATAACTTTCACCTGTTTACTTAGAGGAAGCACTTTAGGGCTTCTCTTTGCCGGCCTACTGCTCTTGCACTTTGGGGCCATTATTAAGTAAAACAATAGTTACCTGAACACAAGTGCTACAATACTGTGACAGTCTGACAGCCTGCAAAGTCACTAAGAGGGGGGTAGCAGAGGACACACAAAGGGATTATTCATAAGTTGGGCACAACTAATCAGGATGGTGTCACAGCATGTATGTCACAGGATTCCAGATAAACATATAAAACTCCATTGTATGTTCTAGCAACAGATAATGAATATATGGCTGTCTTAATTAAAAATACAATACCATTTACAGTTGCATAAAAAAAAGATACTTATGTGTAAACTAACAAAACATGTACAAAACTGAAGTTCTTAACACTGTGGAACTTTTTTAATCCGAGCTTAAAAAAAAAAAAAAACATATGTACCATATTCATGGTTCAGAAAACTCAAAATAGTAAAGAAAAAAATAAGTCGATTTTCCCCAAGTGTTTATATAGATGTAACAAAATTCCTTTCAAAACTCCCAGGTACACTTTTTAAAAATTATACCCAAAAAAAGTATCTTAAATTTTACATATAGAAAGGCAAAGGAACTTGAATAACTATAAGAATAAAGTAAGAGAAATCAATTTGGCTGATTCTAACACAGTACAGCTGATGCTAGCAAGTCTGGATTAGTGGAGGGGCAAATACAGAGAAATGGAACAGAAGACGGGGCTGTGTCCAGAACCCACTCGGGCATGCCCTCTGGTTTTTGACAGAGGTGTAAAGGCAGTACCATTAATAAATGGTACTGTCAAAACATAGGGAAAGAATCATTTTGAATCAAATACCTTACATAAAAATTAACTCAAAATGGTCACAGACTTACATGTTAAACAGACTATAAACTTTATTTTAATAAATAGGACAAAGTTTATGATCTAGGACTAAGCAAAGAGTTCTTAGGCTTGATACCAAAACACCAAAACAAGAGAAAAGACCCAAAATAAGAGAAAAAATGATAAATTTTAAAAGACTAAGGAGTGAGTGTGGGAAGGTGTGTGTGTGTGTGTGTATGTGTGTGTGTGTGCGTGTGTGTGCGTATGTGTTTCTATAAAAGGGAAACATTCAGGATCCTTATGGTGATGAAAATGTCCTTTATCTTGATTGCATGTCAACATCTTGGTTGTGAAATTGAATGACAGTTCTGTAAATGTTACGATTGGAAGGAACCAGGTAAAGGGTATATGGGATCTCTGTTTTATTCCTTATGACTGCATAATTATTGAAAAAGATCAATTTAAAAATTGCATTCATTATTCATCATTTGTAGTCACTTTTATTCTTGGTATATAATTATAAATACTTTGGAAAAACTTTTTAATAAGATACATGAAAATAATGCTAAAAACTCCCTTTTTAACATTTATTGCCATTTATATCTTTGAAGAAAAGATACTCAAATACCATTCTGATGACATCATTCCCTTGCTTGAAAACCCTTCCAAGGCTCTCCGAGGGACTGTGGGGTCAAATCCTAGGGTTGGCATGTGGACCGTTCTTTTTCTACATGCCTGCCTCTCAGTCAGATCCACCCTCCCCCACCCCCTGCGCACTCTTCCCTCCACTCTTGACTATCTTAAGTTCCTCGAGGGACCTTGCTGCTTTGTGCTTTCTGCTAGGTCACCCTACCCCATAAACACCCCAAAAATCATCTTCATATCATCCAAAATCCAGCTTGGGCTGGGGTATAAGCTCAGTGGTGCACAAAGCCCTGGGATCCACCCCCGCATTGCCCAAACAAGAAGACAACAAAACACTCTAGCAGTTCCTGCCTGCTCCTCCCAAAGGCCCAGCTCAGAGCGGACACCCTCTCTCTGGGCTGCACTGTGTTTGACGCAGGTCTTGGCACCTTCCACTCAGTTGCTTCTGCGTCTTGTTTCCTCTTCTGATCCGTAGTGCTTTGAGGGTAGGACCCGTATATCACCCCCCCTGGGTCTCCAGAGCCTCCGATGGTGCCTGATATACTGGAGGTGGTCTATAATTGTTCAGTGGCTACGTGATTCCTCAGTCTGTGGATTTCTTTTTTCCCTCTTCTTCTCATCCTTCCCCTATACATGCATTTCTTACTCTCCTGAAGTCCCTTAGTCTTTTCCACAAGACTAACGTGGAGTGAACGTATCCTCTGTCGGTCCGCGGTGTGCTCCTCAAGCTTGGGCAGGGTGCATTTTTCAGACATTCTTTAGACACATCAAAGAACTCAGAATTGATTGTTGAAGAAATGAATGAATATGCTGCATCCCAGATATTACACATACAGGTTATTTATTACCTTGCTCCAGGACCTTTAAGAGTGAAAGAGAGACACAAAATCCAGCCGACTCACAAGGAAGAGCCTGATGTAGGAGGAACACAAACAGAAGGAATGAGTACGTGATTGGAATCGTGAACGTCCTCTGTGCAGCTTTGGAGTTTGACGTCAGGTCCTGCCAATTGTTCTTTGTGACTGATGGAAAGAGGGAGGGTGTGAAGTCTTCACAGCATTTCTAGATGCCTAGAGAAGAATCCCAGTGTGTATCTTATTTTACACACTGAGGAGAAAATAGAGACACAAAGACATGTCGAAATCATCAAAAGGCACATTTCAGTTGTATGCATGGTCCCAGCCTTGAAGAATTTACAGTCTACTTTCAACTGCAATCGTTCCAAATATTTACCTTTAATAAAATTTGGAGAGTTTAAAGTGGCCAGGATTTAATAGGTGGGAAAAGGTGTGGGGGCTGCAGAAGGGTCTCACCCCTTGTGACCGGAGGAGCCTGCCAACTCTGCATCTGCTTCCTTCCCTCCAGCATGTGACATCAGAGCGTCTCGCTGTGGGGCAGGGGTGAGAATTAAAGATGATGTATGCCAATTACAGAGAGGGATGCCTGGCAGAGAGTAGGCCAATAAATTACAACCACCTTTTTCTCATCAAAGGCACCCAGCTCTGCATTATGAACTTCAAAACACGGTCATGTGGATTATTTACCTTACTGAAATGGTATTAGAAGTCAAAGTTATAACACTAGGTGAATGCTTAAGAAAAGTATGATGTGCATTAAAAAATGTTATGCCAGACACCCCGTGGGGCTCTTGATAAACACTTGGGGACTGACAAATGTGTTGTGAGAGAATAAAATCACATAGATGGAAAGAGATAGTAGCATAAAAAGGTAATTTGGAGCCCACACGGTGTAACGATTATACTCCAATAAGTGTTTTGGATTTTAATCGTGATAGTAAAGGAAACTGGAAATCATTTGAAAAAATATTGAGTTTTCTTTTATGACCACAAGTTTATGTGAACACCCGTCAGCACAGCGGCACGGTAACCAAGAGGATGGCAGCCCCCTGCAAAATGCAAAGGTGTTCTCGGTGTCAGAGGACATGTGCATGTATCACATTTGCAAACACCTCTCTCCACATGACATGGGAAGCAGGAGACCGGCTGCCCTGTGTGACTGGACACTTCCCAGAACAGCATTGTCCTGAAGATGAGGTTCACCTCACCAATATCTATACCACCTCTAGGGACCGTGCCGGGGACACAGAGACGGATGGATCATGACGCCTCTCCTCGTGTCCAAAGGTGGACATGTGAACAAGTGACCTGCTGCACTATAAGTGGGCACAAGGACTGTGAAGGTGCAGAGGGCTCCATTTTCCTAAAGGATTAGGAAGTCTTTCTCAGAAGTAATAAAACTTGATCTGGACCTTACAAGATAAGACGTTCACCATGCCAAGAGACGGCAAGGGCAGCTTCCACAAATAACACCTTAAACAAAGCCTCAACTAGTGGGATGGACACAGGAACTATGGTGGTTCCCATAGGATCGGGGGCATTTATAAGACATCTATAACTATATATGTAGAGTAACTTACAAGGAGAGTATAAACGGATCATGATATACCTGTGTAATGGGCATCAAATGATTATCCCGCGTGGTTGGTGCAGGCAACATAAACTTTCACTCCCTGTGGTGTGAGCTCATCAGATTCACCTAATGTTTTTCAATTCGATATCTGAAGTTGTGTTAGTTATAGTTCATTAAATGGCTCTCGGTCATTGATGTTTTCTCCTCATAGGTTCCTAAGTTCTTTTGAAGATCATAGGGAGGGATGGGAAGGGAGAGGGGCTGAAAGATAGAGGGACAGAGCTTTCCAGCATGGGCATCTCAAAGGCCAGCAAAATAACTCAACATCCTGGAAGAATCAACATTGTAGAATCACCAGAAAATGTCAGAAGTGCCAGTAGCACGTGAATCAACCAGCACGTTCGTGAACCTGAAGGCATAGCTTCCCTCTCCCTTTATTTTTTTTTTCCATCAAGATGAAAAATAAAAACAAAGAGAACACGTGCAGTTTGCAGAGGGATCCCTACACCTCAGGTGTCCCTACAGATCCTTGACTTACTGCCACAATAGCCAACAAGTCGCATGGGGCAACATGGCTAAGTGATCTCACTATGTTTCTCCACGGGACCTGAGAGCCCAGGTAAGCAAGACCAAAGACTAGAGTGAAATGGTCATTGTGCTCTTAAACATAATGCTTTTAAGGCATCCCTGAAACGGCCCTGTGGTTGAGTTTACATGACCACTTCACAATGTCATCTACTCATTCATGTCCCATACCCACCACAAAGTGGTTACTTGACCTTTTCCCCAAGTCACATAATTTCTCAGGGCTTCTAATTTCTCTTCTGTAAAATGAAGAAATGGACCAGATAACCTCCTAAATTGGCCCTCATTCTGACTGTTTATAAGTCTGGCTTTTCTCTTTACCCTCCATGTAGTTGTCTCTAGCCTCTCTCCTGCCAAGAACCAATTGTCTTGGGCTACAGAAGTCTAACTACCAGTCCCAGTGGCACCCAAGTGGACTCTTGGCCCACGCAGCAGGGCACGGCCGGTGGGATCTTGGCTCCTCTAGGTGTGCTAGATGTGCAGCCACCAAGACCCTGGCTACCACACCCAAGTGCTAACTTGACAGTCAAGCTCACTTGCCCTCTGTGGTTTCACTTCCTCCCCGGAAACAGAGCTCAGGGTACAGATGGGGCCCAAGATGACAAACACTTGTAAGATAAGTTCTGAATTCAGTGTGGCTCCATTTGCTGAGAGATCCTGGAATACTCCACAGAGCCTCTTCTGTTTGTGGGGTCAGGCAGAAGCGTGGTTGGGGTGCATTTCACCTAGGCCCTCCTACTTCTGGATGCAAGACATGTGAAGTGCACCTGGATCACACAGAGCACCCTGGAGACGTGTTGGGTGAGGCCCCCAGCTGTGGTTTCAGCCTCTGGGGAACCCACCTACTGGGTGGGAACAGAAGAGTCCCTGGAGTGTTCCAGCCAGTGGGTAACAGGTGCGAGAACCACAGCCATGTGAACCCCTCCAGGAGGATCACGGGGTCGCCCTGGTCAGAGCCCACCCCCAGCTCAGCATCACGGGGCACAGCCTTCCCCTGGAGGGAGAACCCTGTGTGTTAACATGTAACACTGTCCCAGGCAGTTTTCAAAAGCACAAATTGCAAGCCTGACACCTGGGCTTGAGTGCTGTCATTTATGACCTCTATCACTTGAGCCATCCAAACCTCAGGTTCCTCATCTATAAAATCACACTAAAAATAGAATCTAATCATGATGATCATTGTAAAGCAATGAGGTGCAGTAGCTGGCACACAGTGCTGTGCTGAGCCTTCATAGTCTGAGACAAAAGGAGAAACCCGTGATTCAGTCTTTATTTAACGTTTTGGTATTTGGTTCACTATGAAATTTTTGCATTGATTTTGATTTTTGACTTTGCATTAGGCTGGGATTGTGGCTCAGTGTTAGAATGCTTACCTAGCATGTGCAAAGTCCTGTGTTCAATCCCCAGCACTGAGAAAATTGCATTAGTATTGATTACTGGGGAGGTTCTGTGTACCCCTAAAATTTTGCACATTTGCCTTAGAACTCAGTAAACGTTAGGTGCTATCGTTTTACCTTCACCACACAGACTGCAGGGAGCAACTTATCTATTCTATACTAACTTAGAGCAGCAACTATGACATACACCCCTTGCCCTAAAACTGCTCAGTACGTAAGATGCTCAAGTAGGTAGTTGTCTACCGATTGCTAATAGCCCATGGTAGACAAGCTACCAGGCTACAGGTCTCCATGTGTTTCATGTGTTTGAAGGTTTTGTTTCATGATCCTGGAGGGCAGGGATATCACCCTGTGCCATGTCTGACACAAAGCTTGGGGACACAGAATCAAAGAACTGGCAAGGGCCTTGGAGTTCATCCAATCCCACCTGCTCACTTTACAAATAAATTATCCGATGCCCAAAGAGGTTGCATAATGTGGCCAAGCCAATCAGGGATGAGGCTGAAGGGAGATGTCAGGCATCCTGGGCTCTTTCCATCCTAGAATTTGCTGATTTTCTTTTCTCTCTCTCCCTCCCCTTCAGTACCTAGTACAATGTTCTCCAGGTAGGAGGGATCAATAAATGATACAGACTGCTGACTTCTGGAACTCAAGTCGTCTTTGCTTTAGGGGACATAGGGAGGCATTGCCTAGAGCGTATGTGTGTTTACCAGCTGTCTGTACATTCCAGCCCAGTGTGGCAAGGTGGTCAAGAAAATACTGATTTAAAGCCAGACAGTTCCGAGTTCAAGTCCCGGCTTCCCTTTTTCCTAGCTATGTGACCTTGAATAAAATTAAGTTTTTAATTTTATTTCAATTAAATTCACATGGAATTTTAATTTAATTTCAATGACTCATTGAAATCGTGAACATATCAGTAGTACCTGCCACAAACAATTATGGGAAGTTATGCAAAACAAATCAGGTAAAGAAGATAGCAGACTCCCTAACACACCATAAATGGTCAATTAATTTTAGAAATCATCACTGTTTCAAAAATAAGTCCTAATGTTCAAGTGGGCTCTAAAGGCAGATGGATCAAGCCGTCTGTATGAGTCTGTGATGTACCTACATTTTTGTAACATAGTGAATAAAGATTGGGAATGGAGAGAAAAGCTATCTGTCAAGCACATTTGCTTAATGGATGCAGATGTGCCACATCTATCCCACGAAGCCCCATAAACACCTCTTACTAGAGTTAGTCTGTGGGATCTCAGTTCCATAAAATCATGACAAGGAGCCCTGCACTCTAGCTCCTGAAATTTTACAGATTTCCCCCAAAGCACCAGGAACCCAGATCAGTGGACTATCAAAAGGGACCCGTCACAGACTCAAAAATGCCTAAACCGTCATTCCATCTTAGGGTCCATTTGAAGAGAAAATAAACTATCAGTGAGGATGCCCAGTCCATCAGCAGAGCCCACAGCGGCAGTCGACCTCCAGGAACAGTGGCAGCAGAGGCTGATGCCCTGCCCACGGAGAAGCCACTCAGAGAAATCAGCTCACAGTGGACTTCGACCAACCTCGCCTTCTATTCTCTCCTGCTCTCAGCACAAAGCAAATACCCAGGCCCATGACCCATGGGAAGATGGGAAGTGGAAGTCTATGTGAAAGCATCCAATATTTCAGGACTTAGAACCTGAGGGGAAGAAATATACCTGGGTATTCCAAATTTCCAGTCAAAGACGGCAATATCTTACGGTTGTTCAGTATCTTTTCTCCAAAATCTTCAAATCACTTCACCTAACCCAGCATTAACCTCCCAGTGAGGCAGCTAGGGGTTGGGGTTGCAAAACTTTAAAGAGCACTTCATGTTCCAAGCACATTGGTAAGAAAAATGAGAGAGAATTATAAATAAGACCCTTTTAGTCCTAATTTAAACCATCGATTGACAACCTGAAAGTTTCTTGAAATTCAAGGTTTTCCAGAAGTAATGTGGTATTCTAAGTTAGATCCTTAAAGCAACAAAGGTCATTTGTGAATTAGCCGGTGAAATCCAAGGGTCCCGAGTTTAGTCAATAGCATCACCTATCAGTGCTGATTTCTTTGCTTTGACAAATGTACCTTGGTGCATTGGCTATACCCTCGGGGAAGCTGACGTTTGGAAGGTAGACAGGATCTCTGGGCTACCTTGGCAGCTTTTCTGTAAATTGAACATTATTCCAGAGTTTAGCTTTAAAATAGCAAAAATAGAATCCATCAAGGTGGTTGTGGGGATTTTTGATCTGCCAAAGAACCTTTATTCAGTGGGTGGGGGTAGTGGTTACCATTTTCCCTCCCCAGTACCAAGAATATTTAAAAGACAAAGACCTCCAGCCTCTTTCCAGAGGTCAAGCAAAAGATGGAGCCAACTGTTATGCCCTCACGGTGCTTTGTTAGGAAGGGGGGAGCTGGGGCCTGGAGCCTCCAGGGTGTAGAGCAGTGGTATCTCCCATGGTCAAGTGCCGCTGGGGGGAAGGACGGGGACGGTGCTGCAGAGCACTGGACACCTCCAGGCCGGGGCATTTCCCGTGGCTCCTTCTCAGGACGTCCTCACAGGTGGCTCCGTCCTCACAGGTGGCTCCAGGGGGAGCTGCTGCAGAACCGTCTGCAAGCCCCCCGGGAGATGCACCTGCTCTGTCCCCTCAGGAGGAGCTGCTGGGGGGTGCAGGCCCTGGACAGTGAGCGGCAGGCTCTGCACCCCACTTGTAGAAGGCAGTCTGCACCCTGCTGGACTCCTGTCGAGTGTCCTGGTCACTGAAGTGTCACATGCCACTTTCTGAAGAACAACCATCCATCACTCTGGGACAGCGACAGTGAAGAACCTGCCTCGTGCTTGCCTGTCCACCTCCTGGGGCCCAGCACTGGCTCCACAGAGGCCCCTGTCTGGAGCGGCACCTGCTTCCCTCGGCTTCAGCCAACTTTAACTACATCCACAGCCGCTCGCTTTTCTTCCTGGTACTGGAGTTGAACTCAGGGGCACTTGACCACTGAGCCTCATCCCCAGCCCTTTTTCGTTTTCATTTTGAAACAGGATCTCACTAAGCTGCTTAGGGCCTTGCTAAGTTGCTGAGGTTGGCCTCAAACTTGTGATCCTCCTGCCTCAGCCTCCTGAGTCACTGGGTTCACAAGTGCGCACCCCCATGCTCAACTCTTACATCAACTGGGCTTTGTCATTTTATGACAGTATAGAGTCCATCTGTCTTCCCAACTTTGTCTGGTCTTACAAATAGAGATTATTTTGGGAAAAAATCAAGTTTCCATGTACTACTTCCATAGGTTGTAAATTTTCTTGATTAATCTCCATTCCAAATTCTCTGCATTATTGTTTAATCCCAGCCCTATTTTGGGGGGTAGCGGGTACTAGGGATTGAACTCAGGAGGACTCAACCACTGAGCCACAAGCCCAGCCCTATTTTTTGCATTGTATTTAGAGACAGAGTCTGAGTTGCTTAGCATGCCTCACTTATGCTGAAGCTGGCTTTGAACTCACAATCCTCCTGCCTCAGCCTCCCAAGCCACTGAGATTATAGGCGTGGGCCAATTCGCCTGGCTGGCATTATTATTCTTAGAAATCATCCAGATGTCTCCAGAAGTTTAAATATTTCAGCACATAGATCATCTATTCTCTCCCAGACAGCCTTGTCTACCTAAAGGTGACCCCATATTGTGCTACCCTACAGGTTTTCTTTAGAAGTGGTCATAGTACCCACTGGGTATGTGGGTTCTGTCAAAGACATCTGTCATGCTTTTTGGCCATTTAGCAACTGAACCCTGTTTCTATGTTTGGGGAGCGCCTCTCCCTGCAAGGCAGAGCTGATCTCCCCCCAGGGAGGCTAGCGATGACAGCCTCCCTTGGAGCTAGGTGGGGGGACTGGCCATGAGCTAGGCTCCCCCAAACTAGCAATATGAAACAGCAGGAGTCAACAGAATCCACGTGGCAGTGAGGACAGCTCCTTCCGGCTCCCTGGTGCACCCGTGGCAAGGATTCAGGGCAGCTTCCAGAATTTACCAGCATGGCCGGCGGACACCCTGCAGCAGCACGGCCCAGCAGGGGCAGCTGCGTTTTCACCAGGCGAGGTCTCCAGCAAGTCTGAACACTCTTCCTGGCTCCATAGCCATTGAGCTCGGCCCTCCGACCTCTCTGGGGAAATCTCAGAGCCAGGACCGGCTTCCCATGCATGTGCCCTGTGCAGTCACAGGGAGTCCCAGGCTCAGCAGGGGCCCGTCTTGGCTCTGTACTCAGCTGCTGCCATCTTAAAATTCTTCAGATTTTTTTTGGAATAAGAGACCTCACACTTCCATTTTGCCTGGTGCCCAGAGCTAACCAGTATGCTGTGGGTCCAGGAATTCTTGACCTTTGATGGTTGTGAGCCCTTTGGTAGGCTGAAAACCTGTGGCACCCAGGAGGGATGTTTTTAAGTACACAAAGCAAAACACAAAGAAAACTGATTATACTGAAATGTGGTTAAATCTTGTTTTTGAAGAAACAAATATGGGATGACAGTGCACGTCTGCCGTTTGTATGAGTGCATTAAGCAAATCTAGCGGCAGAACTGAAGCCTTCTGTTATTTAGAAGTAATAACAGGCTTAAGCAATATTTGGAATGTCTGCAGCAACTGAAATGTGACCTAAAAGTATCTATGATTTCCAAAAATGGTAGTCACGGGTACCTAGTTTATTAACCTAAGGAAGTGCTAAGTTCAGTGGGAGACTATTGAGAAAAAAAAAAAAGAATCCATCCTAGTTACAGAGTCCCTAAATCTTAAACAGGAAAAGCAACTTAAGAGGCCTGACTTAAATAAATTCCTTTTCCACTTAGACCAAAGCTATCATTTTGTGGTTGACAACCAAGAACTCTGGGGGACAGAGATACCCAGTGTGAGCCAGGTGCCAGACCATCCCTAAGTTTGTCATGGTCCTCCATAGAAAATGAGCAAACACAATAGTCATAGTGGCTCCAGGTGGCCCTGCCCTCGGCCACTAGGAGCGTAGAGGAGAAAGATCAATGATGACACTCCCAGACTCTCCCTGGAAAACACAGGACAAGCACTGTGTGTGTGGCAGGAACGTGATCTAGATGGCCTAGCCTGTGGAGACCCCTTCCAGCCAGCTGTCAGTCGTGACCCTTCTCTATGAGAAGGGAGATGAGCCACACAGCAATACAACCCTTGCTCCAAAGCTCACAGCCCGTTAACAGAACAGTAAATATTTCCCTTCCTCAACCTTCCAAATCCTAATCCATCATTCTTTATTCTAGCCCAGATCATCTCTTCACTATTTCAACATGGGTTAATTTTTTGCATGTCTTGAAGGAAATTTGGTCAGCACATCCCTCCCCAAGTACCTTTCTCCTCCTCCTTCCAGTTCTTTTGGAAGAGGAAGACTCAAGAGCCCTTTAGACAAAAGAAAGATCTATCATTTGGACACACTTGAAAAGCCTGAATTCAGTGAAAGTAGAAAGCAATCCATTTGCAGCCATCTTGACTTCTCCAAGTTGTTTCTCATGAGTTTCACTTGTGTTCTCAGCATCTTTCACTACGTCTATTACATACATGAGGAAACTGAAGTTCAGGGAGGTTGTGACTTGCTCAATGGCACAAGGCAAAGTAACACACCTGGAAGAGAACCCCAGGTCCTTTCCCTGCCTTACCTCTGCCACGAGCAGATCGCGATAAGGAGAGGCTGCGTTGGAAAGGGGAGTACATTCAAGCAGATCGTTAAAAACCAAGAAACACACACCCCCAATTCTGGAGAGCAGGTGTCCATTGAGAGAAAAGAAGCTCAAAAAGGAAATAGATGACCCAATCTTCTGACTCCTACTGGGCGCACTTCAAGCCCCACATATACTAGAATTCATTTGGCTGGTGACCAGGGCAGTCCGCCCCCTTCCTGCCTGGGAGTTCCACTCATAACAACAGGCCAGCAGGAAAAGGGTTTCATGAACATAAAAATAAACAAACTTTCTATTTTTAGCAGAGCTGCAGCTGTGAGAATTTCATTCTTTGCTCTGAGCTGCAGCATTCTGAGAGAGCAGAGGGGTTGGGGAGGAGGAAAACGGGGGACAAGGAAAGCAGGGGCGGTTGTGCTGGGGGCCAAATCTCCCATTGCTGAACCTGATTACATGAGGCCACAGAAACCTATGTCCAGCCTGGAAGTCTGTGGAGTCGGCAGGTCTGGAGAAACTGGAGCTCGTCCACAGGAAGCCAGCCCCAGATTGGGCTAGTTTCTGGCCATATATAGAAGTAAACAATCCTTTTAAATGATCCTTTACCCACATGCTTTTTAGAGCCACTGAAAACCGGGGTGGTTTTGTTTCCCCATCAGAGGAGCAGAGAGAAGCTGGTGGATTTCTGCCCTTTGCTTAGGCTCTGGCTGGAACCTGCGTGGCTCTCACAGGAACCCAGGTCCCGCACCTTTCAGGCTGACACACGGGTGCAGAATTGAACCTGCAGCAAGATTTCCCACTCAGCCCTTGTGACAGTCGGCAGCATCAAGAACCTGAGAAAGGACGGCGTCAACACCCGACGGGGGAGTTAGGGGCACCGCAGTTGCTTTTCTTGTTTTTTTGCCTGGAACAGGATGGGAAGCTACGAGAGGGGGCTCCTAGGCCCCACCAAGGCCAGGGGAGAGGGCCTCTCTATGGGGCACCTGCCCTGGTGTCAGGGAGCCTCTCAGCCTGGCTCCTGCCTTGCCCTGACCCCAGCCCCCTTCTTCATTTTCCTCTCCCCACACCCCTCCTTCCCCGCCCCACAGTCCAACTACGCTTCAGTCCTTCATAAGGGGACAGAACTGCAGGCCCCAGAGCAGCACTGAGGAAGGAAAGAACCTCCTATTTCACGTGCTTCAAAGAGCTACGTGATTGCAGAAGGGTGTCACACGTGTGCACACTCACAGACAGTTTCTAAAGCTCCCCAGATCTGGTCTTGCAGCCGAGGCTCTTCATTCAAAGACACGTTTGCCAAGCAACTCACTGTCTGCCAGACGCCGTCCCAGCCCACAAGAGCTTACAGTGCAGTACGGAGAACAAACATGCAATTTCATTACAGTGGGGCAGGCTCCGTGCCGGGCAAGCCGAGTCCTGTGGGAAGCAGAGGACCTGCTTCTACCTCAGCCTCGGGAGCTTCCAGAGGAGACACTGGCTGAGCCGAGAGCCAGGAAGGTGGAGACTGCACAGGAGCAAGAGTTTCTCAAATGCTCTCCATGTAAGGGCAGCTCTCAAATAGCAGAACAGTGGCACCAAAATATACACAAGATCTTACCCCTGGAACTTCAGGGTTTGCTGATTTCCACCACCCAATACCATCTGCCATGGGACCCGGTAACATGTACTAAGCTAATCAACAGTCACTGAATCATCAGAGAGTATGCACTGTTAGTAAGGAAGGTCCTGAATCTTGGGATCAGGAGAGGCCATACAGGATTCTCAACCTTCCCTCCAGGGACAGCAAGCCTTCCATGTCAGGGCATGTGAGTTGTTCCAGTGATGGGAACTCAGCCCTGATGAAGGTAACTTGTTAGTGCTCATTACTCAGTCTTCCGGGCAGGAGCTAGAGTATGTAGTGTTCTTTTACACACTGGAATTCCTCACTCCTGTCTCCCACTCTTTCCCCACCACCATCAATTCTGCAGAACACCATGAACCTGCGGCAACATTTCCCACTCAGCCCTTGCTTCTCTGAGATGAAGTGGCTGTACCTTCTTTGAGAGTGGTCACTTCATCATCCAAAGTCTGTAGTGACCTCGATTTCCTACATGCGAGTTCTACTTTCCTTCTAAAAACAAGACTGACCCAAGTAAAAAAAGAAATACATAAATAAATAAAAAATTTTTAAAAAGAAAAAAAAACATGCATGGTTGTCTTTGATTACCAGGATTATGGATCATACTTTTTTTTTTTTTTTCTCCTTCACAGTTTTGAGTCTTTCCTCATTTTGCCACATTGAGGGACGGAGGTCAAACAATTAATGTGACTTGCCAAAAAAAGCCCTACCATGTTTATTCCCCCTGCACACCTTTGTTTATGCTGTGCCCAGAGGCCACGCACTCTCTTCTCTTGTCTTCAAATGCTGCTGTACCTCCTAGATTCTGGTCAACCAACCTTCATCAGGAAAGTTTCTGTGAGTGTTCCAACCCTACTGTCCCTAAATCTAAATCATGAAATTCAGCATTTTGCTATAAAACAATGCTAATCATTTCAAGGGTCAGCTCCACATGGATTTTTGTAGACTCCTTAAGAGCTATATCACATCATATCCTATGATAGTCCTACCTAGCTCAGGGCAGAGGTTACTGTAGGTTCCTCATAAATATTTGCTAGAGCCTGGTGGATAAAATTCCATGGGTCCTATTTATCAGCCTGGTGGCTGGAGCATGGTTCTAACGCCGTTTCATGAGTCATCTGATACTATGCCTCTCAATCTGTGGGGCACATTTCCCCAGGAATGGATGGCAAGATGTACCAAGTGCATGAAATCCCAGCATAACAACTAATGTCCTCCTAAAGCCACAATCCTCTGTCCTTCAGGAATGTTTTGGTAGGAAGACTGGCAAAGTGCTCTTGCACCCCATGGTTTCCAAGTGCAGATATCAATATTCTGCTGGAGCTCTTGGTCTAGACCCTGCTTCTTCATCCTTTCAGACAACCATCTCCAAGGTTCACCAGAAGATGTTCCTGGGCTGCACATTTAGCCTGCATTCAGCAAGTAGAGGCCACTGATATGGGGGCAGAACACCCAGATTCTAGTCCAGTTGTGCAACTACCGTAGGCCACGGCCTCTACAAGCCCTGGCTGCTCATGCCCTGTCCACGAACAAAGGCGAGGTCAAGTTAAGTAATACCTGGGAAACACTCTTGCAAACTGAAAATTTACAAAGCTCCAGGTATTACCGTTGTCCTTATCGTCCCAGAATCAGTTGACCCATGGACACCCACCTACCCATGGGATGAAGGTGGACCAACATGGAGCTCTGAATTCAGAAACTTCTGGGCTGAAACCTGACTCCAGCATAAGCTCCATGAAACTAGAGTCTCATTTATTTTTATATAGCTAACATTTTGCCTGATACTGGGAACATATATGTCGAATAAATCTTTCTATTTATTGAAATCTCTGCCTGCCATTTATCTGACTTTTGACAAATTTTTAAATTTTCAAAATCTCAGTTTCCGCATATATTAGATGGGTACGATAATAACTCACAGAGTGGCTCGATTTCAAAAGCAATGTGTATGAGCTGCATCACTCAGTGCCTAACACATAGAAAAGAGTGAGTCGAGAGCGTGAGTGTGTTTCTACAGCTTGGGAAACGGAGGCTGGCTCATTATTTTCTGATGTCTTTGTCAGCCCTTCCTCTTACCTGTTATAAAAGAGCCAGCCTAGGGTCAGGAAGTTTGTTGGTGGCAACACTGGTGCTCTGAGTCACTGAAGTAGTTAAGGAAGCAAATTTCAAAGCCACATTACTCCATGGGCCCCGGGGGCAGGAGCGATGAACAACTCCAGCCTCCACAAGAACTTCTGCCGGCGTGGAGGTGCCGCGCAGGGCGCGCCGGGGTTCCCAGGAGTGGGACCAAGGGGGAGCAGCGTTCCACCTGGTAACGCTGTAGGAAGCCCACACTCTAGGCTCACTGCATAAACCACCCACCCCCAAGGAGGCAGGCAAATGAGGAAACCACAGGAAGGCAGGTGGGGACTCTGTGGAGCTCTGCTCCCACCGGAGACCCCTGCCACAAAACAGAGTCCAGAGCCCCCCTCCCCGTTTACATCCCAGGCCAATGCTGAATCCAACAGAGGACCCCAAAGAGTAGTGCCAGCCAGTTCACGACTGCCAGCCAGAGTGCCATAAAGACAGCTCAGGAGACACAGCTCTGGGGGCTGTGAGCCACAAACAAAATGAGAATTGAGCCCCTTAGGGCCCAGAGGTATTAACAAAGGGCTTTCCAGGCCACCACCCACCCTCCCCGCCACACTGAAGGAGGTGGGTGCTGTATCTCTAGAACCCATAGGGACACGAAGGGAACTTTGGTGGAGGAGGAACAGGAGGATTATTAGAGGAGACATCCAAGTTCCCACCAATGCCAAGAGTCGGAGTCCATAAAAATAACATTTTTCCCGGCACCCTGGATGAAACATTGAAGACATTTTAGATATCACACTAAAAAGAGCCTCCAAGAAAAGGATAGTGTTGCTGCTCTTTTTAAAGGACTTTCACAATTAGTTTATGTCAGAATTAGGTAATTTAGGAGGGAAGTTCTGCCAGAAATCTAATTGCAAGAGATAGATACAATAACTGGCATGAAGACAGACATTCAAAACCTGAAAGAAATCAAAAGCCAAAATGAGGAAGAGGTAACACATTTTAAATGGGTCATGAGACTGCGGTAAAAAGAACAAGGTTTTGCTGCCTTCCTAAGGCAGAGGCCACAGAGACTCTAGAATTGGGTGGGGGAGGGGGGGGTGACATGGCCTGCTGGCCTGATTCCAAGTTCCATGGAGGCAGGACTCCTGCCCACGAGGTACCCACTGTGAGTGCCAGAGGGGTCTCCCTGGACTCCCAACCACAGAGAGGACATCTCAGCTTCTCGTTAGTCTCCCTTAGGGCTCTGCCATTCACAGTCTGTCCAAACCCTTCAGAATCCATTTCCGTTGCCAGCCTGTGCCACCTCTGGGGGATAATCACCCCACAAGCTCATCGCCTGCCTGTGAAGTGGCGCTTCCGCGGGCCTGTCCTGAGCTTGCCTCCCTGTGCCGTCTCAGGATCCGCGAACAAGTCTGTGCTCATCTTCTTCCCACCCCAACCACCTCCGCCTGTCAGCAGCCTCCCGACTTGTGGTCCTCCGGGCTGCTGTTCCAGGACCTTCTCTCTCCCTGCGCTGACCTGCGTGGCCCTCGCACCGCGTTGCAGGCAAGAATGCACCACAGTTTTAGATGAGAGGAAGAGAGGGTTCTCAATATGACCTTTTGGCCCTGGAGAAGGAAGCCCTTCTTGTGCAGCACTGTCCCTGGGCGACCACGGTGTATCATACTCTAGACCTGGAGTTTGGAAACTGTCTCCCATAGGCAGGCTGCACAGATAGATCCAAGTTGGCCACTACTGCACCCAAACTGTCTGGAACAGGGCATTACTGAGAAAGAAAAGCAAATGCAGTCTGTGTCGGCCATGGAAGAAGGCTGAAGTTCAACACTTAATGCCCCGCTGATTTTCACAATGTCCGAGAGGGAAGCGACACCTCCCATCCGAAACTGACATGAAACCAAGACACATCAGGTGCTAAAGTTAGTGGGGGGTGGTCACCCAAAAAAGGGGTTCAAATTTCCAGTCTCAGTTTGCAGATCTTCTATTTTAAGCTTTTTTTTTTCTTAATTGGATGTTACCATTCTGTTTCACTCCATTTGGAGCCCACTAACCTCTTGACCACCTTCAAATGTCTTTACGGAAAACAAGAAAAATAATGAGGCTTAAGCAAACTGGAACAGCTCCGTGGTTCCCTGAGGCCCGTCATGAGCGGGTAGACGTTGTAATGAAATAAGAGGTGGGTGTTCTGACCTGCCTCTTCCCAGGGAGACAGCATCCACCCAGAATGAGAACACCTGGCCAGATGCCCATTCCCACCTTCTGCAGTAATTTCATCTTCTTGGCCGCATCGGGGCCTCAACAGACTCCACAACCTTGATCACCCAGGGTCAGCCAAGCCACCAGCTTGCCCTCCAATAAGTCCCCGACTTGTCTGCCCGAGAAGCTACTGGCCTTCCGTGCCGCCTTTTCTCCTTAGGAACCAGATGGCACGGACACACCACCTTTGATAGGCCTTGGTTTTCCTTCTTCTGACAGCCAAATCCATGAAGCTCAGAGAGCAACTCAACTGCCTCAGTTCCTCTCATTTGTTTTCTCCCTTCTTTTCTCTTAAAAGCAACCCCCTATAACCGTCTCCTCAGCCAGAACCAGTCTGTAATGTTGGTAAGAAAGTATTTTCCCATCCTTCCCTCTAGGGCATAATTCCAGGCCTGCATCTACCCCTTCCTTCCTCCTCTACTAGATGAGGTGGAGGGGGAAAGCAGGGGTCAGAAAAACTTGAGCCCAGATTTGAGTCCCATCATTTATCAGCTGTGACCTTGAGAGAATTACCTACCTACATCTGAACCTCAGCCTCCTCATCTGTAGGATGATATCAAATCCCACACACGTGTAACCTCAGACCGAACGTACGTCACATGGGCAGCTCCGTTGCAAGCAGCCTCCATTCCTAAATCCTCAGCAGCGCATTTGAGGCCTTCCCCTCAGACCTCAGCCCTGTCTTCCTCAACCTCTATCAGACCCTATGCTCCAGCTTTGCTCTTCAGGAGTCCCAGAGGAACCCACTTTAAGTGGGTAGATGGTAATAGGCACAAAGTGTCACTACACACTGAGCTGCCCCAGCCTGCTAAAAGCACCTGCTGAGGAACCGGCTCTCCCAAGGTGCTGTTTCAGTCCATGCCTAGGCACTGGCTTCCCTAAGAACTTCTGTATCTTCTTTCAAAGCCCAAATTTCTACTCCCTGCAGTCCTACCTAACTACCCATTAGCCCACCTATTTCTGGGACCCCTTTCCCCCCATCTTATTCAAATCCAGACCGAGCACAGAAATCTGCCTGGATTTCTGGGGAGAAGATCCCATCTAATCTTCACTTGAAAGAACACATTCCTCTTCTCTCTTCCTGACCATTCTGGGCATTCCTGGCTGGGGTGCTGGGCTTTCTCTTTGGTTTTTCAACTCAGAGCCATTTGGCCTCTCCAGCATAAACAGGAAGGGCTCTCTTGTTGCTCAGTTGTAACAGCTGGCACCAGTCATTTCCATGGCCACGTGGGGAGGCCACTGCCTGGGCCCAGTTGGTGGAAAGCAAGCCCCAGATCAGCCCTGGTACCTGATACCTGTGCACCTGGCAGATACAGTCAAGGGGGTAGAATCTCACACCCATGTCATGGAAGGGCCTCCTCAGAGGACTCTGAGGAAGACCCTGGACGCTCCACAGCCAGGTCCTGACACCGCTCCTCCTCACCCGCAGAAACCTTGGAGAACTAATCGAGTTTCCTGGCCATCAGAACCTACACGTGCCAGAGCTACCTGCACCGCTGGCACTGTCTTCCTGTTTGTCATCGTCCAGAACTAGAGATAGGAACGGGGGTGAGAGGAAGAGCTCTAGAGAACTTTGGGAGTTGGCTCCCCCCTCCTTCTCTACTTCTGACAACGCCTGTTGACAGTTTTCCTTACACCTTCAGTGCGTGGCCAAGACATCTCTGAGAAGTCACCCCAAGCTCTGCTAGAGCACAGGGCGTCACCTAGAGGGACTGTCACTTTTCCCTCATCAGCTAAGGCAGGGGAGCTTTGCCCACCCCTCGAGGTGTCCCTCTCGAGGCCTCCCACCCCCTTTCCAAGAAGTCCCTCTATCAGGCAGCGCGGGGCTCCTGTCCCTTGAGCCCGTTTGCCCTGAGCTCCGTCCCTGGGAACACTGGGGCGTCTGTGAAAGAGACCGGCTGGCCCGGGACCCGGCCAGGAGGCGGTGTCCTGAAGGAGGCGCGCTCCGCCGCGGAGGGGCAAGAGCGCGTCACAGCGGGGCGGGGGCGAGGCCGAGGAGAGGGCGCGGCCGGCGTNGGGCAGAACGGGTGGCAGTGAACCCTCAAGTATGCGAGGCGCCGGCCAGCGGCAAGGCAGGGCGGGCAGGGCGCACCCGGGGCGCTGCGGCAGGTAGGCGCCTGCTGGCCGCGCCGTCCTGGACGCTGAGGAGCCCCCACCTCGCCCGCCCGGTCGCTGTCACTCAAGGGAGCGCGGGACAGATCCCAGCCAAGGAAGCCCCCTGCGCCCAAAGGTGAGTCTCAAGACTTTGTGTTGTGTCCCTGTGTTTGGAAGGGGACTTCGGGGCCCCGAGGTCAGTGAGGTCGGAGGGTCCTTTCCGACACCTCTGCGGGTCAGCACTTGTGCTTCCCTGCGAGGGTTCTCCGCAGGCTTCCATCTGCTCTGGGCAGAGGCCACATGGGCTCCTCCAGAGTTTGGGGTGGAGTTCTCTTACTCCAGTGGACAACAGCTGCCTAGGAGCAGTTTGAAAGGGGCACAGAGCCATTCGGTTTCCAGCCGGGAAGTCAAGACCGTGACCCTCCCAAAGCATCCCAGGCTTGGAGGTTTCTAGGCGAAGCCAAATATTCTATGGGGCTAAGAAACTGGCCCAAACGAAAATGTGGCCTGGAGCCAGGGGTGGAGTGGAACCTGCCTGCTGTAACTCTGACTCTGGGGAATTTCCAGCGGCCAGATTGTTTCCAGACTTTTTCGACTCTCTAAATGGTCTGTTCTCAGACCCTGCAGGTAGACTAGGGGACTCGACTGGGTCTGCTCCCCTCCTGTTTTAAAAAGTTTAAGGAAGTACTTTGTGTAACAGCAGAGTTAAGTAAATGATAGACACTGGCTGCTGTGAACACCAGCCCTGCCTAACCGAAAGGGAAACTGAAGCAGAGGCCACCGCTCGCCCTCATTTAAGAGATCTCCAGCAGCCAGCACACCATGGTAACCTGCAGGACTGTTCTGACTGCTGAATGAAGAAGGGGAGAAACAGCCACTTGGCATCCAGGAAGCACCTGCCTTCCAAAGCCTTTGCTCTCACTCACTGGTCTACAGCTCCTAAGAACTGAAGGTACCCTAAGGAACCCCCGTTCTGCAGTCCTGCTGGTTAATAAGAAAGTCTTGAGTTACAAAGAGCAGGACTTAAACATAGTATTGGTGCATCTTGTTTCTAACCCTTTTATAAGTGGCTTGAAAGTTCTACCTACAGAATCCTGCAAGGGTCTCACTGACCTTAAGCTGACTCAGTTCTACCAGTCACTTAATGTGATATGCTTGCCCTTTACCCTGTGCTGAAAAATCTGGTCAAGTTCTTCATTTTATCTGAAATTATAACTCCCCATCCCCATCCCAGATACAATTTTAGGAAAGAGATGCATTGCAAAACAAAAATTTCTCTTAGCCTTTACACATTGACAGCTTTCAGCTTAGACAGTAAGAGGATGATCTTTGCCCTTTTCCCACAAGACAAAATCCAGGAGGATGACCAACACTCCACACGCTGTTATTGATTTGATCAGGGAGGAGCATCCGTCCCATCAATTCATTCAATGTTATTGAACCTACTGTGAGCTAAGAGCATGCCAGGGCCTTGATAATGAGATAGTTTCTGCCTTTAAGGATCCCAAGCCTGGCAAATAGATGCTACAGAAACAAACTGTGGTTCCAAATATATACATCATAATAGTAGTAAAACCATCCAAAGTTTTACTGCTTTGGAACAGGAATTCCTCCCCAGGAATTTCCTGAGAAGTCAATACCTCAGAAGTGATGCATGAGCAAAGTCTTAAAAAAAAAAGGATGAGGAGCTTCCAGGGGAAGGGTCTTTTGGACAAGGTAAAAAGCCCAAGCCAAGTGGATGGCCAGCTGGGGAAACGAAGTGTCATGGAGATTACGCTCCTGTACAACCTCAGGAGACCTCCAGCCTGTAGCAGAGGGAAGAAGCCACTGCATATCAGGTAGAGGAAGGGTAGATAGATTTGTGTTTGGAGAGAGAACTAATGGCCAGATGGAGCTGACATGGAGATGAAAAGCAGAGACCACAAGGCCACTAAGAAGATGATGGCCATGGAAATTTAGGAGAGGGAGGGGTTTTCACGGTGTTCAGGCAGCAGAATCAAGAGCAGAATATAGTAAGGTGTTGAACTGGAGGGCAGGGGAACGCGTGGGGCATTATCCATGGGACTCACACAGGTGGAGCAGGATGGCTCAGGAAGCTGACTGCAGGAAGCAGCAATGACACCTGAGACATATTTAAGTTGGATCTGCCCAGAAGGGGTCAGGGGGACTGAGTCAGCAGGCAGTGGGGTAGACAGGTCGCAGCTCAGGCAGAGGCCAAGGATGCTCCGACTTAACTGTCCCAGGGGCTGTGTATGGAAGCAGTGTTGATGGCAGCTGAAGTGGCCTAAGAGGACACTAGCAGGGAGGGCACGTTGACACTGAAGAGCTTGTTTCCGTCAACAGATGTGGCCTTGGGCATTATTTTCCCATTATATGGAGAGATGACTCTCTCCAGACTCCAGGCTTTCCCGAGATGCCCAGCAGGGTAATTTCTAAAATGTCGGAGGTAATCGTGGGTTAATGGCACACAGGGAGCGCAGATGCATTCACTAAGTGAGTGAATCTCCAGGAATTCCCCCCACCCACCCACCTCATGACTCTGCTGTGTGAAAAATGAATACTGAGTTCAACTAAGACCTGCCAGGACCTCTCCAGAACTCAGACCCAAATCTTTACCACACCTTAGAAAAGGTGGGAGAGCCCCACCTTCACTAAAACAAGGAGGATCCCCAGCTCAGACTAATTCCAGGCCCTTGCAGAATTGTTCCTTAGGTCTCAATTGCCCAGATCAGGATCTTGTATAACTTGTATGGACGAATTTAAAAAATAAAATAAAACTGAATTTGGAGCTAGACAGGTGTGGGTTCAATTCCTGACTTGACCACTTAGTAGCTGTCCTTGAACAAGTCTTTGAATCTCTCAGCTTCATTTCCCTTGTATTTAAAATGGGGATAATTATTACTCACCAGGGCAATGGTTAGAATCAGAATCCAATTGAAAAAGAAAGTACATTTAAAGTGCCACATAAATTGTAAGCCTCTATAAAAATGTAAGGGTTTTTATTATCATTACTAATCTTACCTCCTGACTCGACCCTAATCAAATGGGCTGTGTGGGTATAGGATCTAAGTGGCATCACAAGCCCAGAATTGGAGCTTTTTAACAGCAGGAGGTATTTCAAGGCAGTGTTGATAAAAGTCCCCTCTGTCTTACCACTGGTGTGCATCTATTCTGGCCTTGACCTTTTCTACTTGTTAGCCAAAGTGGTCAGAATCCAAAGCAGCCAAAGTTCCCGTGATACATATATATGCAGATCAGTCACTGCACAGGTCGCACGGGGCTGGAAGCAGCCAGGATTTCACCAGCCTGGTCAGGAACCCACCCCACTTGCAACTGAGTCCCCCTGGAGGGGACACTTTTTCTAATCTTCGCCACGGTGCTGGTTAAGCCCGCAGTGTGGTGGCCCTGAGTCTGAGCACCACTTGATGGCTTAGATGGGTATGTGCTTTTCCAGGGAAACCTGACATAGTGCCACACAGCGCATCTCCAGTTGACACCAGCATCCAAACTGTCAAGTGAACAGAGTTCTAGTAATAGCAGCTGTTGAGGAGGAACAGGAAGTCACCCCAGGTTCAGAGACTTCAAATGGAAAGACACTTTAGAGACACTTCTTAGAGGAGAACTAAGGTTCAGGGAGGGAAGAGAGTGCCCAGGTCACCCAGCTGGTTCACGGAGGAACCAGAATCCAACTCTGCTCTTCTGTTCAGAAACACCCTATGGTATCTAGAGTCTCTGTCCCCTGGAACTTCCATACTCAAGGACACGTGGACGTTCAAATGGTGGCTGAGAGGTGAAATGGAAAGATCACACCCGAAGGCTGAGCCTTCCCCCAGTGGCCTCTGGAGCAAATCAGGAGCAGAGCCTGAGAGACGTGGGTAGATCCCCTCCTGGGACACTCCTGTGCCATCCCCCAGCCCTTCTGCCTCCTCAGCCTCAACCCTTAAACATTCCCAGGAGTCCCAAAGTCCCCTCCAGTAGGCGGGCCACACTGAGCACCTGGATGAGCTAAAACCTTTTCGGTGCTTTGCCAAACTTGTCGTGAGGACTGTTTTGACTCTCAGATGAGAGTGTGGTGGAGACCAGGGCTCGAGTCAGCCTTCCATATCAACGTCAGTGTGTAACTTGCAGCTTGATGAGCAAGGCTCCCGGTGAACAATGGAGCTCCTGAGACTTGTCACAGGTGCAATAAGAGCAGTAAGAACAATGGCAGGATAGACCTTTTCCCTCTCCAAGCAGCCAGAGGAAAATCCACAAGGAGTTCTTTGAAGGGTAGTCCCCAGGGCTATAGGCCAGCATGGGTGCCCCGCATTCCCCCACATTGATCCGAACCTCCAAACAGAGCTTCAACTGGGGACACGAGTCGACAGTTAGTTGGCGACTGCGAGAGGATAACTAAGCTCTTAAATGAACTGCTCACTTTTCCAGGGGCAGCTCCCAAGGGACCATAGCAGTGGCCAGACCCAGTCCCTTCCCCTGAGGAGAGACTTACTCCCATGGCTGTGAACAAGCTGCCTCATGGAGTTTGTGTCTAACAAATGAAGTAAAACCTAACCATTGCTGCATCTCTTGGCCAGAACTGAAGAGGAGGTTGTGCTTGTAAGCCACAGCAGACTGTTCCTGACTGTCTCTCACCACCCCACCTAGGATGTTTTTCAGTTGAGGTTTTGCTCTCCTTGAACACAACCCCCACCTCAAGATGAATAGCTTGAAGGAAAGCCTATCAGCACCTTCTTTTAGTTTTCTGGGGAAATCATAAAAGAAAATTGGCAGAAGAAAGGAAAAAGTGTGTGAATAATAGCAGTGGGAGAGTTGCACGGTATAGAACATTATTTAATCTTTAGATTGTCCTGAGAGGGAGAAGATTTAGAGATGGACCCAGAGGCTGAGGCTGGGACAGTGGGCAGTTCCATTAGCTTTAGTATCATGGGAGCAGCAGGGCACTGCGGGCAAGCTGTGTACCAACCTCAGCGGCATGTGACAGTAGCCACCGTAAATAAGAAGAAAGTGCCGCCCTCTGAGTCTAGAGCCTTCACATAACCTCCCCCACCCAGGTAGATCCTGAGCCCGCACCTTCTGCTTATGGTTTCCAACCCTAGATTCTCGAGCTACTTCCCCAGCAGGACAAATGCAGCCTTTCAAAAGCCCCTCTTCATGTGGTCATCAAACACCCAAAACCCTGGCCACAGCCTGCAGGCTCCAAAGAGTCACTCCAACACCACTGATCTGAAACCTCTTAGGAACTAACACTGGCCAAAGTGACCTTCTCAGTGACCAGGACCCTGGAGTAAACAGAAGTCCCTCTAGTCTTTCAGTGTCTATGTGAGGTTATCATTCGCCATTTATCCAATGGTGGTGCTAAGAATTTGAGGCATGCAAAGATAATAACCATTGCTGCCCCCCACCTGCAGGGTACCTAGCAGCATGTCACAGCATGTGTCGGTGTTCAGCATTGTGCGAGGGAGAAACTTCATAGCCAACAGGGAACAAGCCACTCTAAAGGCCAACCCTGCAGGCTTACCCCATCTAACAGTCCTCTTTTGTAAACGACTTTGGCTTTCATCCCTTTCCCGCCTCCCCCTCCACCTTCTGCTCCTGACTGAAACATTCCCTCCTGCCCCAAGCCCACAGTCTGCCAGCAGCAGTCCCCAGCCCAGACATCACTCGCCTAGATCAAAGCCTCGGGGTTCATGACATGGGCGACCCCCACCATCCCCTAGGGAAACCTCCACTGGGAGAGGGGAGCAGCTTTGCCCCCCACCACACAGACATGGGCTGCTCAGAGCTCTCCAAGTTTCCAGACTAGAAACTCAGACGCTGCCCTCTGGGATGCTGGCACCAAACTTGCCTGGGGCAGGAAGAAAGCAGGGTTCTTCCAGGTGCCTCAGGACGCTTGTGGGTTCCCGAGGACTCTGTTCTTCCCTGCTCTGCCCGAGTTCCTGACCTCTCTGGGGAGAGAGCTGGGCTTCTGCTGTGCCGTGGCTGCCTGGCACCACCTTGCAGGCTGGCTGCTGAAAGGATACCTCCCTGCCAGATAAAGGCACCGCATGCCCCCCACCAGCCCACTGCCCGGGACAGCGGCAGAGACAGTCACAGGGTGTGTACCACAGGGAAGGCCAGGTGCTCCTGACTGACATTTTCCAAGGAGTTAGATTTTAGTAGTATGAAAAATATTATTCCTTCAAGGTGGACGTGAAAGTGAGGGGAAAAAATATCTAAACCACTGGGCCTGTGGTCACTCAGTATTGTAGGGAATGGACAAACACACCAAAGAGTCCCTTAACACGTTTGATGCTTCTCAAATGATGGATAATGAGGGTTATGCCATTCTTCCCATGTGCCGTCTTTTAGTTTTTAAGAAATGTTGTGTTATCTCCCGTATTTTTCCACGAGATAAATTACTATTACATATAATCAGCCATTCCCAAGTGAACAGCTCTGTGGCATTGGGGACATTCACCGCCACCTTCAGCTCATTCCAAAACATTTTCATTACCCCCCGCCAATGAAATCCATTAAGCAGTTTCTCCCTTTTACTTCCTGTTCCCAGCCCCTGGCAGCCCACCTGCACTCTGCCTGGGGGGTACCTAGGGCAGGTATTTCACATCTGTGACTCATACAGCATGTGACCTTCCATGACTGGCTTTTCTCACTTAACATGAAGTTTCCAGGGCTCATCCGCGTTGAGCCTTGATTGGCATGTGTTGCTACTTGATTGTTTTATGGCTGATTAGTGACCCATGGTATGTAAAGGCCACGGTTTGTCTATCCATTCACTTGTTGCTGGACATTGGAGAGATTCCCACCTTTGGGCTGCTGTGATCGTGTGAGCATGAGATGAGTTGGAAGACTTATTTTCCATTGGTCTGAACGTGTAGCCAGGAGTGCATTGCCGGATCCTATGATAATGAGGACTTGCCAAACTGCTCTCCCTTCCCCTACCTTCTTATCAAGAAACTTAAAGATTCATCTTCCTTTCTTGAAAATAATGTACATATTACATGGCTTACATTCCAGGGCCGGGTGTCTTTTTTGATGCTTTTGATCCTGGGCTTTAATAAGAGATATCAAATCTAGTGTCCTCAAGATTCATGGTGGCTTAGATGCTTGAGATTAAAAAAATATATTTGGGGTGCATTGAAGCTCCTCCTGGGTGTAACAGAGCAGGAAGCAGCAGCATTTTTGGAGCTTGGGTGGGTGCTGGGTGTAGCATGAGCCCTTCCTACCTCCTCTCATTTAACCCCGACTTCGGCTCAACAAGAGGTACTGCTGCTATCCCGCTTTTACAGATGAGGAAATGGGGTTTCCTCAGGGTGAGGGGCTGTCCCCGGCTCCTACTCAGGAACTCACCTGCAGAAAAGCTCGGGAAGCTGCTGTAGTGTCAGAAGCTTACAGTCTGTTTCGGCAGGTAGATTACAACACAATTCAGCTGCAAATGCTGTGGTGGCATCACAGCGGGGCCCAGGGGACCCAGAAGAAAAGCACTAAGCCCACCTTTGGGCAATTCATTTCCCAGCCTTTGGGCTCCCTGGTAAAGTCCGAGCCTCTCCCTGCCTCACCTTTTGGGACCACCCTCCACCACAGCATGGCCAAGGCACAGTGTCTGGCACAGAGTGGCTGCTCGTCCCATGTGGGTTAGTAAACACGTGCTGTCTACGCATAAAACCTCCAGCCCTATCTGGCTGTTATTGGACCCAACCCCTGGGGCCTGTCTTTTAACTCAGACAGGATCAGCAAAGAAGGAAGGAAAAGAAGGGATGGGAGGGCACAGGAGGTCTTTCATGCGACCTGGAGAGGAGGGTCTAGAGTGGTAGGAGATCCTAAAGAAGAAGTAACTGGGCTCCTCCTTGCATTTCCCCATTTCGTCTCTAGGTCTTATTATCGCGTCACTCAGCCAACAGGCACCTGGCACAGGAGCTCCCTGGGAAGGTCGAGACTCTGCCCAAACGCGAATTCCCACCGCTCTTTCCTGGGTCAGAGCTCTGTCGTGCCTATCACTTACCCGGGATCAGTCATCTTCTGCTCTTCTTGGCGAAGGGAGAATGGCAGAAACCCTCAGGAGGCCTGGTGCCTTGTTTAGACTCGGGAACTGCCCTGACATGACTCCGGCTGCATTTTTTAACTCACTTAAACACCTCTGTGAGTGCCGACACTGTGCTAGAGGCTTGGGGAACTTTCAAAACAAAAAGCAGGCACAGATTCACCCCCAGGGACCTACCACCCAGGAGCCTGCAAGCACCTAGCTGCACCTCCCACCCTTCTCCCTTAGAGCCGTGAGAAACTGCTTCTTCCTGGGATCTCTGCTCACTGGTGCCACCATCTCTTTGCCCACTGACCGGGCTCAAGACCATGCCATCTTGGAATTCCTGGGCCTGTCCCATCCCTGCTGAGCTGGGTCCCCAAGTGTCTAGCCACTTTACCGGATCCACACACTGCCACTTGGGCTGCAGCCCCAACTGTTCTGCCCAGGCCCCAGTCCTGCTCCCCTTGCCCTGCTGTAGCCCTCCCCTGCTCTCCCACCCCATGGCCTGACCCCGCAGAGGCCTCCAGAGGTGTGTGTAGGCACACAAGCCCGGTGCCAGTGGAAGTAACACAGCCCACACACCCTTAGCTCCAGTTATTTTCCATCCCCAAGCCATAGCCAGTCAGTTGGTTAGTCAGTCAACAAGCAGGTACAAGCATCCAGCCAGGCCCAAACTAGACCCCGGGGATCACTAGAGAGAAGGGTTCTCCCTGGCTATGTCGAGCAGGAAAGCAAACACCAACAGCATGTGTACGCCAGGAAACAATAACCTCGTGCGTCCTCAAGGAGGGCAGGAGGTGGAGGAGGAGGAGATTTTCAATTAGGATGGTCTCTGTGGAACCAGAGACTCCAGAGAAAGCCACCAAGTCTTCCCTCTCCTCAGGTCCCTTTGGTGGGAGCTACACAGGCCAATTTTTGCTTGAGCTTTGCACTCCTGCTGGCTCTGAGATAATGGGGCATAAAAGGTGTCTGCTGGGTACGCATTTGGGCGTTGTCACTGGGGTCCCTTCTGGTTGCTCAAGCCCCTCCCTGGGGACCACAGCAGGCATCTCAGCTCAAATGTTGCCAGGGGCCTGATGGACGAGGGCATTCGTTGGACATTTATTCCAGGCCAGGCGCTGTTTTAACTACGTTACTTAAATTGGCCTGTGTAGCTCCCACAACCATCCCAGGATGGAGGGGCAATTCTTATCTTCCATTTAGAGTTGAGGAAACTAAGGTGCGGAGAGGGGGGGACCTTTACATGTGCCGCTAGCTAGGGAGGGGTGGGGCCAGGCTTCAGCCAGGCTGCCAGTCAAAATGGGGGACGTAGGTGGTGACAAGCCCAGGGAGGGCGCGCTGGGCCAGCTGTGGGGCCGTGGATCAGCAGAACCCGTTCACTGCTCTCGTCTACCTCGTGGGCCTGTTTGCAATCTCTGATCCACCAGCTGATCCAGGTTGGCCTTTCTGAGGGAAAAAATATCGTATGGTTTCAAAAACCTGTGCTAAATGTTGACGATGTCGTTAAACAAGTAGGCGAACAGAGTGTGTGTGTGACAGAGAGAGGAGAGGGGAGAGGGAGCCCTTTGAATCAAGTAGGACTGGCTGAGGTTACCCAGAGCCTGGTGACGGATTTGGAATCAGGATCATCGTCAAATTTAAGAATATACAGAGACTGAGTATGGTGGGGATGGGGAGGAGGGAGGAGGAAGAAGACCCACTCTTTACTCAGGTTTCTTAACACAGTGATCTGCCGCCTTGGTCAAACGTGGAAAGCCTCTTCTGAAGGTCCTTAGGCCTGGGACATCATCAGCCACCCTACCCCCACCCTGTCTGGGGACATTCAAGTCCTAACACCTTACGAGGTGTGGAGAGAGGAAAGTTCCCGTGGTTGTCCTCCTCCATGGGCCACAGCCTTCAGGAATCCCTGCCTCCCAGAATGCCCTGGTAACCGGAGCTGCTGGGAACGTCCCCACAGGGGAGGTGGGAACCCTGCAGATCCGGCCAGAGCCGGGCCACCTGGGCCACGGACTCTTCCTCAGAGCCAGCTGTGCTTTCTTGAGCAGCCTGGAATCCCCTTTCTTTCCCAGCCCTGCTGCCTTTAAACACCCTGTGGGTTCTCACTCAAGTCTCACCCCGCTTAAAGCCTTCACCGACTCCTCAGTGGGATCAACAGCTTCCATAACCGTTGACTTCCGTTTCCCTGGGGCCACTTAACGAGTCCATTTCCCAACAAAGCAGCAGCTTCCTGGAGTTGACAGTCTCTGTATGAGGTCAGAAATCCTCCCAGACTTCTCACCAGGCAGCACTATCTGGAAAGCCTTAGGAGAGGGAAGTCCTCCATGCGCACAGGAGGTGCTTGACCAGCGTACACGGAGTTGGACTCTCTGCTGCCCTACGTGACCGCGAGGGCAGCTGTTGGCATCTGCGGTGTCCATGGTGTCAGCAACCCAGGCCCAGCAAAGGGAGAAAGGAGGCAGCAAAGAGAGCTCCCCTTCAGGGGACAAAGCGGGCAGGACCTGTGGCAGTAATAACAGTGGGGTTACAAGACGCGGAGTAGGACACACACACGTGCTACTCGGTTGGCCTGGCAGCCGGAAATCACCAGATGAAATGCCATCCATTCAAGAACACTGGTGCTGTAGTCAGCTTGTTCGCTGCTTGGACTAAAAGACCCTTCCAGAACCCGTTCACTGCCACCTCGCATTGTCTCACTCCTGAGTTTTGGGGGAACACCTCACATCCAAACCATAACACTGGGAATTCCAGGAGCATATCAACCCAGGCTTTCCAACAACAAGGGGGCAATTTCACTTCCAAGTAATGTCATCTTAATATTCAATATGGCACCCCACAACAAGACCAAGGTCCACTAAGGCCAATGGTCTTTGTCCACAGAGTGTGCCTACCCTGGGACGCCCCAGCATATCTGGCGTCTGAACGTGCTGCCTCGCTGAAAGAATTCTCCAAACCCAGAATACTGAAATTCCAATTGGCAGATTTTTTTTTTCCCGAATATCTTCTTTTATCTGATGACAATGTCGTGTGTGAACCTAGAGACCAGTGTGGCATTGTGGAAGCAGCACTAGGTGGACAGGGAGAACAGCCTTGTCATCTTTTATTAGCTGTGTGTGAGACCTCGGACAAGTCATGTAATTTCAGTGGGCCTCAGAGTACTTTCATCTATAAAACTGTTGTTTCATTAATTTAGCAGAAATTTCCCAAGGACAAAATATGTCCCAGAAGTTGGGGGAGTGGTGATGGAAATAGATACCATCTATTGTGCCGAAACAATGATGATTAAATAATAAACAATTACCCTAATGCTGGTTGGACATGGTTACAGTAAGGTACAGTGCAGGTCAAAGAGCAGGGCCCTGACCTTTAACAAGGTCAAAGGTTTCCCAAGGTCTCTGCTGAGACTCTGAGGATGAATACAGGCCAGGGGACTCGGTGGTGGTGACTGGGGAACAGCTGTGGGTTCCACATAGAGAAGCTCGTGGGAAACCCCAAAGCAAGAGGAGAGTCACAGATCTCAGAGTGTGACGGCCCTTGCCCAACGTTCCTGTCCCCTCTGTGTTGCTCTCCAGGGCCTGCAGCAGTGAAGAGAACGTCACGCTGGGAAATGGGAAGGCTGCAGCCATCTGCTGTGGCCACCAGCCAGCTTTGCAATGCTGAGCAAATTTTTGCTCTTTACAAGAAATCCCTCCCCTTTCACATTTCAGAGGGTGGGAAGAAGAAACCTTTGCAGGAGCGAAACATTCAGATGAGTGTTAATGTTGGTAGGACTTTTCCTAATCATAAATAAAACCAAGGCCTGTTTGGGTGTCAGTTCCCAGACTGGAGAAGTGATCTCATCAGTGGTTTTATCTCCTGCCCGCCCCCCCCCACCCCGCCCATTCCCAAGGGATCTGGAGATAAATAGCAGTTTCTTTCTGATCGGTTTGGTGATATTTCATTTCAGGTCATAATCAGATTTTGTCTAAGGGAGAAAGTGTGCTATTAATAAAAGGGTTTTTTTGTTGCAGTATCTGTGATGACTCTACCCAACTGGGTAGGGCAGACCGCCAGAAGGCCTAGGGGTGGGGGCTTCATCCTGCATAATCCTCAGTGCTGGCACGGAGTCCTTTTAGTTGGGAGTGAGCTCAGGTAAGAGGACGTGGAGGCTGAAACATGGATACCAGTAGGTCCCCTCTGCTCACCACTTCTGAGGCCTTCCTGGGGTCCATTGCCACAAACCCATGCGAGGCTTTCAGAGCCCCGGTTAAATCCCACCAAACTAGCTTGCACGGCCCCCTTCCCACTCTTTCTCAGACGGTGTCTTCACTGCCATCCCAGTCTCAGACCCTGTGCACTCACCCAGTACCCCAGCCCCCACAGCATGCCATTCCTCCACGTGAGAACACGCAGCCCCACAGCAGCCACCTCCTGCACCCCTCCCCCCAAAAACCTAAGCCAACATCCGTCTCTCTCCTTCCTAAGAGTGCGTGCATCTGGCACTTGCTGATATTCAGTTTAGCGTTTAATTGCTATCATTTTTTTAAATTAAATTTTTCAGAGAATTTTCAGATTACAGAGAACTTGCACGAGTATCACATTTGACCTACACAGTGACACTGGATGAGTGAACTTGTGACTGGCACCCTAGGCCAGAGGCCTGCCTCCAGGGGTCTCCATGAACCCGATTGGGCCCCCTGCCCCAAGCAAAAAACAACATGGTGAAAAGCAGGGAAAACTTTAATCAGTATGGCCACGTTGAGAAGGCAGAGTGAGACCCAGCATCTCAACCTAACTTCAGGGTGCTGTCAGAGCTTTAGGTCCAAATAGGGGAAGGATCGGCAGTGGGGCTGAGCGGTCTGTATGACTGGGTTGCCTTGGTCAAGTGTGGTCTGGCTGATCACTCTCCAGTTCTGGTTCTGCAATGCCGGGTTTCTGTTCTCTTGACTAAAAGGCTCAGGGGTCACTCTAGTTAAACTGGGCTGACTGGGCTGCACGAAATAACCACACAAGAGACACAAATACCTTTTTCTTGGGGGTAGCTGTGACGGCTCCTCTGACCTTAAGGGTCCACAGAAAGAGACAGAGGGAGAGCATGCGCTGACCCCTTTTATTGAGGAGAAGCTACTCAAATGAGGCAAGGGGCCAGGTTTCAGGGGGCTGAGTCTATCTTCATGATGTCCACTGTCAGCAGGTTGACTGACACCTGGGTAGGCCACACCCAAGGGCACAGTAAGAGGAGGGGACCCACACAAGGCACTTCCATGGAAGATTCTATCCTAAACAGGGCAAGGGGTTATATTACAAAGGAACAGGTGAGCATAGCTTCACCCATGGGGCTGTAGCAAGACACACCCATTTCTGTGACTGAGCGCCTCAGCACCCAGCTGGAGAGTGTAACTCAGTCACCAGTAAGGTTGGCCTCCCACTCTGCAACATAGCGCAGAGAAGTCCCTATCCCTTGAGGGGACAATTGCCACTTGTTGCTCAGGATGTTTATCCATGAGCCTGGATCCTGGAAGGGGCAATTCCGCTCTGTGAGGTGATTGTTCCCGCTCTTCCTGGGAGGTGTAGGACAATGAGGGAAGCCTTTTTTTTTTTTTTTTTAATTTTTTATTGTTGGCTGTTCAAAACATTACATAGTTCTTGACATATCATTATTCCACACTTTGATTTCAAGTGGGTTATGAGCTCCCATTTTTACCCCAAATACAGACTGCAGAATTCACATCAGTTACACATCCATTGATTTACATATTGCATACTAGTGTCTGTTGTGTTCTGCTGCCTTTCCTATC
>NW_026000019.1:17446897-17598542 GCF_001458135.2 Marmota marmota marmota
TTCTGCCGGTGGTCACCGTTCCGCCTACCTGGCAGGCGCTGGGGGTGGGGGGCGGCTCTGCCCCTCAGCAGGCCGCTGGGCCTGCTCTGTGGATGGTCACAGTTCTGAGGGAAGCCTTTTAAGCACCACCCCAGGGCTCTGAAACCAGACGCTGCAAACCTGGCCTTAGTTTGGGTAAATTTAGGGCAAATAAACCACATATTACTCATTTTTTAAATGAACATTCCTTAAATGATTAACATGCCTAGGTGCAGAGCTTAGCAGGGACCTGACTGAAAGCTTAAGGAGACAGATACAAAATGAAGGCAGAGGGTCCCCTGCTCTATCCTACTTTCACTCACGCAGAGGGCACCCGCAGGTCTAGATAAAGAGTCACCCTTCAGCAACGACAGCCTCTCTAAGTCCCTGCTCCAAAGTCAATGTCACTGATGTCTTCACCGCCCAAGGAGGAGGAGCCTGAGGCTTCTGAGGTTCCACGACTTCGCTGCCACCTGGCCCAGCAGGCAGGACTTAGAGTGTTCTGAGTCTCAGGAAGAAACTCACTCGGGGGGGAACCAGGTCATGCATTTCCTTTTACCCCCGCTCAGTACCATGTCAGTCACCTCGTAGATACTTATCTCATGCTTCTTGAAATGAAATTCATATATAACTGAGAAAATCATTCAAATGGCACCTCTCCTTGATGCAGATCATTATTATTTGTACACATCAAGCCTCTTCAAGTATAAAGTATGTCGGCAGCATCGTTTTTATTAGTGACTCGGTAAGCAGCCTGAGGTCGACCCTGCATATTCTATAACAAAGCTTCCCTGACCCCAGGGACGTGAGCGGCCCCACTGCCTCCTGGCGATGGCTGGAATGCGCTTGTCGGAACTTGCTCAGCTGGGTGGACGTGCTCCACAGGCCCTAGAAAATCTGGAGTCATTGTGCACCTGGAGGACCCAAGTCACCCAGCGTGGAGCCAGCAGGCGGGCCTCTGCTTTTCTATACCACTGGCGAAAGAGCTGCCCGGGAAGGGATGAGAGTGGCATCCCTCCATCCACTCTGGCTTGAAGGCAGGAAGACCTCCCAGGACTGGAGGAAATCTCTCAGGAATTTCAGGCAGAAACTTTGACACCAGGTGGAATTAAGGAGTGGCTTTTGTTATTGCCCCTTCTTCAACCTAGAGTGTACCAACTGTGACTCTGAGTCACAGCCCCAGCGTACAATCACATGCATTGCTGCTTTGGTCCTAGGACCCTGTCATTCACTTCCAGGTGCTTGTTCTTTAGGAAGCGTGTGCCGGCGATGGAACATTTGGAACAGTACCAAAGGACTGAGAGAGAAGTCATTTCCCAGCACTGTCCCCAATTTCCTTCCAAAGAGACAACACATGCTATCGTTTTCTTGTGCATTCTTTTAGATTTTATCCCATTTTGAGATGAAGAAAATGAGGCCCAAAGCAGCTGAGTGACTTTCCCAAGGACACACACTGACTAAGTCAGACCTGCTTCTCTTACTGCACTTGTGACTCTTGAACTGTCCTTCAGCCAAGATTTTGGCTCACATGAAAACACACAAGAGCATAAACAAAAAACAAACAAACAACAAAAAATAAAACCAGGAAAAGTGAAAGCCAGATCAGGAGGCCTGGGGCCCACAGGCTGTCCGTCAAGGAGCCTGGCTGTCCAGCCCTGAGGGGAAATGCAAGGTCATCTGCCCCCTTCACTGGCTGCTCCAAGCCAAACCCAACCCAGGACCCTTTCCTGCTTTCTAACTAGCAGGGCCACAGGCCAACTTTCAGGTTGTTCTGCTCTATCAAAGAGTCTCCGCCAACATCCATTCCTTCAGGACCTGGACACCTTGATGGCTGGTCTGATAAACAGCATGTTCTGGGCTGCTAGAGGGAGATAAAGTGTATAGGCCGGTGCCCGGCCCTGAGGCCAGAGCACAGAGAGCCCCGAGACAAGGGCTGAGTTCCCTAATCTCTCCCACCACCTTACCGTCTCCTAGGAGCCTCAAGAGCATTCCAGAAAGCCTTGATGTCTCCAGGCACAGACAGAGCAGAGGCAGGGTGGAGGGTAAGGAGGAAGGAGATGAGGCCAGGGGATGTGTGTGTGCACACAGTGTGGTATTGATGGGGCCTCCCCTGCGATCCCCCGCCCCCCTCAACAATTCCTCTCATCCGTACTCCCAAATCATGCGTTTGCAATAGAGTAGTCTCCCCTCACCTGAGTGGGGTACATCCTAAGACCACCAGCAGTCTTCCCCTATAAATACACACCTAGGATAAAGTTTAATTTATAAATTAGGCACAGTAAGTGATTAACAACCACAGCTAATAATAAAATAGAATCATTATAACAATACACCTTACAACAATTTAAAAGAATTTATTTTTAAAATATAGTATAGGGCCAGGAATATAGCTCAGAGATAGAGTATTCGCCTAGTATGTCTAAAGACCTGGGTTCAATCTCAGTACTGTGAAAAAGACCCTATCATTCACTTCCAGTCGTTTGTGTTCTCTATTCCAGTATTAGAACTGCCAGCATTGCCACTCTTGCAATGAGAGAATATTATTAAGTGAAATAAGTGGTATTTGAACACAAACACTGAGATAGCCTGACATTCAACCTAATAACCCAGATGGCTGCTAAGCGCCCACTAGGCAGGTAGCATATACAGTATGGATACGCTGCACAAAGGGATGATTCATGTCCCAGACTGAACAGAAAGGACCAGTATAAGATGTCATCACACTGCTCAGAATGGTACACAATTTAAAACAATTTAAAGCAATGGGTAACTAGGTCTGCAGAAAGTGAGACCCTGGGTAAGGGGGAACTACTGTACTTTCAGTTTCCTTTGGGAAGGGCATTTCTGAGATGGAAAGGAAGATATTTGGTTACAGGGAGGGGCGGAGCCAGAGAGGTTTAGAAGCAACAGTATGTTTACAGTGCAGCTGCACTTAATGAGACTGGTGGGGGTGGGGGTCATCTGTAGCAAAGAAATTAGATGCTGAAGCAAAAGGAGAAGGGGGAGGAGGAGAACCGCCTGCCTGGCCCTGAACGGTGTTCAATGAATACTTTAGTTCTCTCATATATGTCCTCTGCATTCATCAGCTATTAATTATCAAGACTCTAAGAGGAAGGAGCCTCCAGGCAGTGTTTGGAATGCAGATTTACACCCCTGCAGAAAGGAAGTGGAGGCTGGTCCTCAGGCAGTGTGACTGCATAGTCACCCTCTGGGGTGGAGGCTCGACCTGAAGCTGGTGACTTCGAAATATACCACACTGTACATTCCACCAGGATGAGTTGTTATTGAAATGCGACTATTTCTGCTCACTCACTGTGTGATTTGGCCTTTACATTTTAAGCTTAATAGTGCAATAAGGTAGCGTTTGGCTTTTAATCGCCCTGGACTTTTGTTAACATTAAGCGAAAGGAGGAAATGGAAAGGAAAGTGGAATTCTGTCCTGCTTTTGAGTTGCATAATTGTATATTTTTGCCGCCCCATTAGTTTTCAACTACTCCAGCCTATAAACCTCTCTCACATCACCACGGAGGAAAAGAAGTCAGCCGTTCTGTTACTGCTGCAAAGTTTGCAGAACTCTAAATTCCCTTCTCTGGCATTAAGGAGAATTGCGCAACTTTTAATTGAAGGTCTATTTTTTAATTACCACCTGTGTGGGAGGCCAGGAATGACACAAGTGTTTGGTTGTCCTCTTGCTGTTTCAAAAAACACTCCTTCCCTCCAAGAGGATGTGACGTTTGGAGACAAGCATCAGTGTTTGGAGTGGGCCAGGAACAGAACTCTCCCTTTATTTGTAGAGCAGAAAAGGCACTACCCCACCCCAACTGCTGCTAACTCACAGATGACCTCAGAGGCTCCTGGTTCCAAAAATAAAACCTCACCTAGTCACTTTCCACACCCATAAAAACCAGCTCCAAAATCTTTTTCCGAATGAGAGCTGGGCCTTTCACCGTAACCATGACTACAGGTTTTATGAGCACTAACACCCGGATGTGGTCAGATGGGAGATAGACAGATAGAGGGTGAGTTGTAGCAGAGTGTACACTCGAATCCTCCACATTGGAAATATAGCTCCTGATGACTGTGATTCATAAAAGACCAGGGAACTGGAGGGGAGGGAGAGGGCCCGGGAGTACAGCAGCAGGAAGAGCTCAGTGTTCTAATTTTAGCTTTAATTCAGCTTTTTAATACAGTCCTCTGAAATACTACCACCTTCCATTTAGATTGCATTTCCTCCTCTCAGTGTTCTTTCACGTGTCTTGGCTGTTCTTGGCAACCATATTGAGAGATATCCAGGATGGGTAATGACCTCATTTCTCAGACAAGGAAAGGGCACAGAAAGCTTAATTTTGTCCAAGGTCAAAGGCATGGAGGACAACTGAACTGAACTAGAACTAGGTCCTGTGACTCCTAGCTTCAGAGTCTCTCCACCTCCCTCTCTGCAGCATTTGGTATCGAGCCCAGGGATTTCTACATGTGTACGAGATCCTCTGGCAGACATCGCTCATCTTGATCGTTTGTCTCATTAACCAGAGACCAGGGTCAGTCAATCATGCTGCAAGTTTCAGCTGCTAGCAAAACCTTGCCTTTTGTCCTGATATGTTTCAAGCTGCTGCCTGGCCCTCCTCTTCCCAGAGGGTAATACAGTCCCTACTCCTGGGGGATTTTATGATGGGGGGGCTCCCAGGGTGAAATGCCTCCAGGGACCAGATGGGTGAACAGGAGTGGGCAGAGTAGGCAGGGTGCAGAGAACACAGGCCCTTTTAAATCTTCAGCAGACTATGGCTATGTGGGAAGTTAGTGAGGCCAAATATTAGGACTAGCTAAAGATGGAGCATTTTACATGAAATCAGAGGAGGCAGAAAAATCACAAAAAAATGCAAGTGTCTGTGTGTTGCATAGAGTTGTGACTGCTGGTGAGCGCCATGTCGGGGGACTTTCATGCCTCTGGGGCTCCGTCCCTCACGGCCAGACATGATGAAGTGTTATAACTCTCTTCAGGGTGTTTGGTCCCTTTAAATGTGAGCTCCTTGAGGTCACTTTAGACATCTCCATCAGGGGTGTATCCTTATGGTGTGGTGCATGCGGCAGCTCTCAGATGCTGGCGGATGAATGATTGGGTGAACAGCCCATCATCCTAAAAAAGAAAGCTCAGAGACTCAAGTCCTGGGCCGCCCGTGGTTTAGCAGCATCTTTGGACCAAGATAGGACAGGATCAAACCTCATTCTGCCCTTTAGTAGCTCCAAGGCCTTGGGCAAATATCTTAATCTCGGCCTCAGTTTCCTCATCCATATGACGGGGATACCCAGGGCTACTTTGAGTTGCTGGGTGAGGCCTTGTCTGTAACCCCTCGATCACACACATTGGTGAGAACTCAACCGAAGGTGGCCTTTGAATCCGCAGATCATCCTGCTCCTGTGCAAGGCGGTGACACCTTTGCCAACCCCCTGTTGGGAGGCTGTGGCCTTCTGAAGCATCTGAGTCAAAAGAGGCTGGTCAGAGGAAAACAAGCAAGCATTCGGCTGAAATGAGGGGGAGAGCTGATAGTGATGGGCACAGCAGGCTCCCTAAGAAATCAGATCCCGCAGGTCAGGAGGGCTGAGAGGCTGAGAGAGGGAGCAGCAGCCGGGGATGAATGGAACCAGTCAGCGAGAGAGCCAGGAGAGCCCAGGGTGTCTGCCCCGATCCCCGGGGAGTCGGTTGCTCACCCTCTAAACCAGTTCAAGCAGAAACTGATCAGACTCAGTGAGGATGAAATGATTTGTTAATCAAAGGATTTTCCACCTTCCACATGATACGAACCATCTAAGAGCAAACATGGTGCTTTAGTGTGTCCAAGGCAATCCTGCAGCGCCCGCTGTGTGAGGCATCTCACACCACACGCCTCACACACGCTGTCCCACTTATCCCACCAGAAATGCGGTCATTCCTTCACTCATCCACCCCGTGAGGGCTGCCGCCCACATCGGGCCAAGCAGGGCTCCAGAGTCCAAGGGCAAAGAGAGGCAGCCCAGGGGACCAAGCCAGATCTAAACAGAAGCTGAACTCCAGGGTGCTGGGGTGGCCCAGGCCCCGCATTGTGATCGTGGCAGAGGCAAAATTCTTGGCTACAACAAGTTTTCTGATTTATGAAAAGAAAAATTAGGAAATGTCCTGGATGATCTCGGGGGCGGGTATGAGGACGCTGTTGACTTTTGGCAAGCTGGGGAGGTGCTGGGTCCCAGGCAGCGCAGCCAGATGTCCAGGCCGCCGGAGACACGGACCACCCCCAAGAGGGAGCTGAAAAGGACTAACGATTCTCAGACCTTCTGGACACAACATGATGAAGGAAGGAGACAGGAAAGGGAACAAAGCAATCGGCTATCCCAGGCCTTCTATTTTTCCATAATAGAAAATCCAAGAAAGTCCAATGAAAACCTTTTTAAACTCTTTTTGTTGATCTTAAATCATTCTCTAATTATTTCTCTGGTATCACCTTTGAGAAGAGAGAGTATCTTTACTCTCCCTGTATTTCCTAGCATGGCTTAATTAATACTTGATTGATTGAAAGATGGACTCATTTGAACCCGAAGTGAAATGGAGCTTTCTAATTTTCTTTTCTGCTGATTCCGAAATAGAGCATATAGTAATTAGGAAAGGATCCCTTGTTATCAGAAAGTCCCAGCTACAATGGGCTGTTTGTAACTGAGCAAAGGAAGGTAGGCGATTATTTAGGAGCTGATAAAACAGACACGCCCACTCCCTACTGCTGTTAGTGATAATGGGATTTTCTTGGTCATTATTTCCCCCTCAAATGAGTTTTGTGGCTGGAGTACTAAATGGATGGGTGACTGTCATCAAAGTCCAGCCAGAGCTATGGCTGACGGCCACTTTCTGGGCCCTTCACTGCGTCTCCCAGTCTCCCCATGCCCTGGACTGACGTGCCCTCGAGCACTGGCTTGTGTCTTCAGAACGGGGTTAGCTGTGTCCATGCTGCAGTCCCATGCCAGACTCAGGGTCCAAACAGGCAGACAGGCTCCCTGTTGTGGTGGAGCTCACGTCCCGTGGAGGGAGACAGGCTTTAAACGTGCGCGCCATCACCAGGGCCATCAGGAGTGACAGGAATTCTGGAGTGGGAAGACAGGACGTTGCCTGGGTAGGAAAGCCTCTTATTGAGGTGGCACTGGGGTAAATCTGAATGGAAACGCTGAGGCCTGAATGTTGTGAAGTACTCACACAAAGATCTGAGGACAAATGGACCAGACAAGGGACAAACAAGGTCCTGAGCAGGTGGACTGTCCCCAAAGTAGGTGTGGCCAGGGCACAATAAGTGGGAAAGGAGTGCGATACAAGGTCAAGGAAGGAAGCAGATGAAGGAGGCATGGGACAGATGATGGGGGTGGGGGCCAAGTGATGGGGGCAGGGGACAGATGAAGGAGGCAGGGGACAGATGAAGGAGGCAGGGCCCAGATGATGGAGGCGGGGGCCAGGTGATGGGGCAGGGGCCAGGTGATGGGGGCAGGGGACAGGTGATGGGGGCAGGGGCCAGATGATGGGGCCAGGGGACAGGTGATGAGAGTCTTGTGGACATGAGGACTTTAGATTTCACACGTTGAGTGTTGGAGAACCATGGGGCATAAACAGGGGTGAGACCAACATGACGTGGTTCATGTGGGGAGAACAGACTAGAGCAAGGGAAGAGAGGGCAAGAGGAGGGCGGGAGCTGCTGCCATCATCCATGGGATGAACAGAGACACAGGTTTGCAGCGTGTTTTGGAGGAAGCCTGCGAGAGCAGCCGATGGGGGAGGTGGGTGAGGCAGAGGAGAGGGCAAGGGGGCCGGCCGTCTGCTTGGTCCGAGTGTTGAAGATTCGTTAGTTTGTCAAATACTTATTAGCTCCTGTCATGGGACAGGCACAAAGCTAGACCTTCAGGTCACACTCAGGAGCCAGAAGCTCTTTGGGACTGAAGTGAGGGTGAAAAGCCAGTCAAGAGCACCAGAGGATGCGGAGCCAGAGATAAGCTTTGTATTTTTCTGTAGTCTTGCAACTTTTAAAAGGAAATAAATAATTATAATACAATGAGACCAAGGTTCCAGGGGGTAATTGCCTCTTTGGAAACTCAGAAGAGAAAGAAATCAGTTCCTGAAGTGGGGACAGGGCCTGAGAGTCACAGAAAACCTCACTAAGGGGGCTTGAATGACACAGGTTCTCCTGGTGGACGCACCACACCCAAAGCACACGGCATGTGGCCATGGGGGAGAGCAGGGAGTTTGGGGGGAACTTAAGAACGGGGAGGGGGGGGAGATGAGGCACAGATCCCAAGAGATTTGTCCTCCCTGCTGAGGAGCTGGGATTAGCACATAAGTGATGAAGAGCCAAAGAGGGGTTAAGCGGGGGTGTGGGATCCCGTTTAGATTTTAGAAAGATGAGTTGAAGGAAGGAAAAGGAGAGGAGCGTGAGGGCTTGGTCAGTGTGTAACCGTGGGTTTGAAGAGGAGGCCGCTTCTCATCTCAGGACCTTGTGGGAGGAGGGTGGGGAGCTGAGATACGCAGCGAATACCTAGAGAAACATCTGCTGATACCTGAGCAGAAGGAAAGAAGGGAGAGCAACGGACGGCGTGGTGAGGGGGCGAGAGAGGAGAGACCCACGGAGGAAAGGCCAAGGGAAGTATCTGAACCCTCAGACCTCTTGTGATCTGTCCCTCCTCTCCCACCGCCCTTTCTCAGTTCCCCCCAAACGCCCGGCTCTCCCCACTGCCTCACTCATCTGCCTGAGCAAGGCCTGCACATATTTCAATTCTGAAGTGGCTACTTTGAAAAAAAAATAAAGAATGAAATGATTTTTTTTAAAGAATCTCCTAACCAAGGAAAACTAGACAAAGAATGGGGAATTCCCTTGTAAAGGAGACATACATAATCAAAATGAGACTCCAGACCATCCTAAATTTGACAAAGGCAAACAAAGTCACTATTAGTCAAGGGGTGTCTATTTGGCCTGTTTGCTTGGGGTCCGATCATCAGGATTCACATTCACTGCCACACAGGCTCTGAGGCCCTCCACCTACTGATGCGCTCAGTTCTCACAGCACCCTACACTATCAAGCCCATTCTCCAACGGAGAAAACGGCTCTGCCCAGGCACTAGTCTTTAAGGACTTTGATGACACGAGAAACCTGGCAAGAAATTAACCTGAGAGGCAGAAGACACTAAATCTAGCCTGGTTTCTATGGGTTGCTAGCGAGGTGAGCTCCAGCAAAAGGCCCCAGAATCTCACCAATAAAGCAAGGGAATTTGATCAGGTGGAGCTTCTCAAGATTCTTCTCAACCCAGAATCGCCATATAATAAAGCATTGTTTTATTATTTTTAATAACTGTGGTGCCTTAATCATTTGTATATTGATGATCTATTTGTACTTGTGTTCAAAATTGCAGCCATAATTATAAATTCAATTCTGAGGGAACATACTATCTATTTTCCTTTAACAATCAATGTATGGTAACACATGATATCTGCATACTCTAGGAGAAGAAAGAGTCTCCAACTTTTATTAGGACTAGTTATTTGAAGCAATTAATTCAATTGGGAGAAATATAGATACCTATTTTTTAATGCCTTGAGCCAGGTATAAATAATAAACGTAATGTTCTACAACCAGATTATCGCCGTGATCTGATTTTTATACAGCACAGTACTTACATCTGTGAGAGGGCATCTGAGCATGCCAGGTTAGCAAGGTGAGAACCGTCAAGAAAATATATATCCCAAGCCACAGAGTTAATAACTACCAGCTGCAGTTCCACCCTGTGCCCTCACAGCCGGAGAGCCTTGGTTTCTGAAGTGAGTGATATTATTGTAACCACTGGGATTTGCAAGGTAGGGTGGTTTGAGAGCCAGGGCAAGGTTTGAACAGGCAAGGTGGAGAGGTCTGGGGCTGAATAAGATGTTATAAACCCCCAGGAGAGACGGCAGGGTCAGAAGACTGTTTGATGAGATTCTTATTTTGGAAAAGAGATTAAAAAAAAAAAAGTTAATATGTCCCCAAATTCAGAGAGAGCATCACAGGAAACTAGGGCTAGAGCACAGGCCAAGGTGCTGCCACATGTCCCTCTGCCTGGGGGTTCTACACCTGGAGAACCCTGAGCCAGACATGGTCCCCTGCTGCCACTGTCACCCTCACCCACCCGCCATTTCCCACAGCTATCAGAATCATCTCCCACTCCTGCCTCTTCAGTCCGTTCAGCCCGTTCTCTCTAGAGTTCAGCACCCAACTCCCGCCCCCCACCCCCTGCGGCTGTGAAGCCACTCTGTCCTTTTCAGGAGAAGCAGTGGGTCCAATTGATCATCTGATCAAAAATTCAATAAATGTATCATTTCCCTACGCCTCCAGACTTTCGGAGGACACTTTCTAGTGTTTTAACAATTGAACTCATTGGCGGAAATTTAGGGTCGCCTCACCTTTCAGGTACCTAAGGGTTGAAGGAAAGCACATTACTTGGGAATATTTGGAAGTAGGGGTATCCCAGGTTCCCTGACTTTTCAGACACCCTGCTCGGGGAGTTTGCTGCTGGGCAATTTGGATCTTGGCTCATCCATGCCATGCAGGGCCTCCCTGGCGGGTCTCTCTTGCCTGGTGCGCCTTGCGGAGCCTCCTGGGTTTCCTGCTCGTGGCACTCACCATGATTATGCTTGGGCACCTGTGCACAGTTGGCTTCTGTGTTGGCTTCCCACCCTAGACTGGAGCACTGGCAGGACAGGGTCTGGTCTGCATGCTCCTGGAGAGTCGAGGCCCAGCTCGGTTGCCAGCGCAGAGCAGGTGCTTATACAGCCCTGCGATGAAGGAGCCGACATCCCAGGGGTCGTTTCCCCACAGCCCCTGCACAGCTGGTCCGCGGGATTCATGGTACCTGCTTCTCCTTGCTGGACTGGGAGGGGCTCCAGATCTGAGTGCACAGCGCCAGATACATTGTGGGTGTCCAGCAGCCCTGGCCCAGATGCCCCGACTACACGGAGCAAGAAATAACCCCATAGGAGGGCCCACGGCAGGCCACGGCGCAGCTCTGCATGGAGACACACCATCCCCTCATCAACACGAGGCTCCTGTGCTCCCAGATGAGGGTCATCTGCTCAGCCTGCTTTATGGTACTTCTCAAACCTGACCAGAGCTTGTCATACACATGCATTCCTGGCCCCACCTAGATCTACTGCATCAGGTCCTCCAGGAGTAGGGCCCAGGAATCTATATCATTAGCTAACTCTGTGAGCCACTGTTCCTGGCCTGCACTCCATCCTGCCGTCACCCCGGATCCCTGGGCACAGGAGACACGGCAAGCCCAGTGTCAGCTGCAACCCAAGGCAGAAAGCACAGTGGAAGCCGTTGAGGAGAGACAGGGGGAGGCCTTTCCTTGCACCCGCCCAGGTCAGCACTGCAGCAGGGACACCTCTCAGGGTTCTGGCTGAGACCTGAACCTCCTGCTCCCCACTCCTCCCTCCACAAGAGGGCTGAGGATCTACAGAATTTGCAGGTCACTCTGGAGTTGGCCTTGGGATTTAACTGGGTGCCATCATGGTCCTTATCATTAACACTTCTAGAAAGCATTTACTACTGGACAGACACTATTCTAGAATTTGACATGTATTATTTTATCCCATAAATAGGGACAATGAGAGGCCAGTGCTAAATAGAAGGCCCACCCCCTTCTCAGAGAGTTCTAGAAGGAACACCAGCCCCAGTGCCAGCCCTGCACACCCCCCTGCAGCAGCTGTTGGCTCTCGGAGATTGGTTCAGGCCTCCTGTACCCACCTCTGTGTGCTTCCAGGGGCTGCGAAGCCTGGGAGGGAGCCGGGGCCTACAGGCAGCCAGCTCGTCTCCTCAGGCCTCACCTGGGAGCTCAACAGTCCTCAGATGTTCCCAGGTGACCCTTCTCCATCTGCCAGAATCTCAGCCACAGACCTGAAGACTGCCGTAGCAGGGAGGCCCCTCACAAAGCCCTTTCCATCTGAACGAGGTGGGAACTGTGGTTCTTCAGCAGCGAGGATTGGGCTCGGAGGTGAGGGATGGGGAGGAAAAGCTCAACGCTAGAATTAGTCCACTGTTATTTGGAGATAACCCACTAATTTATGGATTACGTTTGTGTTGTATTTTACAGTTTACAAAATACATGGAATATACTGAGCCTTTTTAATCCTCTGACTTCATTACAAAGGAAGCTTATTAGCTTCATTTTGTAGCTGGGTCAGTAACTCGCTGGGGTCCTAGGTTGACCTAGGGCTCAAACCCAGGCCTTCTGTCTCTGACATTGTTCCTCTTCGACACAGGCTCTCGCTTGTGGAAGAAAAAATAAATGACTGGTTCTCCCTGGCTAAGGCTGCAAAGGGTATAGAGATAAGTCATGTTTCTTTCCCAGGGACTTGAAGGTGATGCTTCCCCTCTTCTCTCTTTACACCCACAACCAGAGTCAAACAGTGGAGGTTGATTAGCACCCATTGCTGGCTGACGAGAATAGATGAATTGCATTTCAAACAGTGTCAGAGTTGAAAGCCAACAAAGCCAGGGTCTCCCAGAGCACAGTCAGGGCCCAGGCCTGGCTGCTTCTGCAAAACATCCCACAGAAGCGCTAACTTTTAATTCATACCACCGAGGAGCTATTTGATTGTTTCCTGGAAATGCTAATAATGCAAAGCTCATAAATACTAATGAAACACTATAGATTAGCGGAGCTCAGCAAGTAACCTAGGGGGCCTAGAAGAGAATTCTTAGATTAAAAAATATAAAGAATACCTTTTAATCGAATTTTCCCCAGACTGGGTTCCCAAATGTTAATGAATACTCTCTTTGGCTGTGGAGAGCAGACTCAAATAAGTACCTTTAAGAATGCAGAAGTGAGTTATTGACTTAGCTTTATCTTGAAAAGAAATCTATTTATTCTAAGGCTGCTTTAGGTGCCATGGGATGGAGGAGTTTAAGACAGGTGGGAGGGGTAGGAGAGCTGAGCACATTGAGATAGACACATAATTCAAATGCATGCATCTATTTCAGCCAGCTAAGCAGCCTAGGTTGGAATTTGCTTATTATGTTTATCTTTCATGACATGATCCTTCAATAATAGTAACTCCCCTGGAATATACAAGGCCCCCTGATATCAAAACTATACCTTCATCATTTGTTCCAAACCCACACCGGGCACAGAACATGGCACATATTAGATGTCTGATTAATGCGGGTGGATTGATAAAGAGCTCTCTCAAACATTTCCCAGAGCTTTTACATCTTGTTAACTTCTTCTAAAGGGCAGCTCTATCACAGGTTTCTGCTATCATAAAACTCCCAAATAAACATCAGCCCCATCTCTACCCTGGCCACAGTTTGCCCTTCTGGTTTGTCTCCCCATCCCCTCTCCCACCCGGAGCCCCAGGCCCATCAAAAGATGTCCTGCGCTCCTGCTCATAGTCTGGAAATTTCTCTGTCTGGAATATCTGAACATTCTTTTTACCCATATTTCTCTGTCAAAATCCCACTCATCTTTCAAGCTCCTCCTTAAGTGACTCCACCTTCAGGAAAACTGCCATAATATTCTCAAAGGCCTCAGCACCCTTCCTCTCTCTCTCTGGAAGACCCCAAAGTGGGCCCCAGATGCCCTTCAACCATGTGGGGTGGTGTCGTCACTACCATGCTGCCGCAAAGTCACAGCAGCACCGTGCAAGGAGCACTCGGTCCCAGGAGGGCCGTGTGCAGGATCTAGTAAGAGAAAAGACCCGAGTCTTCCCCAGCAGAGCAGAAAAGTCCAGCCCCCAGGGGAGCCCACACCTAGGCCACACAGAGTGAGGCAACGGCAAAAGGAAAAGGAAAATCCAGCCACAGGCGAGGGGTGGACAGAAGAGTGAGGGCTGCAAGCCTGCGGGGTTGCTTTTCCCCACAAACTGCCTGGCGGTGTGACCATGTGTGAGCAGACCCAAGTCCTGGGGTGTTCCCAGACCCTGGGGACTTGGGAAGAGCCTCCAGCCAGGGACGTGGCTTCTCAGAGCGCTTTTCTTTGTTGTGCGTTGAGTTTGGGCAGCCAGCTGCTTTCTATAAACCTGCACTTGGGCAGGACTTGGTCCTTATGCTATGTTTCTTTATGCATTTGGGAAGTGTCTAACAATGGAAAATAAATCTCTTTGCAGTCTTTTCTACAATAGACTGGGACAAATGTTTAAGTCATTCTGGGGAATAGCCAGGAATTGTAAGATTCTGCAAATCCTGGGCTTCTTGCCAGAAATGGGTTAATTCCATACAAAGGAACTGGAGGTCCCAGAGCAACACCTGTGAACAGCTCAACCCTTGGGGATCTGGAACAAAACTCCCCAGAATGAGCAAGGCCAGCTCTGCCACTCACTGCATGACTTGTGCTTCTACCTCTTCTGCTGGGGATGGGACATAACGGCACCTTCTTCACAAGGGTACAGTGAAGGTTAGATGAGTTCATAGGTGCACAGTGCCTAGAGCAGTGGCATATAATAGTGCTTAATAAAAATTAGCTGAAATTATCACTATTATAGCATTACTTCAGTCTCTATGGTCAAAGGGCCCAATAGTAGGTGCCAATTTATACAGTTGGGAACATTGTGTAAATAGTGGCATCTGGGGTGGGGATCACATGCCAGCAGACCAGGACTGAGGTTGGGGGAGCCTGGATGGGTGCATGGGTACTAGGTATATGGGACATTTATAGATTACGCTATGCAAGGAATTAGACCTTGAAGGACAACCATGGGATGCCACATGTAACACCCCACCCAGCAGGGCCATGCCTTTGTGCTCCAGTGCAAGGTAATGGGTGAGCCTGAGTTACCCGCTGGTGCTTCCGTCCACAGGCACAGCACCATCCTGCTGGGTGCCTCAAAGATAAAATGCATGTGGAGTGATTAGAAAAGTATCAAGTGAACCCTAACGTGAAGCAACAGCTCATCACTCTGGCTTCTCCACTTGCCCACCATCCTTGGGTCTGGGTGTTCACCGCCCCTCTGTGTGGCCTCCAGCATGTCACCTCACCACTCTGGGCCTCAGGTGTGTCATCTTTCAGTGAGACAGTTGGCCAGGATGATCTCTAAAGTCTACACCCTGAAAATCAGTGATTCTGGTATTTGGGTACCAAGAGGTCTCTTAAATGCCTGTGAATCATGCCTGACCTCAAAGTCTTATTTGGACACAAGAACTTGTGGGTTCCAGGACCCAAGGGACCCTCTGTGGCATGACACTTGAGAGCTGAGCCCTAGGGTGCCCGTGAAGAGGCAGAGGGGTAATAAGCAAGAGATGCTGCCCTGTGCGGGAACAGGAGAATGTCCCCGTACACTGAGGTCAGCACAGGGGCAGGGGGTCCAAACACCCCCGTTTTCAAGGAGCTGAAAGGCTCCTTACCCCTGAGATGCAAAGGAGCAGGTAGTGAAGGAGTCTTGGGAACAGAAAGTAGAGAGGAAGGTGAGGAAGGAGGAGAAGGTGCCGAGAATCAGGCCCAGGAGTGGGGCCTGGGAAGGGGAGGAGACATGCAGCAGGACATCAAGGAAGGCAGGGGTGGGGCAAGTTGAGGACAGTGTCCTCTGAGCCTGGAGGAGGCTCAGGTCCCCTGCCACAGGCAGCAAGGCATAGACATTGCATCTTGTGCTTGAGCTTTAGTTAGCATTGGGAATGGCAAGTTACGTTCATAGAGGGTCACATCCAGCAGTGTCCCGTGGGAAGTGTGAGGCCACTACCTGGCAGGTGGGCGGCAGTGGGGAAAAGATTGAGAACTGCCACCGCAGAGGGTCTGGAGTGCCAGCGCCTCCTCAAAACCCTGGCTACTCACATCGATTCATGTACCCAAGAATTTTTGATCAGCTACTCTGCGCCGGATCGGATAGAATAGTAATGTTTGTATAGTAAACCCCAAAGTGTGTGTATACACAGCAAGAACGGACTGGTGCCTGTTGACCAAACGCACACATTTACCTTCTTCATTGAGTCACAATAAAATTTCAGTGGACTATTTGAAAATCTGTTCTTCTGTCTCCTCTCTTTGTAAACCTAAAATCTGTGAGGCTACTAAAATCATAGGGCTGAGGATGAGCTCGGGGCTAGAGCCTTCAGAGCACATGCGAGGCGCCAGGTCCACCCCAGCATCACAAAACAGCCTGCCAAAAATAAATAGGGGAACCATACACCTCCCACTGCATTTCTCTTCATGTCTCGGTTTTTCTCTCCTCAGGGGCTTTGATGGCATGCTCAGGCCCAGAGCTGAAAGAGGAATAAATTCCAAGTGGCCGAGGCTGTGTCCTCCGGGGCCCAGGACTTGCTCGCGAGTGACCTGGCCGTGAGCCCCACACAGCCCAGCACCATGGAGAGAGTCATCACCTTCTTCAGCTCCATCTGGGACATCATCGTGACCAAGCACCAGGAGGGCATCTTCAACACCGTCTGCCTGGCCATCCTCCTGGGGCTGCCGCTCGTCGTGGTTCTCACGCTCATCTTCATCTGCTGCCACTGCTGCTGGAGCCGGCCAGGCAGGAGCAGACCACGGCCCGCGCAAAACAAGAGGAAGAAGAAGAAGAAGGATGAAGAAGACCTCTGGATCTCTGTCCAGCCCAAGCTTCTCCAGATGGAGAAGAGGCCATCGCTGCCTGTCTAGCTCCCTCTGGGGCCAAGCCTCCTCCCGTCCCCACAGAGACTAGGGAGCAGGAATCCCTGGAGAGACGCACTCATGTCCCCAGACTACCTACTCAACCAGGGAACCAATCTCAGACTCAGTGTCCCCACGGAGGGCACTCCCCGGGGAGCACATGGACGTGTCTTGCTCTGTCTTGGCCACTATGTGTCCAGTAGCCATGCCTCTGACGGCGACCCAAGCATGCATTCCATCTTGCCTCTGCACACCCCATACCCCAAAGCACCAAGAACGTGAGTCTGTCCATCTTGACACAGCTTCCCCGTGTACCCACACACCATCACACGGGCAGATTCAGGCAACGGCGCAAGGGCAAGTCTATTCTGCTCATCTGATGGCTGTCGACTGTGTGCTCCGGGCCAGCAGCGCATTACACACACTTGCAGAAATGCCTGGTGGGAAGGCGTGGCTAGACTCAGGCACTTAGACACAGTTGTGCAGCCAGGCAAGGCCCCCACGCACTGTCTGCTCCGTATTTCAGTCAGGTTGGAGACGTTGCCTCCCTATTCCTGTACCTACGCTGCCTTTCACTGGAGAGTCTGGCAGCCTGGTACTGCCCCTATTCCAATGCAGATTGACACAGACACACCAAGTTCCTGTGCTTCTGACTCCTCACCTGTGCCCCTGTAAAGTCTGATGATCAAAATTCACTGAAAGCTCTTTTCTCGCAACATTGTTCTCGTTGCCACTGATGGGTATTCAGTGTGGGCCAAGACCTCTCTGGGACACTACCCCATAACCACTCAGCAAGGTGCCCTTTTCCAAGCAAAAACAAACAGCTCTTGGCGGTGACTGCTAGAAAACTATGGAAACCCCTCATCCACTTCAGTGGGCTCCAAGTGTATACCTGTGCAATTATGTTTTCCAGATGGAAATGTTAGATGCTACAACTGAGTGAGGTATCCTCTTTCTACCAAAGATTTTCAGTAGGAAAGGAATTAAGACAATCACAGCACCATCTCCAAGAATGCACACAGGGAATGATTTCATATGGTTGTAAGGGGTGCATGGTGTGGTGCAGGAGGGACCCAGAAGTAGCAACTGAAATGAAAGTAGGATGTAGCTATAAAGAAGTTTATTAATATTTATCTTGAAGCTCAGGCAAGTACCTTGCACACAGTAGGTACTCATAACTGTAGTTTCTGTTTGATACATGGTGACATTATGGGTAAACTCTGATACCTCACCAATTCCCCCCAAGTGACCTTGTAAGAGAGCCCACTAACTACTGCAATGGCTGGAACTAGGTATTGGGTTCCACAGGAGACTACATGCAGAGCTAAGGGGCAAGAGGATGCTCACGCTCTAAGGGATGTGAGGACATAGAAGCTAGGTCCCCAATGAGTTGAGCAGGCCCCTCCTCACCAGGCTGAGGTTGGGAGGCACAGTTAATCTACCATATGATGAACTGGTTGGCATTTTGATTGCATATGACCATATTACAAAGATGGATCATTCCCAATCTGGGAGCAGGTTGTACTCTAACAATTCATTTGCAGATCTTCTAGGGAGCTCTCTTGAAATATTTTCCCATGGAAGCTGTTCTAGACAGTGGCAAAATCACTGCCTAATAGCACAGCTAAACTATGACATTTAGAAAAAAAAACTAAATTCATCAAGGCTGTGTGAATGGAGAAATGTACTCAATTTGCTTACTTGGGCTACCTGGTACTCACTTGCCCTCCAGGTACACTCCAGGTCCAAGGAGGGTGGGCATCTGGTGGTGACCAGGGTCTAGGACAGAACTCTGTGAACCTAACTTAGGCCTGCTTAGGTGTCCAACCAGTCATGTTTGCCCTGGGGTGAGATTCCTTAGCGACTCAGGCCTCCACTCTTAAACCCCTTTGACCCAGAAAAAAAGCACTTTCTGATTCTGTGTCCCCTTGTCACTTGGAGAACTTGTTATAGAGCATCAGACTGTCTCCTGCATGTCCCAGGATGGCCAGTCATCTCTTCACACCACATGCCTCCCTTGTCCTCTGCTGCCCACCAGGACCAGCTGGCCTTCCCATCCCCAGCTCTCAGTCCCTCTAACGTAGATGACTTGGGAGAGACATGGAGACAGGCAGAGAGATGGGGTGTCGGGATCTGGGGTCATGGATCATCAGCATCAGGGACCATATGAGTAACATGGTTCCCATGGTAACTGGCCACCAAATTGAATTAAGACAGCAGTCAGTTGGCTGCTGTGACAAGGCTTTTGTCCCTAGGCACAGGGCCCCTGCCATCTCCTAAACGCACGGACTTTCTCCCACTCTGGAAGTGAAACACCCAGAAACTCACATCTCAATTGTCTCCAAAGCCCAAGATGCAGAAGACTCCACCTGGAAGGGGCTTGTCTGTTCCTCTCCCGGCCTCCCCACAGCCTCATGGTGCCTAGGCCTGTGCTGGAAGCGTGCCAGGCCCTCAGATTGTTGGACAAATGGAAGCTCGGAAGGGCCAAAGGAACCTTCCGCACGTCCTCTCCCCCCCCCTCCTTGCCCCTCCCGTGCCCCTCCTAGTCCCTCTTCTCCCTGCGCCCGCGGTTTAGCTGTCTACTCCCTCCCCTTTTACTCCCTGTATCCCAGCCTCTGTCCCAGAACCACCTCTGGCAACCACTGGGACCTCGGGACTCCTGTCCACATGGCTCATCTGGGGAGGTGAGGTTAATGGGGGACAAAACGAGGATCTGTAAAGAAGAGGCCTCAACCAGCACAGGCTAGGAGAGAGGGTCCCCAGGCCCAGAGTTCTCACAGCCTTAGCCAAACCCAGACACGGTCAGAGGAGATATGCCCGCCATTGCTCAGAGTCGCTGTTTGTTTGCATTTCTTGGTGGGGAGGGAGAGGAAAAGGACAGTGTAGAGAAAGGAAATTCCCCTTTCCAAGAAGAATATAAATGATCAAAGCTGTATAATATTTTTCAGTAAAATTCAAATACGTGTAAAAGAAAATTTTATTTAAATAAATATTTTGAAAATCAAAAGCTGTGCCTAGCCTCCTTGCTGGCCGGAGTCAGTTACTTCCCTAACATCAGGTGTTACTCTCCCTTGGCCAGGCCTCAGAAGTGATGGGGGCAGGGGCTCACTCTGGACCCCTACCCAACCCTGCCTGGTCACCACCTCCCCAGAGCAGAGTCACAGGTCGAAGGACCAGGAACGTGGCTTTCTCACCCCTCTTTGCTAAGCAGACAGCCTCAGAGACCAAACTCCTCAGAGGTGCCAACTCCGGAAAAACACACTTACGTTCCCTGGCAACCCTTAGAGAACTTTCCCTTCTATGAGGTCAATCAATGGCTTCTCACAGAGAAAGGAGAAAGAGCAAAGACCTAAGCAAAAAATCGACCTCTGGGCTAATCTGGTGCTGGGAAGGGAAGGATCAAGAGCCTCTAGGGAGCCACCAGGGACTGAGCTATGGGTGTTTGCCTGGTGAGCGGGATGGGGGGTACACACACGTGCACACTTGCATGTATAGATAAGTGTACACCTTGTTTTTGAGTCACCCAGAGCTTTGCATTGGTTATGAAATGCAATGATTTAGATCCTCCTGATTCCTCTCCTATGATGCTAAGAATTGCTGTTAAAGCAGAAGCTGTCCAGAGCATGCTGCCCAAGAATCACGAGTAATGGAAGTGCTCTCCCTCAACACCGTCTAGTATGGCACCATCGCCACAGTGGCTGTTTAAATCCATTAAAATCAAATCAAAGGTCTGCCAGCTCAGTTCTGCCAGCCATACTTCAAGTGTCCAGCAGCCACACGTGGCTAGCTACTCTCATCCTGGATGACATAGGTCCATGATCTCCTGGGGAACCACTTTCAAACGCATTGGCAGAACTCCATGCTGGACTGTATTTTAACGAGGCTCAGGAAGGAAGGCCCGTGGGACAGGCTCCCGTTCTGCCCTGTCTCCCCCCAGGCAGGCTACATCTGAAGTTCTACTTGGTTCCCAGTACCCATGACACCAGGCAATGGAGGCTTCACTTAGCTTCCCCTTCATTCCCAGGACCTGACAAAACTTTCCAGAGCAGTTAGGGATGTTGACCAGAAACCACCAGGAAGGGAGCGGCCCCTGCACCCCTGAAGGGAGCCACCACTGATGCCCCCAGCCCCTCCACCAGGCCCCCTGGGGTGTGCCCAGGGTTCCCACAGAACCATCGGCCATCACACTCTCAACTCACCAGGGCACCCCTGCGTGGGCCTTGCCTGTGACTTCAGCATGATTCCCAAATTAAACCCCCAGGACTACGAGGCCGAGTGAAGATCCCTTCAGCCAGCTTTCTGTTTCTGTCACAGTTTCAGAGGGAAGTTTTCAGACACCTTTGTGGACAACCCCATAAGGTGGTGCTTTACTCAGGAAGGGTGGCCTGCATGCACTGAGTCCCCTCTCACGATATCTGTTCCATAGACGTCTGGACCATCCACTACGTGCCACACACACTGGGTGCCAGACGTGCAAAGCTGTCCAGAGGGGCTCACAGCCTGACTGAGGGGGCAGACAAGCAAAGAGACCACCATGATCCAGTGTGGTCACTGCTTCCTTAGAGGGATGCCCCAGGGCTGGTGTCAGGACAGGCTGACGGGAGACCACGGGAGCACCAATGGCTGTCTGGTAGAAGGTGGCCAGGAGGGTCCGTCTGCACAGTGAACATTGGGAAGGTGCACTCTGGAATAGGGGTGCAGGGGACAGCTGACGAGACCATTCAGAAGCCATCTGAGCTGTCGAGTCACGGGTGCTGTGGGCTAGGACTCAGGAGGAGGGTGGTCCGACCCTGCTGCTGACTCCAGCTCCCACTGGTCATATCCTTCAGGCCCCTGCATCTTTCTGTCAAGACTTATCTGCAAAGTGGAGCTGATGGCAGTCCCTGTCTCCCAGGGGTGAAAAGCTTAAATGAGATAATGCATACAAAGCATTTAGCACAGGGCCTGGCTTATAGAAAGTGCTCAGTAAAGGTTGGGTGTTGTTAATCAGAATAGAGGGAAAGTCATGAGAGAGCTGTCCCAGGAGTCAAAAGAGCAGCGACTCTCAGGAAGAAAGCAAATTCCACAGGACAGAACGATGCAGACAGGCCCCACGCGATGGGGATTCACCCTGATTTTTACTAACCTTTCCCTGTCTCACTCTTCTCTTTCTCTTTCTTCCATTCATGAACCATATGATCCTGTGAACAGCCTTAGAGCTGGCTAGAGACACACCCCTAGCAAGGAGGAAAACAGAAAAGCAACACAAAAATCAAAAGTTTTGAATGAAATCATAAAACCTACTATCTTACCATTCCAGAGGGTTTGCAATACATAGAGAGCACTTTCATTACCTCATTTGACATCCACTTTATAAATGAAGAAAATGAGGCCCACCAAAGGGAAGCCCACTGATCTGGCCTGGAATGGAAACCAGAGTCTCAGGCTCTTGCCCCAGAGCACCCACACACCAGGCCCGGCCCAGGCTGATTTGCTGATTTGGGTTCCTCCAGACTTCTAGGAGCACCTCCTTTGAGTCAGAAATTACTGAATGCAATCAGCCATAGCCTGTGACATGCCCAAATGTCTCCTTCAGATGCTCCACAGCAAGCCCCATCTGCCTCCTTAGCTGTCTCTAAGCCTAATTGTCCTTACTCACCAAAATAAAGCACTGCTTTCATTTCATTTCCTTCTTTTATTGGAATTATAATACTACTGCAGTACTATTGTTTTCTGCTTTGTTCTTATGATTACCCTGCAGTTCATCTATTTTATAGAATAAACAGGCTTTATGGGCTAACCTGGAAATCTAACTTATTTAGATAACGTTGGAATCAGAACCAAAAGCCTTTCCCCCATGGAAGCAAACAACCAAAAAGAGGACTTTGGGAAGCATCTGAAAACTTGGAACTGCTTGAAATCCCTTCCAGGAGTGCCCCCTTACCTTCCTGCATGCTGACAACCTCCAGCCCCTGTCTCCCTGCTCAGCCTGGTACGCCAGGTCTGGGAACAGAGGCCAGGTCTCACTAGGCAACCTCTTCAAGGTAGCGCCTCTTACCTACTTGTGAATTGGTCCAGCAACAACCCTGCCTGAGCAACCACCAAGGGCAGGTGGATGTTGATATGAGCCACCCTGGCTGATCCTCCATACAACTTCCCAAGAAGGAAGAGGGAAACCCTAGCTCCCAGATTCCCGCATTATGGAGGAGAGAGATGCTAAGGCAAAGAGGCTCTTGGTAAGACCACACTGCCATCTCCTGGCCAGGATGAGTATAGCAAGGCTCTGGCACCAGGCTGCAGGCGCCAACTGTACTGATCAGCTCCTAGGGACAGGCACGTCCTCCTGCCCTGGTGAAGGGATTAAAGCATGATTTGGAAGTTTGTTTAGTAGAGGACCTTTTCCAGTAGCTGACTACCCTTTGCCAAGAGCTCTTCGCCGTTCCTGTTTTTCCTTCCTCCTGGCTATTCCTGCATCTGCATTTCTCCCATGTACATATTTTCCGTTCACACCCTACACCTGGTTCTTCTCCTTCCTTGATCACAATTCCTTCAGCACTTCCTAGCTGCAATAGTCCTTGAATCCCTGAAAATTCCAAGTTCAAAAACAGAGCTCTTGACCTCATCTGACTGACAGACTCAGGACCCTTTCCCAGAGGGAGCAGCTGTGAGCAGCATCGGACTCCGAGCTCTGCCAGGTGAGGACGGCCCCTCCTCTTAAATCCTGTTGACTTTCCTTCCACAGATCTGTTTCACCTGCGCCCTCCCTCCCTTTCCCGGTTGCAGGCCAAGGAAGTCATTACACGTTGCCTGAACTCGTGATTCTCCCTCCTCCCCAAGCCCTCCCCAAGAGGGTGGTTAGATGGGTGGCAGGTGCAGTTGGATGCCTTCTGATGTTCTGCAGCACAGCCGAGTAACTGTGGTTGACAACAATTAATTGAATATTTCAAAATAGCTAGAAGAAAGGGTTGTGAATGCTCCCAATACAAAGAATGATGAATGCCTGAGGCGATGGATGCGCCAATTACCCGGATCTGATCATTACGCATTATATACGCGTACTGAAATGTCAAACTGGGCCCCTCAGATGTGTGCAATTACCATGTTTCAATTAAAAATATATATTTTTTTTAAAATCTCACCACCCCCATTCTCTATTCTGCCTTCAGACTGATGATATTTTCAAAATAAAACCTGACCGTGTCACTGCAGAGTTTAGGAACCTCTGAGAGTTCTACGCTGTCCAAATGCTTTCACGTGAGCAGTAGCTCTGGTCCCTGCGGGATGTTAGAATCCCCCCGGGGAGCTCTGAAAAGCTCAGATGCACAGGACTCACCTGAGACCCACTGAAATGGAGTCTTTGGAGGGGAGTGAGTCTCTGTGCACATCAAAGCTCATGTGGACTCTGATGGGCAGTGCCAGCTGAGGGCCACCGTGATGGCATGGCAGGGAATCCTGGCCCACTCCTGTAGACTGGTTCCCAAGCTCTTCACATCTGCTAGGTGCCCTGGCACCCCAGGGTGTCTGTGTCCTCCCCTGGAAGATTCAGACCCATCCTTCCAGAACTAATGCTGACACATCACCGCAAAGATTTCTCCAGCACCCACGGTGGGACTGGTGGCCCTGCTCTGCTCACCATGGCCCTGGTGACTCATGGTCCCCATGCTGCCACCGTCCTAGTTTGTTGCCACACTGTCTTCCCACAGCCCTGCCAGCTGCTCTAGAGCAATGGTGGTTCTGCTCATCCTGTGTCCTGTACGGGGCGGGCCACACTCAGGGAACTCCGCCAAACGCTTGCATGACTACTGTCCTGTCCCTACCCTGGCCTGGCCTGCGGTCCAACCCTTCCACGTGAGCTTCTGTGTGCTCTGGTTTGCACTAAGGGGTAGACATTGCTTCCCAGGAGCTTCACAACCTTGATGGTTCAGATCCTGGCCCATATTCAGCCACCAGAGCAGGCGCTTCAGGAGCTTGCCACATCAAAAGAGGTCAGGCACACGTGAAGGTCGGGGTGGAATGCCTCCCAGAGCCAGGTAAACACCTTTTGGAACGAGCTTCCCAGACTTCCTTCCCTGCCCCAGTGGAACTCTTGAAGGTCAGCTGAGTTCTCCACCCCACCCCTCCTTTGGGCCAGCATAGGTCCTACATGCAAAGGAATATGAACTAACTAACCCACTCCAGTTTCCTACAGGACCCCTGTGGCCCCTGGTGGAGAAAGCCTGGCTCAGTGAGCACGGGTGTGCACCCTGCAATCTACTGCCATCAGACCCCACCAGAGCAAAAAGACCTTCAGCAAAAAGAGGTTCAGGGCTACTCAGAGTGGTCACCAATCCAGCAGGAGCCCCCAACCCCCCACACCTACTGACTTACAACATCCGGGGACAGGGTGCAGCAGTCCGTGTTTTATGAGTGCTTAAGTTTAAGAAGCAGGTTAAAACTGAAGAGCAGGGCTGGGGATGTGGCTCAAGCGGTAGCGCGCTCGCCTGGCATGCGTGCGGCCTGGGGTTCGATCCTCAGCACCACATACAAGCAAAGATGTCGTGTACGCCGAAAACTAAAAAATAAATATTAAAATTCTCTCTCTCTCTCTCTCTCTCTCTCTCTCTCTCTCTCTCTCTCTCTCTCTCCATCCCTGCTCTGAGCAGTGCCTGGATTGAAGCCATTCTGCTGTTTTAGGAGGCACTTCTTTGCTGGAACTCCTGGACCTACTGCGATGGGCCCAGGACTTCTGAGTCACAGGGCTGAGTACCCTCATGCACAGGTGCAGAGCATAGCACAGAGGAATCCAGAGATGACTTGAAACTGGGAAGCTGTACAGAAGGACCTTTAAGACAAGCAAGGAAAAGAGCTCAGGTCCAGGGCCCAACAAAGCTGGGTCAAGGCATGTCTCTGCAAAAGCTCCCCCTCAGCGCCCATCACAGCACCCTCCTCCACCCCATCCCCACCTCCATCTCTCTTTTTTTTAAAATATATGACAGCAGAATGCATTACAATTCTTATTACACATATAGAGCACAATTTTTCATATCTCTGGTTGTATACAAAGTATATTCACACCAATTCATGTCTTCATACATGGACTTTGGATAATAATGTCCATCACATTCCACCATCATTTCTAACCCCATGCCACCTCCCTTCCCCTCCAACCCCTCTGCCCTATCTAAAGCTCGTCCATTCGGCCCATGTTCCTTCTCCCTATCCCACTGTGAATCAGCCTCCTTATATCAAAGAAAACATTCAGCATTTGTTTTTTTGGGATTGGCTAACTTCACTTAGCATTATCTTCTCCAACTTCATCCATTTACCTGCAAATGCCATGGTTTTATTCTCTTTTATTGCTGAGTAATATTCCATTGTGTATATATGCCACTTTTTTATCCATTCATCTATTGAAGGGCACCTGGGTTGGTTGCACAGTTTAGCTATTGTGAATTGTGCTGCTATAAACATTGATGTGGCTGTGTCCCTGTAGTATGGTGTTTTTAAGTCCTTTGGTTATAGACAGAGAAGAGGGATAGCTGGGTCAAATGGTGGTTCCATTCCCCATTTTCCAAGGAATCTCCATACTGCTTTCCATATTGGCTGCACAAATTTGCAGTCCCACCAGCAGTGTATGAGTGTGCCTTTTTCCCCACATCCTCACCAACACTTATTGTTGTTGTATGCATAATAGCTGCCATTCTGACTGGAGTGAGATGAAATCTTAGAGTGGTTTTAATTTGCATTTTTCTGATTGCTAGTGATGATGAACATTTTTTCATGGATTTGTTGATTGATTGTATATCATCTTCTCAGAAGTGACTGTTCAGGTCCTTGGCCCATTTGTTGATTGGGTTATTTGGGGTTTTTGGTGCTTAGCTTTTTGAGTTCATCACCTCCATCTCTTACTCCTACTCTTTTTCTCCTGCAGCATTTATCACTCTTGAAATTAGATACTTATTCTTCATTGTCAGTCTCCACCACAAGACTATGAGCATAATTTATTTGCTATTTATTGCTGGTCTTGACCTCTAGTATATAAGCACTAGAATATATAGAACAAAACATATAAGCAAATGTCTTGTTCACGCGGCTAGGTCCAGTGCTTCGTTCGGAGGGAACCCGGTACATCACATGTCTGTTGAATGAACAGGTGAATGAATGAGTGAATGACGGCTTTGTGAGCACCAGGCCAGCATTGGGCTTGCTCACCCATTTCCCCCAGTGTCCAACAGGCTGCCTGGTACCAAGCCAGCGAACTCTTCATAGGTTCCTGAGTCAATGAACTGATCAGCCCCAACATGAAGATCATACCTCATGCAGACCACTCATTATTAGATCTAAGGTTACTATGGCATTGCTCAGTGTGTCCATCTGGGGAGGGAGTGGGACAGAAACAGGAAAACCGCCAACTTGGAAGGTTGGCAAAGACAGTCTCAGGAATATGGTGTGACGTTCACCCAGAGGTCAACACCTGGAGAAGCCCAGGCAGTCACCTACACCTGCCCTGATGGGACACTGTAGCTTTTAGGACATACACTTCCTTCCCACGCATGTGCTTCTGCATTGCAAATGCCATCATTTGCCATCACACAGGAAGACAGCACAGCCAACCAAATTCCATCATAATGTGCCAATTTCGCCTTCACTTGCACTTAGGTTAAGTTTAGCGTTCAAGTGCACTTATTCAGGGAAAAAAAAACACAAAGCAAAATTTATTTTTGATCAAGGGATTTATTTCTTCTTGAATAGGAATTTAAGTTACTTCAATGGCCATTGACTTAGCTACAGAAAACTTCCAGGATGATAGGAAACAAGCAAGAAGAATCTGACTCTGTCCAGTCAAGCAGTAAGCCTCATGGGGCTGGGGAACCTGGGAAAACCCAGGGTCCAGCAGGGACGGGAGCCGGGGAAGCGGCGAGGCTGAGGGCCACATGGGCACAAAGGGGAGTCCAGGAAGAGTCCTGGGTGGAACTAGTTATTAAGAGAGTCAAATCATTTAAAGTTGAAATGAGTGAGAATTTATTTACAACATATGCAGATCTATGCAAGTGATTATGCAAATGGATGGAAAGGGGGCAGTTAAAGATAGCAGTAAAATGGGAGCTTCCGTTTCCAGCAAGCCGGAGGAGCCCTGTCAGAGCTCAGCTAAATGTGAGTGCACTGGCCCTTCCCCTTCATGTGCCCCATAACACCAGCAGTATAAAGTGGGTAAGAGCTGCACTTTCTCTCAAAACCCAGGAAGAACAACAAATGCCGGGCTGCCTCAGCCCTGACCCCTGGGGAGTCGGAACCTCTCTGTGATGCTTTTTTCCAGAAAGATTTGTAGTAGCAGAGCTTTAAATATGTGTATATATACACACCCATTTCTAGAGATTCCCGATGGGTGAGATACTAGGTGATTCATCTTTTCACCCTAATGCAGTTTATGTATTATCAAAGTGGGCTGAAGACCCGTGAGTTCCAACACCCTTCCCCACTCACACATACTGTGCAACTACAATATTGAGGATTCTCGGGTCCCCTGGGGGTAGCTGGGAGAAAATGCAGGTGACAGGGGTGGAACTGCTGTGATTTGAAGTGGGGGACCCATTTGTTCTGGGTTACCCATCAATCTCAGAAACTAGAGGCCCTGAGCAACCCTCAGACTTCCGTCCCCCCATCCCCACTAACCACCAGCCCAAGCCTACACAGCCCCAACCCCAGCTGGTGGCTTCCTGCGAAGACTGCTGCAACCGGCCATCAGAAGGCTCTCGTCTTTCCTCTCAGTGTCCGCTTCTTTCTGCCAGAGAAACGCCCTCTGCTGTAGCCATGGGGGCGGATTTTCAACTCCACGTAAGGAATGGAGAACTCGTGTCCTTTCCAGGGCTCCCAGTTCACCCCCTACGAAGAAGGCCAACATCAAGAAGAGGCATCCGGAAGGAGGGCAGGGGAGGGTACAGTACCAAGCAGTCCTCTGTATCCAGTGAAATTCCTCTCTCCCTCCCTCCTTCTCTCTCTCCAGGGGAGAGAGGAGACAAGGTGGCCCCTCTGATTCTGGGGAGGTGAGAGTCAGATCTGAAGGCACCCTCTGCTGGGCAGCTGGGGTTCGACAAACTGAGGGGACAGATTCCTGCAGCCTCTGTGCTGGGAGGATGGGATGTGAGTCCAGGATGTGGATGAGGCCAGAGGCCCCCAAAATAACACGGGGTCCACCTGGCCAGCAATGAGCAAATTAGCTTGGCCTCACTCTTTCCCCTTCCAAAAAAATTAAAGGCAAAAAATAAACATATTAATTGGCCAATTGTGTAAAATCATTTTCAATTTAGACTGTTTAGATATTAGCTCTGGGGTAACAAATAACCCGCTGAAAACTAAATTTCATTTTATGTCTTTTGACTGGTGAGCACAATAATATTTAATTCACTTAATAACCTTGCAACCTGGCCAATAAAGAGCCCAAGTGACCGATTTTATGTATTTTAATTTGTGAGGTAAATAATAAACAAGAAGCTAAATGCCTTGCAGACTGTGAAAAGCACATTAACCAGATGAATGTCTTTTATTAGCAAATATGGGGATGGTTTAGGGCATGCTGGCTGCTCGGTTCAAATATCTGATCTCTGATGGCAAGTTTCTCTGAGTCAGCCCACATGCTGCCACCATGATTGATGGGCCCACCCTCCTTGGCTTCCCTGGGGGGCAAATTTATTCTTCCCTTTGAAAAACTACATAAGGATTGGGAGTCTCCTCAGCCTAGTTAGGATCAAAGGGATAAAAATGTACCTGGACTTTAGATGTAGTAATATTGGAATGGAGTGAGTTCTGGGGAAAGGTGTCTTCCTGAAGGGCAGGATCAGGACCTGGGATGTGTTACGATCTTTACATGAGGAATATTCAGAGGTAAACGATTAGACTATGAGAGCTGTAACCTGGTCAGTCCATCCTAGTTTGAGTGGACCAACTGGGTGATAACTGCAGACAGGTGGGGTATGACTGAAGGAGGAGGGTCACTGGGGTCGTGCCCTGGAAGGGCTCATCTTCCCTATGGCCCTTTCCCCTCTGTCTCTTGCTGCTTCCTGGCCCCCAGGAGCAGAGCAGAGCTCCTCCACTACACCCTCTGCCATGATGTTCTGCCCCGCCTGGGGCCCAGAGCCTCGCAGTTGGCCCATCATGGACTGAACCTCTGAAACCCTGAGCCAAGATAAACTTTTTCTCCTCTAAGTTGTCCTTGTCAGGTACTTTGGTCACAGCTATAAAAAGCTGGCTAACCCAGATGGGAAACTGGAAGCCCAAGATGGAACTCCGAGGGCTTGTGGGGAGGTCTGATGATGACTAGGAGGAAAGATGCAATTTTCCAAAAGCTGGGAGAGCCCACAGGAGACACCCAGTAGCTGACAGAATCCAGATGATACTCAAGAGTCTGGAGGTTTGAGAAGTGGTTACTAGGAAACCCTCAGAGCAAGGAGGGGAGAGGTGCCCTCCTGGACTCTCAGCCCTGCGTACACTCTTACTGCAGAGACCCCTCTAGCACAACGCTCTGGGAGGACACGGGGTGGGCTTTGGGTGAAGTAGATCCAAGGATAAGTCCAACCTGAGGCAGAAGAGAGTACCTTCCTGGTGATCAGGGACTTGAGAGAAATGGCTCTGATCCCATGAGAACAACTAGGAAGGACCATGAAGTGTCAGGTGTGGAAAACGTTCTTCTCTCCCCAACATCCACAGGTGGAAGCCCTAACCCCCAGTGTGATGGTATCAGGAGGTAGGCCTTTAGGAGGTCATTAGTTTAGATGAGATCATGAAGGTACTGTCCTATGATGAGATTCATGCCCTTATGAGAAGAGGAAGAGGCAATAAAATCTCTCTCTCTCTCTCTCTCTCTCTCTCTCTCTCTCTCTTACTCCCCACCCCCACCCCCTGCTCTCTTGCTCTCTCTACAGCCAGGAAGCAAGGCCCCACCAAGAGCTGGACCTGTGGCACCCTGATCTTAGATTTCCCAACCTCTACGAGAAATAAATGTCTGTTGCTCAAGCCACCCTTCAGTGGCATTCTGTTAGAGCAGCCTAAGCTGACTGGGACAACGTGTGTGTGAACTGGTAAGGTGAAATGGTGGTGACCCATGTCATCTAGCTTTATACGGCAGTGGGCAGTTGGAGTTTCCCACCCACCTACCACCAAGTAAGTGTAAAGCCCTGGAATGCAGAGGGCAGGGGACGTCAAGGGACGTGACATCAAGGCCGGAAGCCTAGAGGAGAAGCTTTTCTGTCCTGACTGGAAGTCTTGGAGAGAGAGGAGCCCCCAGACCAGGGAGCAGGGTGCCCTTTGGGGAGCCAATGTGGGCAGAGCTGGAACAGAGAGATGTTTGCCTCTCACATACCTCACTGTGCTTGGTCTCCCCGTATTTGCCATTGGGATTGGCCAAGTGGCAGTTCTTGTACCACCATCCACCATGATGGGTCAGGGCACAGTTGCTGAGGGCGATATCATTGTCCCTGTCAAAAGTTGTAAATTTCCATCCATTGTGGTAAGTAAGAGCGTCCCCTGCAGGAGAGAAGAGCAGGGAGGCAGAGCCATAAGGGGATAATCAAGGCATTCCCAGGAAAGTGCCCATGGACCCAGTCACTTATATGTCACGATGGTCACCAGTCTCTGAAAACAGCCATCATGGGAGCAGAACATGAGTGAACAGGTCCTCTTTCCTGGCCTGTCGCCCCAATTCCAGGCTTGTTTCTCCAACAGCCTCAACATTTTCACATGGAAGCTGCACGGTTACATCAAATGTCCAGCCACCCCTCACACGAGATGACCACTCTGTCCTTTCATCTCTGCTGTGCTGAACCCCTGCACCATGTCCAACAAGCCCCTCATGCCCCTGACCACCCTTTCTCCTCAGCTCCTCGCACCCCCCCTCCCCTGTTGCTGCCACCCCAGGCCTCTCCTCATCTTCTCTCTGGCTTCTCGTCCGCCAGCCCCCCGGAAGCCCAAACACCCATTTTCACTCTCTCCAACCTAACATCCTGATCCTACCACAGGGAGGTGACTTACTCCTCCAAGTGACAGTCTTGTCACTTGGCTGTCCCCTAGACACAATCTCAGATTCCACTGTCCCCACCAGGCACTCTCCACTTATAAATCAAGCCAGTCCACCTTTCATGGCAAGTCTGCCCTTCATTGGTCAAAACCTAACCTCCCGTAAAGCCTAGTAACGCCACTGCTAGGGAAGAGCCTCACTGATCCCCCTGATGTACGCACACACCCCTGAACCTGGAGCCCGTCATGTGTACAGTTCCGCACTTCTTTACATCCCATCTGAGCCCTGCCTCTATGATCTTAGCTGTCTTTCCCTATGGCACTTGTCATCTTTATAAGTTCACTTCTTTCTCAGCTCATAAAAGGCAACGGAGTCCCATATTACACTCAAGCTTCGTCAAGTTCTGTTCCAGCAACAACGATGCCTACAATTGCATCGAATCTGAGTTCATGGAGCAGCTTCACACACATGTTCCCGTTTAACTCTCACGGGCCTGCAAGGTGGGCAGGGCAGTTCTTGGTCCCGTGAGGAAATAAACCCACAGCGGTTAGACTCTAGGGAATTTTAAAGTCCCACAGTCCACAAATGGCAGAGCTGGGACCCAACCCCAGTTCCTCAGATTCTAAGACCAGTGTTCTTTCTGAGAGACCAGTTCATGATGACTCCTTGATTCCAAGACAGGGCTTCGAATGCTCTAGCAAGAGCAAGCTATCTCTGAAAGCCCTACAGGCTTCGCCCAGCCCTAAAGAACCAGAAACTGATTATGGGGTGGGCCCCTGCCATCTGTGCTTCAACTAGCCCTTAGATGTTTCTGATGCAGACTACAGTTTCCTGCATTCACCTACCTAGTCAAGGACATTTACTGGACACCTGCTATGGATTAGCACCATGCCAGGCTCTGGGAATATAAAAAATGAGGAAGTCCTTGTTCAAAAAGCTTAGCTGGGGTGAGTGTTTATAAAGAATTGGTAGGGTCTGGGGGTTCAGCTTGGTGATGGAGCACGTGTTTAACAAGCATCAGGTCCTGGGTTCCAAAAAAAAAAAAAAGTTGGTAACACTTTGTGCAAAGGGAAGGTCCTGGTTTCCCCTCCACCTCTGTGAGCTGAACAGCCACTCTTTTATGCCTCACCCAGCCAAGGCAGGAGGAGCAAGTGGCCAGAGAGGCCACTCCACTTCAACCCAGCAAAATGGCTCTGCCCCCATCAGTCTCCAATCAAAGAAAGGCACTTCCCCCTCCCTCCAAGGTTCTCCCAGGTAGTTTACTACAGCTGGAAATAACATGTGAGCCCCTCAGCAACATTCTTTTAGTGAGCATAGCTGACCTAAGTTGCGTGAACGTTCCCAGAGCTGTTTTCTAAGAATTCAGGCAGAAGCTTTCTTAAAGATATGTTCATGGTTATCTAACCCTGGGCACTGGGACGAAGAAAGGTGAAGCTGGTTTCAGTCTGAGTGTGGAAGGATTTTTTTTTTTAATTTTTTTGTGGTTGTTTTCTGCAGATGAATGTTTTCTGAGGCCATCCTACCATTCAGAGTGTAGATAGTGAGTATACTCACAAAACAGAAAATAACTTGCTCTGGTCATCTGGTCCCATTAAGAATCTTATGTCCCTGAGTGACATCAAGTAATCAAGCCAGTGGGGCTCAGACGCCCTCCCTCCTTCCCACTGAGGTTGAGGATGAAACACTGATGAGGGACAAAGGCCCACCTCAGAACAACGGGACTTGGGGTCAGTGCAGGTCCATAAAAGGTCTGAACCCAAGTTCAAGGTGGGGCCACTGATATGGTCATCATTCACCTCATCAAAATGTCACCCTGGGACACATTCCCCTCCTCCAGCACTTCAGGGGACAAGAAAGTTGACCCAGGAATCTACCATCTCAGACCAGGAGAATCCATTAGCCTCCTGTCCCCTGCCTTGCGTTTGGACCTGGAAAGTCTCCTATCCTGGGATGTGCGGTAGGCGAAGAGAAGAGGTGCAGTTTCAAGCTTTCCCTTTTGTCCATGTATCCATTAATGTTTTTCCTCTTCCTCAAGTACTAGCTTTTGAAAATCTGCTTCAAAACAAGGAAGCCACTGTCATTCGTAGAAAAAAAAAATCCTCATCATCAATATGTGGCATCCCTGGCCCCAACCTACTAAGCGGGAGGCAGAGATCCCAGGTCATGGCTCCAAGTGCCCTGGGGGTGGACACATCCCCTGAGCACCTGAGCACAATGGAGCCCCATGCAGGTGGGATATGAAATCAGCTGTCAGTAATTGGGTGGCCCACAGATATCATTCGGCACCATTTTTCACATTTTTATATTTCCATTATCATCTCTAAGAGGATGAACAGCATCTTGAAGGGAGAGCTCACCTTGTAGCCTCTCCACCCCACTCCAATCCTTAGAATCAGAAACAAAATTTGCACCCTATCGCCTGGCTGGAGTTCCCTTCATGAAGGAATAATTGACTTTCCAATGGGACTTCCGTAAAGTCAAAAATTAGGACCCACCTGGGCAGTCTGAGGCGGGGAATAGCCTTAAACCACACATTTTCTCCAGGGTGGCACAGAGCTCACTTCTAATTAGAGCTTTTATGATATCCGAGCTTTTTAGAAGCTGGGAGAACAAGCAGGGCAGGGAGATCTCAAAATGTTCACCTTCCACTTGAACACCTGTCCTCAAATGGTGATCATTAGGATGTGAGTGGCCAGAAGCTTCCTAAGTTTTAATGCCCTCCTCCTGGACCAATCAGCATATGTAAGGAAAACCAGAGCCCCATCAACCCACCTGCAGCTCTGAGTTTAAGACTAGATGGCTGTCTAAGTGCCATGTGATCTGAAGTCCCCAAGGCTTCCTATTAAAAAGCACATCCTCCGCTGACTGGCACTGTGGCCTGAACAACCTGACGGCAGGAATTACCCCAGAACCCATGCAAGTAGAGGACCTGCGAGGGGAACCAGGTTAACTCCAGAATGTGGCAACTTCCTTCCACTTGCTTTCTACTCGCATCAGTTCATTTCCTGGGTTATGTTAAACAGACCCAGAAAAGGCAGATTTTAACGATGGAGCAAAGGAGAAGGGACAGCCTGGGAGGATGGGTCTGAGTGAACCAGGAAGTCAGTGACTGAGCTCCAGGGAGAGGCGCAGGGCACAGGGACTACACCCAGCTTCTACCCTGCCTGGAGGTGCCCCAGATGGAGCCTGTGGACTCTGGGACCTGTTAGCCTGAGAAGGAAAGTCTGAGGCTAGCTGGTGGCTGGGGACGAGAACAGAGGAGAGGGTAATGGAAGAAAGAGGGACGGACGGCCTGTTAGGCTCTGTGCTGGAGGAGGCCCAGGGGTGAGGGAGACGGCTCTGTGTCCCCTGTTCTACCACAAGGTTGGGAGAGGCGAGAAGAGGCATCAGGAATGCAGGCTGGCTTTACTTAGGGAGGGTGGGAGTGGAGGAACATGGGTTTAGTCCTACAAAATAGCATTTTTTAAATTATTTGACTATTAAATTATCATGACCATTTAAATCATCCTGTAAATGCCTGAAAGCCACATGCATGTCCATCTGTGTTTCCTGATTGTATCTGAACTGCCTCTTCTCCATGCCTGACTTTCATGATTGACAGTACACAGGAGTGATACAGTGCAGCCTCTCTGCAGCCCACAGAGACCAGGGACCACCAAGGAAAGAGGAGGAATCCGGAGTTGCTTTCAAGGACTGCTCCTTCCTGGAGACAGTCTGTGCTCACTCTCCCCCCACCCCTACCCTTGCTTGGACTACGCAGACAGCTCTGTCTATAGCCAAACTCCTTGCACCTTGATAGATGCCCACTCCTGCCACATCACCAAACCCGCCCTTCACTAACCCCTGTGGAACCTCCAAAGCCTCAGGAGCTACTCTGTGAGATATTAAATATCCATAAGATTATATAGAAAATTACTGCAATATTTTGTGTGTAACACTCATTTACATATGCTGAGCCAGGCTCTGTGCTAGACTCCACGAAAGGAACGCAAAATACAAATGATTGTTGGAAAAAACGAAGTTATAAATCTCAAAGAAATTCTGCATTAGCAGTTGACCACTCCTGACCATGGCCCCAGACACTCCAGAGTTCTGTTCAAAGTCATCTGCCACGGGGGGCCTCAAGTAGGCAGCTTTGAGAAGCCCTGCAAGGCTTCAAGACTGTACCAACTTCCCTTGCCCCAGTTCCATCCTTGCCCTCACTGGGTTCTGCAGGCCTGGACAGCCCCTGCCCACCTCCCACCTATGCTCAGCCCTTCCTGCAGACCTGCCTCCAGTCCCTGTCCAGCCAGAAGCTTCCTCCAGTCACTCGGGTCCTCAGCATCCCTCTCCTTAGCTCCTTACTCCCCTTGCCTCTTAGCTCACTCTGCAAATACTGCCTTTCGCTTTTCCCTCTGTGTACATGTGCACTCCATGCTCTCCTGTACAGTAGCCCACCCGTTACGCCAAAGTCGGGAACACTCCAAAGTCAAAGGACAGATTCACATTGTTTAAAACCCACAAATATAGATGTTTAAATATTAGTATTGAAACAATAACCACACCTCCCCCTCTTAAATAAAACATTTACTGGTGTAATCCAGCATTTCAGTCGCATTGCTTAGTTGAATCCTTGGCCTTCACAACTGAACACATGCCCGCTGTCAGCAGCTCTGCTCACCCTGCCTGTCACAGCAACTCCAAGTTAATGAGACCTGTGCTTCTTATTGGTTGAGTCAATTTTTTGCTGTGATAAAATACACACACACACACACACACACACACACACCCTGCTGTGAAGAGAGGACCCCCAAAATACTGCTGAGGCTAATGAAAGACTGAGAGCACCATGAAATCACTCAGAGGCTAACTTCATCCACTGAGTTACCGCAGCCTGAATTCGGGCAGTCTAAGAGGAGGGAGAGGCACAAGCGTGCCCCCCGCCCCCTCCAGGGAGCGGGCCTCAGCTGTCAACAAGGTCAATTCAGCTCCACACAGTACTCCACTCTGCAGACCCACCACAGGGCACACCACCCTTGAACAACCCAGAGCGAGGGCCGCAGTCAGAAAACCCCCTTTCTTACCTGCTGTGCCTCTGTATTTCCCAACTGTCAGCTTGTAGCGCTCCTTGCTGGAGGCCACTTGAAAGAAATCATACACGGCATAAGCGGATTCGTTGACGGTCTGCAAGTCCACTCGCACCTCATACCGGGTGGGGGTGCCCGTGGTGAGATTGTGCAGTTTTTCAAGTCCTAGAGACATGGGATGGAATTCTAGTAACCAGCCTACCCTATGCGTGAGACCTCGTCATTTGCATCTGAGACTTTCAGAGCCAAAATTCACTTTAGCCTTTACCTTCTCTGCTAACAAGAAGCCTTCCCAACACTTTCTCTTTAATTTTCTGACTCTACTATTTCTTTGGCACAGGCATGCCAATGACTTCTATGGAAGGCACCATGAGGGGAGCAGAGTGATCATGGAATTAATCCACAATAGGCTCCATCTCTCTAAAGGAGAAGCAGCTCTATTTATCAATCGTTAACCTCACCAAGTGGAAAAACAGAGCAACACATTCCGATCCCTGAAGAAATCTGCCCCAATCCAACCACAAATACCACCTACTCTACCAGATGCTCAATGTCCGGCTCTGACTTCTAAATTTCACATTTCCCGCTGCATGTTTGGCTATTTCACTCTCTTTGAACATTGCTCCAGAAGACAGCAGAAGAGGGGAAACAACATCCACCACCCTCGGCATCCCTAGCAGAATTTCAGGGACAACAGAATGTCTCCCCAGTCAAAGCCCAGGACCCCAGTTCATTGACCCCTTCTCCACTATGGGGTCTGTAAGAAGTCCAGGCTCGGCTGACCCTGCAGAGCTCAGACACAGCACAAACCCCCGGGGCATTCCTCCCTCTCTCCACTGCCATGGCACAGGGGCACAATGTCCCTGTCACTTGGACCTCTCCCTGAGTGTAGTGGGCATCCTTGAGCTGCCTGACCTGCTTGTCAAAGGGGAAGTGACCCCTCTGCCACCACCACCCTCCCAATGCTCAGAGAACCGACCAAGCCAGAACTCCTTCATGGGGTCCCCAAAGCCTTCCACGTAGCTCCGCCAACGCTTGAAGAAATCCAGTTGCCCAGTGTTCCGTCTCTGGAAAACCTGAGAAGGGAAACAGGAAATAGGTGCTCCACCTGGACATGCTAACAGACAACTGAGTAGAAGGGAAATAATGTTTATATTTCCAAGGTGGTGCAGGCAGACAAGAAGGGACTGTGAACCCGAACATACACGGACTCCCCCCAGGAGCTCCTCTTTGTGTATATTTTAGAAAGAATTTTCATCTATGTATCAGTTGATTCATGGTATTTATCCACCATATTAACAAGTGTTATTTAGATACAAGAAGTATGCTGGGTGCTCAAATGTGGAGCACCTACTACAGAAGGTTTCTGCCCTCAATTATAGAGCACAGAAGAACTGGGGACTGTGATATAGTTACTAGAGGTAGGCTCTGTAGGGCAGAACATTCCAGACCTTTGCTGGCTCTGATCTGTAACCTTCAACATCTGTTCAACTCAATTGGGGCCCATCATGTTGTCTGCCCTCCCTCCTTTAAATAGTTGGAAAAATTATTTTAGTTCACTTGATTCCTAACATAGCAAGTATTTAGTATTTTGGGGGGGAGACGTTCACTCAAATATTTATTAAGCATGTAGTTGGCACCATGCAAGGTGATAGGTGAAACAGGTAAGCCAGAAATGCTCCCTGCCCTCATGGACCCAGGAGCCCAGTAAATGAAATAGACGTGGATTAGATAATCCAGCAAATAAACATGCAATTAAAACAATGATAAGGCTATGAAAGAAGATGCAATAGGACTGTGAGAGAGTGATCAAGAGGCCAGGAAAGCGCCCCAACAGGGAAGTGGAGAGAGCTGCAGGATGGGTAAGGGTATCGGGCAGGAGAACTGGAGGCCAGGTTGTTGGGGCTCTGGAGCTGATTAGGAAGGGTCAGGAAAGGCAGCTGGAAAGGCGGGCAAGGGTAGACACTGGTGGGGCTTCAATAAGCATGGCTGAAGACATTGGCCCAGTGGACGAGCTGTGGGTTGTTGAAGGGTCTTAAGCAGGAAGTGAACTGTTCATACATCCATCTTGCTCAGACCCGTCTGGCTGCAGCATAGAGAATGGAAAAGTGGACGAGAGAGGTCGAGTTAGGAGGCCAGTGTGGAGTACTTGACAGGAGGCTGCCCTAAGGATAGACAGAAGTGCCCAGAAGATCAAATTGGCAGATGTGGGGATTGACAGAATGTGGAACTGCAATAGGAGAGAAGCAAGAATGAGTCTTACTGAGTTTGGGTTTGCAGAGCCTGGTGACTATTCACTGAGCTGTTTTCTTGGATGCCGGATTCTGAGAGAGGCCAGGCTCTGAGAGGACATGGTATGAGTTACTTTTCAGGTTTCCTGGTGAATGAGTTCTTGCAAGGGCTGAGTTCTAAGGAGAAGCTAGGCTGGATGTCGAAGGCAGGTGTGCGTCTGGGAACACTAGGAGTTCACCAAATCCTGATTCACTTTCCTCTTACCAGGAACCCATAAAGAGCTCCTTCCCTAGCTCCCCTGGCAGTTAAGTTGGAGCCATGTGACTATTACTAGCCAAAAGGCTGTAAATGGGAGCACAGGAGAGCGGATGGGGCTCTCCGGGTTCTCTTCCATTGCCAAGTGTGGTGGCAAAGGCCACATGTTGAAACCACAGAACCACAGGATGAAAGCAGCATGAATCCTGCGTCACCACTTAGAAATGGCTTCACACCAGAGCCAAAAAGCTTACATGCCATCTGGAACCTGGGGCTGGTTTGTCTTCGCAGCATGACCCACTCCATCCTAATGAACACAGAGCCACCAGACACAGGAAGAAGAGGAAGTCATGGGAAAGGATGAGACCACTCAGGAAGGAACCAGCAATGGATTTGACAGCCCTGGGGAAGGGTGCGTTCATTAAGGAGAGGGAAATGTAGAAAGAAAATCAGAACAATGTGGAGTCACAAAAGCCACAATGAGAAACATGGTCCAGAGTGTCAAACCATGAGAGGTATAGGAAATGGAACCAAACCTGTCCCTAGAATTCAGAGACAGAAATCACCAGTGACTTTAAAGCCAAGGCTGTTGACAAGAGATGGGGGAGTGCAGGGTGCCAAACTGGAATGGGCTGAGAGTGAGTGAGGAAATGGAGATGGAGTGAGGTATTATCTCACAGGTGGGCTGCTTTCTTTACAAAACTTCCTCTATCTGGAGAAGGAAGGTAGGGTAGTTCCTGTCAGAGTAAATTGAGTTATTTTATCTGAAATAAACTAGAAGAGTACCTAAACCAAAATACATCTGTGTGCACTATTGGAATTGATAATCCATATAATTCCACCGACCTTGAGAGCCAGGGGCTTGAATTGCATCTTCCTCTCCACCTACTTTCCTTTGTGTCCATTCAAAAGAAATCCCAACCCAGGCTTCACAGCTCATATTTCCAAAGAAAACACATTATCCTGAATTTGGTTAGGCAAACCTTCCAATAGATGTGTGGCCTTTACATTTTTCTCTGGGAAGAATCGGGGTGGGGGTAGTGATGCTCCAGTCATGCTGAAGCTCCCATCCTGGTAGCTGGCCCAGGAGGTGCTGAATGAAGCACCCACAGTGAAGGGGAGTCCCAGCTCTGAGGCAGCCACAGCCACATCCTGGCAGGGTGTGGGGAGTCAGCCTTTCTGTTCCTGACCCTGGGCAGCCCGTTGAAAAACAGGGACAGAAGTGGGAAAGAAGAGTCCACCATGCAGAGTTGCTGGGAAGATTTCTAGATGCCCTACAAACATGTCCTATAAATGAGAAAGAGCTGAACAGAATTTAGGAATGGTCACAGCCAACAATCACAGGCGGCATTGGCCTGTTGGTGTTGTTCCCCTTTTCTCAAGTGTCCCTTTGTTAGAATTGTCCTGCTCCTTCCTTAGCTTCCTTCATTCTTTGCTCATTCGCTGGCTCACATAATAAAACTCATCGAGCATCTGCTGAGTGTTAGACCTGGAGCAAGAATTTATGATGCCATTTTACAGCTGTGAAAGTCCAGAGAAGCAAGTAGCCAGTATCACACAGCTAGTAATTTAGTGGCTGAAGGAAGGGTAACACACACACTCACACAAAACCTCATCTTTAATCAAAAAGGTTGGAAACACCCACTTTGTTTCCTGGCAAGGTACCAGTGCCAACCCCTCCCCCGGGCTCTTCCTGTATCACAGTCAGGGGAGGCCTAGGGCGGAAGTGAGACTGATGTTTGCTTCCCCGTGCATCATGTTATTAGGGGACAGACAGATGAGGATGGTGGGAACACAAGGTTCAGAGAATAATCCTATAAGATAGGCCCACTGTGCTGACCCCCACCTGCTTTCTTTGCCAAAAAGCAATTTGCCTGCAGCCTTGCCTAGCCTAAGTGGACCAGATATGTCACATTCCTCAGCAAACTACCTGATATCTGCAAGGAAATGCAGGCAGGAAATAATGTTGATAAGAGAAACCCATACTTTGAAGGAAGAGACTTTTGTGACTCGTTCATAGAAGGGTAGTTCCTCCTAACCCTAAATCTGTAAGAATGTTTGGTTAAGAAGTCATTTAGAACCAGACAGCATGGGCCAAAGTGACCTAGATGCCAAGGCAGTAGAGACTTGAAAGTTCAATGTCACCCTGCTGTCAGTCAGACAGGTAACCTGGGTGGGACTCTCTGGAAACTTCTCTGAGATCCCCAATAAAACTGGAGTGCAGGAGAGGCACATTGTCCTTCTCCTCTCTGAGAGACCCATTCTCTCCCTTGAGAGTGTCCCCTTTCCCTATCCCTTCCATAAACTCATGCTTATTATTCTGAAAGGCACGTCTGAAATCCTTCTGACTTGGTCACAGGAATTGGGTTTAAAGAATGGGTCTTTATGCTGCCTCAGCTTCTCAGAAGATTCTAGCTCTGTACCAGTGTCACCTTGCACAAGGTCAGGCTCAGAGCCAAGCCTGCCCTCTGAGGACAGGTGCCTCACAGAGGCCTCTGGTCTCCACCTCTCATTCATGAGCCTGGTTCCCACACTCACCCTGATTTTTTTTTTTAATAATTCTCCAGCATGGCCAGGGAATCTGATTCTGGTGTTCCTGACTCATTGTTTAGACTAAACCACATCCTCAGGCAAGTTGATTAATATTTTCCTAAATTGTCAGATCAAGACACCAATAGCCCCATCTGTCATGGGTTAAAATCAGGGCTTTAAGCAAGGTCATTAATCACAGTAAATCATAACACATTGAACTCAGAGTCTGGCACATATACATAATAATATTATTATATCTCAATAAATGCTTGTTCGCATTGTATTAAATCAGCTTTGAGTGAATTGACTCCCAGGGATCATTTATACACCTTGATCAGGCAGCATTAATTGAGCCACTCAGAATCTAGTCCATTCCCTTTCTGACACCAACACACTCCATAATGAACTATTTGGGAATAACAAGAGCCCCTTAGTGAACCAGTCTCATGGGAGAAGAATCTCTTTGTGTCTGGCTCTATGTGCCAAAACAGGCCTTACACTCAAGAACTTAATATCCTAAATGACTAAAACAGGAAGAAAAAAATCAAAATTGCCTTTAAATGCCTTGGAAAGAGCCTCTGATTCAGTCCCTGAGACTTACAAGATGGAAACATTTCAGCAGTCCCGGGGTTCCCCAGTTGCCCCAGGGCAGTGTTCTTCCAGCCTGTTCATCAAAGTGGGGTCCCACCACCCAGGATGGAGAATTTTCTTAAAAACCTTCTAAAGGCTCAAAAGAAGCAATGTTCTCTAGGTCAGCCTTCAGTGACAGAAGACTCCAGAACCCCCAAAGTGAAAATTGTCAGTAAACTATGTGGAGAACTTTTCGGGATTCCACATGTTTTCTGGAGCATGTGGCTTTGCAGTGAACCCTGCAGGGTCCTGGCTCATGTGGTTCACCTCCAGGGGACAGAGAACTTGACTTGAGAGGGACTGGGGGACGGGTGTTGGTGAGGATGAAGGGTGGTCTCAGGATGTCTTTTGCACAGAAGGTAGAAAACAGGCTTCTCGACGGGGGGGGNGGGGGGGGGGGGGGGGGGGGGGGGGGGGGGCTTTCAGTCTGATTTGTTCACTACTAGATCTTGAGTGCACAAAATAGTGCCTAACACACAGTAGGTCCTCAATAAACACTGTGCAATAGTTTGCAAGTTTTCCAGGCAGCCAGACTGACAGAGCTCATTCTAAAGTTATCCTAGACAGATGTCTTCTTTCCTATGTGGGTTTGGCTTTCGAAAGCCACACTAGGCAGCACAACGGGCCAATGGTCAATTACAAGCACAGTGGCAGCAAATTGGGCTTCAGGCTGGAAGGGTTTGAATGCCCAGAGTCACACCAGTGCCGATGAACAGCAGCAGGTGCAGGGGGCGCTGGTCAGGTGGAAGACTTCCCTCGTTGCATTCTGCTCTGATATTCTACGGATCAATCGGGAATTCTCCCCATCCAAAATTCCCATCCTATCCAATGACGGCTTTTCAGCTGTTAAATGCCCCTGTGCAGACAGTGAGTTTTCTTGATGCTGCCCCTCGGATGGTCTCATTTCAGCCATGGATGCTCAAGTGTCTTTGGTTTCCCAGGCCCCTGAGCAAATGTGTAAATGAATATAGCTTGGGCACTAAGAGATGGCACTTTCCATTTCCACAGTGGGTTGACAGTGCACAGCAGGCAAAGGTCGCGTGCTGGGTGAGGCAGTGAGAGCTTCTATCGGTTCAGACACGGGGAGGAGAGGGGAGGGAGATAGAAGGATCAGATCACCACCTTCATATGACTGGATCAGGCATGGAATCAAAGGAGAGGCTGTGCAGTTTAAGGGACAATGGCTCAAGAAAAGAAAACCTCCTCAGAGAAGAGAAACTACTAGAACTCTGTCCAAGCTTCCCCCTTTCAGGTCTTAGTCTTTCAAATCAAATCCCCAAAGGCCTTGTTTCTGTCCTGTGGAGCCAGGGTGGCAGAACCTAGACAATAGGCTCTGTCATCCTGAGGACTGAGTCCCCAGAGAGGCCACGTGTTTCCATCTTGAATGGCCTGAGGTGACCCATTGGGAAAAACTAATGAGTAAGGAGGCTGGAGTTATATATATAATATAACTAATATAATATAATATATAATATATACAATATAATATATATAATATAATACATATAATATATTATATAATATAAACTAATGAGTAAGGAGGCTGGAGTTATATATATAATAATGACTTTGTCATTAACTTGTGTGACTCAGTCAAGGTGTTTTTCTCTGTGGACTTCACTTTCCCTGTCTGTAAAACAGGTATAATAATCCTCCCACTTACTCTAAAGCTGTTGGGACAGGGTCATGTTTACAAATGTTTAGGAACATAAGTAACGCACACAAGCCACGTGGTCACCAGCCTTATTTAACCAAGCCTGATCTATGACCAGTAGTCAGTACGAAGCTCTGTCCTTACAGTAGGTTGGGATCACTCTCAAAGCAGCTGCAAGTCCCCAAAGCTCCTCTGTCCCCTGGATAAAAATGAACTAGAGCCCCAACACCCCGTGAGCAGCTGTGACCAGCTCCCTAGGAAGGCAGTCGGTGTTCCACAGAGTTCCCAGGCTCTGCAGGACTCACAATCCAGCCGCCTCCGTCCGTGTCCATGTCACAGTACACCTCCAAGGGCCTGCTGGCGTCGCCATTTATGTAGATGGTGTAGAGACCACTGGCAGCGTTGCTGTTCTGCTGCACCTGGCTGCAGTCCGAGGGGTGTGGGAAACGGGCATCAACTGGAAGGCGAGCAGAGGGACAGTGTGGTGAGAAGGGCAAGGGGGGGGGCTTTTCCCTGTCCGTAAGGCAAGCTATTTTGTTAGGAAATCAGTTCATAACCTTCTGCTATTTTGCTCCTTCAAACTCTTCATACACATTTTATTTTCCTCACTTAACTCTGCTCTCATCAAACTCTGCAAAGGCATTTTAAGGCTAAGTTCACATCACTTTCTCCCCCAATCCAATTCTCCCACAAAATAACTCTCCCTTTCACTCTGACTTTACTGTCTCCACTGTGGGATGGATTTCTTTGAAATCCTTAACTCCGTTTGCATTGCCCCATGCCCCAAGAAATCCGGAACTCTGCAAGCACTCGCTCACTCCAGCCTTGCCACTGCCTGTCCTCTATGGCACTGCCATTCAGAGGCCAGGATTCTCGTCACCTGTGGAGAGGGGGGTGGAGACGCTCCTGCTCCGGCGATCACCCTTAAAGGCAACCAAGGACACAGGGTAGGTGGTGCCCTGCTCCAGGTCTTGCAACTCCAACCTCTGGTCGCCCCTTCGGAGCTGCACCTCCTACCAAGCAAAGAAGAAGTGGGTGGTCAGTGATGCGGTTTATGGCCCCAGCATGCTGGATGTTGAAGCTTTCCTTGGTGCTACTGACAGAAGCTCTCCGAGGGCTCAGTGGCAGCCCAGAAGCCCAGTGGGTCCTAGCCACCTCTCTGAGGGCCCTGCCACGGAGATTCAGCACTACTGGGAATACAAGCTGAGAGCCAGGCACCGCCACTCCTCCAGCACTGCCAGACCCTAAGGACTTCTTCTTCAGACACCCACCAGAGCACTGACCACAGCCACCACTAGCAGCAATTTGCTGACAATGATGGGCCGAGGAGGTATTTAAAAGGGAGTGAAACTGGCCATTGTATCTGTGGACACAGAAGTAGCTGGTATTTCCCATCTTATTCCCTCTACAAGCACAGGGCTACCTCTCCTAGCAGGACTGTCAGAAGCATTCATTGTAATAACGAATAAGTCAAAATGCCTTCCTTTTTTTCTGCCTTTCTTTCTACCTTACCAAGGAGAGAGAAGGACAAGTTTTGAAAATTTGCTGGCCTTCAGATTCAAGGGTAGATACAACCCTTAAATAAGGATTTGTCAATTCATTCAATATATTTTTATTGAGCACCTACCATGTGCTAAGCATTATCCTAAGCACTTTAGATATAGCTATAAAGAAAATGGACAATGATTCCCCGCCCTCGCAGACCTCACATTTTATAACCTCACTGGTTATAAAAATAAATAACACAGGGAAGATGTGCCGCCAGCAAATGCACAGTGGTCAGCTAGGAGCAGGCACAAAGCTTAGACCTAACACTGAGACCAGTGTTCACAAATGACTGTGCTTAGCTGTTTGGTATACACAGCCTGTGATCGATGAGGACCCACGGCATGATTAGCATGTTGCCAGCCAGACAGCAACTGAGGTGATCTGCCCAGTCAGTACCTCCACACAGAGGCTGTGGAGACAGGACACTAAGGGAAAAGACAGAGAATATCCAGTACCTTCACTGAGCCATTTGGGAACTGGTAGGTCAGGATGTAGCCATCGATCTGAGCAGAGGGAGGCATCCAGGTTAACACCCCACCAGAATGTGTTACCCCAAATGGACGGAGGTTTTTGGGAGGGTCAATTTCTGTAAATAAAAAGGCAGGTAATTATCATTACTAAGGTACAGCTGAGGCAAGGCCATTTCTGAACTATTGGTATATATTTTCTCCCTACATATCCTCCCATTTCTCTTCCTTCCAGTGTAAGTTTTTCCTTACCAAAGGGACTTCCTGTCCTCTGTTTCCAAAAGTACAGACCCACTGAGAACAAGAAGATTAAGAAATAGGGTGCTGGATGGGTCCCAAAGGCCCAAATCTGGGCCCCCGCCTCCCCTAGCAGATTCCCATAAAGCAGTGGAGATGAGCAGCGCAGGGGAGCAATGAGTTCTTGGAGACAGCAGGGCTCCCAGGGTGATGTGGAGCCAGGAGACAGCCACAGACCTAGAAGGGCCCCCACACAGGAACCAGGGATGCCTCAGCAAGCACAACTCTGGTGTGCTCACTGTGAAGCACAACCGGGATTATGATAAAAATTAAGTTCCATGGAAAGATAATTTCCACGATGGAAATACAAAGAAATTACATTTCTTAAATACCCACGGGTGTGGCATACATTGGTGTCTGCTGGTAATGCATACCCAGCACAGAAAGAAGTGGGACAAGACAGTACTTACACAGAGAAAAATGAAGGGAGCGATGGAGGCATGGGGAGGGGGTAGAATAAGCAGATTTTCTCACGTGTACTTCCCTACCAAACACCAGGGGGAGTGCGCGGGCATGGGCATGTGCAAAAGTACTAGTCACCACCATAATAACTGGTCAGACAGTTCTTCAAAAAAAATTTTTTTTTAAACTAAATAAGACATGAATGGAAATTTCCATTTTGAAGAAACTTCATCATTGAAGGCGATTTTAATTTAGAAGTTCCCAAAAAAACGTCTCTGGGCTATTTTCTACCCAGTAGCATTTCAGCAGAGAACAGAACTGCAGTATTTTAATAGAAATCAGACAAACAGCTGTTGTTTTGAATTAGGTTGTTTTGACAAATTTCGAGTTTCTGTAATATCAGCTTTGTTTGATTTTCTAAAACATCTGGCATGGATCTTATTCTACCCATCACACGGAAAAAATTGAATTTGCTTGCAAAATTGTAACTATTTAAACATTTTAACCTAGTTCCTGCCACCTCTTTGACAGCCACTAGTCCCCTGGTCATGGACTTGAGATGTCTTTCTTGGTTACTTTCACATTTCTATGAAGTAGAAAGATGAAAATTTCATTCCTGTCTTTACAAATGGGAAAAGTGAGGTAAAGAGAAGATGAAGAAGGAAGAGACCATGAAAGGAATGGGGGAGACAAGAGAGAAATGGAGGGAAAGAAGGAGAAGGCAGGGACAGAGACCCTGTTTGCTGCTCACTGGGAGAGCACACAGGTGTGGGGAGTCTGGGGTGGAAAGAAGAGGTGGTTTTGTTTTGTTTTTACATAGATTTCTTTAGTTTGAAAACTTTTGCTAAAAGCACATATTCACTCGAGGGTTAAAAATACTGGCTAATTTTCAATAAAATTAAAATCATGAAGAAACTTAGGGCACCTCTAATTCCAGAGGCCCCAGTTGGTGCACTTGACCATAAAGGGTATGAACAGAACTTGCCCAAACTGCCTGAATGACCACAGACCTCCAGCTCCTACTGCAGCCTGATTCCATGATGCTCAGCCAAGCCTAGAGACCCTCACCCACACAAACACACACAGCCCAGCACCCTGGGTGAGCAACTGGATATGGCATGCCGGCCTCACCCCATGGCGACGCCTCACCCCCACCCTGGAAGAGACAGACTGAGGTCCCTGCCTCTCCTCTTCCACCTGGAGTTGAGGCCCAACCAGTTCTGATACCAAGGGCCAGAGAGTCCAACGGCTGGGCTGAGAGTATGTGGCTAGGGGCAGCCATGTTTTGGACAACCATCCCACCACGGGCTCTACACGCAATCTTCTCTGGATGGTCATACGTCAGAGTATCATTTCAAAAATGTAAATAGGAAACAGCCTTGAAGAATGTCCTCGGGTAAATCAAGCTCACTTCCTGAACCCCTCCCCACCCAGTCATGATAAGTGTGAAGGGTTCCCTTGGCTGGTCCCTCGAATACCTGTCAGGGCCTTGGTGTTGGCCTTCTTGCTCTCCCGGGCCCCCTTCTGGGCCCACACCTGGATGGTGTACTCCACACCTGGCTTCAGGCCCGTCAGGACGGTGCTGCTCTTCTCCTTCCCCACTGGAACCTCCCTGGTCTCTCCATCAGCTGAGGTGTAGCGCACCATGTACCTGTCAATGGTGGCTCGCACGGGGTCCCAGGAGATGGTAATGGTGTTCTCTGTCACTCGATTGGTCACCAGGTTTTTGGGGCTGTCGATTTCTTTTTTGAAAGATTTAGAAAAGATTTAGAACCAAAAAAGGACATCTCACCACTCTCCCCATTCCAGCCACTCTCCATTGTCATTAATAATGGTAGGACCTCATTTAAAAACAGGGGTAAGAGGCTTCCATTTTCTAGGGAAACAAGCCACTGAATATTAAAACTGGAAGGAATCAGATATTCTCTACATTTATAAATACAGAAATTTTCTGACCTTGTAGTTCTTACCAAAATTGACAGTAAAAATCTGATCATCAAAATGAGTCAGCATAGCTGAAACACTCTTATGATCACCATGGTTTCTATTTACTGTGTTTCACCAAATTTGAGAGCTGAGAAATCAACCCTCCCAAACTTCTCGACTTATAAAAAGGGAAAGAGAATGGAAGACCAGAGAAACGAAGACTTTTATCCAAGTTCCTGTTATTTTCTTGTGCTCAAACCAAGACTGGACCCTCTTTGCTCTGAGTTTTGAAGCCCCTCTCCTGCCCACGTATTCGTCCTTCTCCTCTGCCCTCTCTCCTGCACCACCAGCCTCCCCTTCTCTGCCATCAGTCCAGACACACCAGCCTTAGGGTCCCCATCTCTCCCAGCATCACTTATCCCCTGCACCTCTGAGCTGACAGACTCAAGGGAGGCACCTGCATGTTCAACCCCACCCGTCTCCGGCTCACTCCTCAACTTCATGTTTGGCACCTGCCTACAACACACCACTAATCTGCTAGTCAGGGTCACCAAGGACAACTTTCTAGTGGACACTTGAAATCCTCACTTTACTTGACATTTGAGAGCATTTGGCAGAGCTGATCCCTGCCCTCCTTCTTGGAACTCTCAGCTCTGCCAAGAGCTACACACTCCCCAGATTTTCCTCCTAACTGACTGGCTCCTCCACTTCATCCTCAGTCCTCTGTTGGAAACCTTCAAGAACCAGCCAAAGCTCCCTCTTTTCCTCTCTCTCTGCGTTTCTCCCTGGGAGAGTCACACACATCCACAGCTTAAAGTGTCAACTGGATGCTCATGGCTTCACAAAATTCTGAGCCCCTGGCTTGAGTCAACTGCTGCTCATCTACCACAGTGCCCCGCCTGTATTAGACACCCCCTAAACATGTGTTGGAATTAATGAATAAATCACTCAATTTACCAAAAAACCTCACAGATATTCCAAGCTTAAATATTTAAAAGTCTCACATTCCTTCCCAAACATTTATCTCTCAGCCTTGCTTGTCAAAACAATGGTACCACAATCTTCTGTGTTGCTCAAATCAGAAACAAAGGTCATATTTGATTCCTTATTTTCTTCTTACCCCACATCTCATTGATCAACAAGCACTGTCACTTATACAATATACTCCCAGCAACCCCTTTTCTCTCTTCCTACTGCCACCACACTTATCCAAATCATCACCATCTCTCACCCAGATTTTTATAATAATTTCTTTACTAATCTTCCTGCTTCTACCCTTGCCTTCTCTCTGCCATTTATTCTCCTCACTATGGTGTGCAAAATGTTTTTGAATACTGCATTATGTCACTCTTGACTAGTAAATATAACATACTTCCTCTTTCAGGTGCCATGTGGTCCTGGATGACCTAACCCTGCTCCTTCCCACCTCATCTCAAGACACTTGCCAGCTCACCTTCTGTGTTCAAAGATATCATCCTCTTTCAGCTCTGCAACCATCTCCTGGGCTGTTCCTGCTCAGGGCCATCACACATGCTCTTGCCTATGCCAGAAATAGCTTTTTCCCCAGTATCTACCCTCTCCTTCTTCTGTAAGCACACTGTCCAACAGATCTCTGCAATGATGCAACCAATATTTCTGGAATTTGCACTGTCTGATACAGTAGCCTTAGCCACACATGCTATTGACTATCTGAATGTGATTGGTTCGACTGAGGAAATAATTTTTATTTTAGTTATTCTTAATTAATTAAAAACTAAATAGTCACACTAGCTAGATGCAACTTAAATAGTTTCCAGGAAAATTTTAAGGAAGTTAAAACTAAGGGCTGGGGATGTAGCTCAGAGCTATAGAGCTACAGTGTTTGCCTAGCATGCATGAGGATTTAATCCCCAACACTGGAAAGAAAAAGAGAAGTAAAACTGGGCATATGGCCATTCAGATGAAGACCTCATTACCAGCCTCTCTGTAGTGCGGTCTGGCACTGTGTCTTGGATCTGACAGTGAATAGGAAGAATCTATGTGTGCAATATGCCAGTCATGCCTGCCCTTTCCCAGGCCCCTCCCACTGGCTGGAATGCAGATGCAGCTGTTGCCAAGTAAATGAGGCCAACTCCCTGGAGTCCACTGAACAACCACAGACAAGGAGCCTGGGTGTCCTGCACCAGGGAGCTACCACACAGCCCTGGCCCCCTTACACGCTGCCATTTTAAACACAGGAACAGATTCCCCTCCTGTAACAACTGCTATTTGGGTGTCTCCATCAAGGTGTCTGTTATCAGTACTCCCTCACCCCGCTAAGGACCACCCCTCCCTGTTGTTCTCTACACCTGCATCATGTTCATCTCCTTCCCAGAACTCATCATAATTCATAATCATAGATTTGACTTTTTGTTTACTGTCCCTCTCCCAGTGGACTTTCAGAGTGCTGCCATATTTATTTTGTTCACGGCTCTATCTCCACGACTGCCAACTGAGAAGATGTTCGTTAAGTTAGCTGCATGTTGGAACAGAGCTCTAGCTGCCCAATTAATGTTTATAACTTAACTATAAGGTATGCATTAAGTCAAACCTACATAAAATAGCCTGCCACAAAACAATTCCTAATCCACTGGTTTTAGGAATTTTGAATTGTTTTACATTATTTACATTATTTCTATAGTTTCTTTCTTTCTATGGGGAGTTGAACTCAAGGATGCTCTACCACTGAGCTATGCACCCCCCCAATGCTTTTTATTTTTTTACTTTTGAGACAGGGTCTCATTAGGACTGCCCAGGCTGGCCTTGAACTTGTAATCCTCTTGCCTCAGCCTCCCAAATAGTTGGATTACAGGAGTATACCATACTCAGCTTATTCCTAAAATGTTCTATAGCTGAGAAGCACAATGGTGAGAAACATAGACTTTAGAAAGATTTTTAAGCCATTGGAGGGACTACTCAGTGGAGTCTATTGCTATGCTTCCTTCCCTCGTTAGGTGAATGGCTCTGGTTTGAATGCCTGACTCCTCTAAAGCTCATCATGAAATTGAACCGTTACTGTATCAGCATTAAGCAGTGGAAACTCTGAGAGATGACTGGGTCACAAGGGTTCTGCCCTCACTCATGGATTAGTGTCATTATCACAGGAGTAGGTGAGAGATCACAAGGTAGGATAAGGTCAGAGCCCTCTTGCTGTCTCTCTTGCCCTCCTGCCAAGTTATGACACAGCACAAAGGTCATCAGCAGATGACAGCACCAAGTTCTGGGACTTCAGACTCCAGAACCACAAACCAAATAAACTTGTTTTGTTTACAATTCACACGATCTGTGGAATGCTATTATAGCATCAGAAAATGTACTAAAGCACCCTGCAAAAACAGCCCACAGTCCCTTAAGTGACAGACCCCCAAATCAACTGTGTCATCATGAAGAAACAATAGCTCATTAATGCAATAAGCTGTGTTAATTATCCTATTTGCTCTACTTGCCCCCCTACCCCCGCCCCGTTACCTACCAATAGAAAAAAGGGAAACAAACTTGACTCCATGGATTTAGCACAGCAGCTCTGACATTCCCAAAGAGTGGAGCCTATTACCTGTCGGGGCCTTGGTGTAAGCCTTCTTGCTCTCCCGGGCCCCCCTCTGGGCCCACACGTGGACTGTGTACTCCACACCTGGCCTCAGGCCCGTCAGGACGGTGCTGCTCTTCTCCTTCCTCACTGGGACCTCCCTGGTCTCTCCATCAGCTGAGGTGTAGCGCACCATGTACCTGTCTATGTCAGCCTGCACTGGATCCCAGGAGATAGTGGCGGTATTCTCTGTCACCTGGTTGGTCACCAAGTTTTTGGGGCTGTCAATGTCTAAAAGGAAAAGTGCTGATCAGTACACGCTATGAACAGGTTCCATGGTGCAGAAACTGGTGGCCATTTTGCCTGTGATGAGACTCTTTCAAGTTTTGTGGGTTTTCATCTCATTTGTTTTCTAACTAGTTCATGAACATACATCTCTCTCCCTGGATACACTTGTCTTCTCAACTACAAAGCACTGTCAACAAGAATCTGAAAATCTGGTCTATCACCTCTACCGAAAGCTTCACAGATCTTCTTGTTCATTTAGTAAGGCACAGGGAGCCTTTCCTCATCACAAGGCACGTTGTAGGCAGTGTGCAAGGTTCTGAGTGGAGGAGGATCTGGGAGCTAACACCCTTATGTCTGCCCTCATGTCAGTGAAGACCTCTCTTTTCATAGAAGGAGATTCTAACAGTCACAACCAAATGCTGCAGGAGAAGGCTGCATCTATTCCCCTTCATGTCCCCAGTGCTAACAGAGGACAGGACACATGGAAAATGCTTGGCACATGTTGCAAAATAAGTCGGCAAAAATTCAAACCCTAATTTAATATTCTTCCGTATATATGGATCCACTTGTCATATTGATTTGATAGTTAAATCACTGTCCACAATATGGTCACATATCTCTTCTACAATGGTAAGAATATAACGCAAAAATTATGCTTATCCTCAAAACCCTGGCCCACTACACTCTGGTATTCTACACACGGAAATAAACTTTTCTCTTGCTTAAGTCATTGTTATTTGGGCGTTTCAATGTGCTTACTGTGACACCCCAACTCACCCAAGAACACTCTGACCTCATCAGTGTCACTTAGGTCACAGACCCCCAAATCAACTGTGTCATCACGTTCTCTATACCTACACCATATCCATCTCATTCAGAGAAGTAATCATCGTTTATAGTCACAAACTCATTTTAAAGGTATGATTCATTTGTAGTAAAGCAAACCCCATACATCTATCTGCTCTATTAGAAGTCACACTTATAAAGTTGAACTTTTACTGCACTCTAAATAGTATTTATTTTTATTTACTATTCCTATTCAAACTAACTGAGAACATCAATAATATCTCCAGCACCAGCACACAGAAGAGAATTTGTTAGATACACTATCCAAAAATAGCTTAGAGAATGACATGAGGAACTGACCTCTAAGGAAACCAGTTAAGGAAGTGAGGAATGGCATGGAATGTGTCCAGTACCCAGGGAGACTGTCCTGCCCCTGCATAGATTATCCTCTTCTTCCCACGTCACAGGAGGAAATAAACTCTGACCTCCCATAGGTGCCGTATGATAGGTGTCACCTTACCTGTGGGGGCCTTGGTGGTGGCCTTCCTGCTCTCCCGGGCCCCCTTCTGGGCCCACACATCAACTGTGTACTCCACACCTGGCCTCAGGCCCGTCAGGACAGTGCTGCTCTGATCCTTCCCAACCAGAAATTCCTTGGTCTCTCCGTCAGCAGAGGTGTAGCGCACCATGTACCTGTCAATGTCAGCCTCCACAGGGTCCCAGGAGACAGTGGCAGTGTTCTCTGTCACCTGTTTAGTCACCAGGTTTTTGGGACTGTCAATGTCTAAGAGGAAAAGGGCTGATCAATAAACACTACTAACAGGCACCAGAGAGTGTGCCCGTTTTGCTGGGCCGGGGCAGTTTCTTGTCCTCATGATTTCCCTTCTTCTATGTTCTTCCCTTCTCCTGTGTCATGGACTCAGAGCTTGTCTGCACAGCTGAATTCTTGGGTCCTCAAGGAGGCAGCCCAGGACAATGAAATGAGTGGCACCCCAGAGTGAAAGGGGCTGGGTTCTGGACTCAGCCTGAGGCACAGCTGAGGGGCAGCAAGCACCCTGGCTGCAGCCCCCAGACCATTGGTCTTCTCCAGCTCTGCCCCCAGCTGCCCATGGCCTTGGACCCCTCACTGCCTCCGACTGTGCCTCACATTCCTCATCTGTAAATGTGGATGTTTGCTATTTGTTTGTTTATTTGGTGTGGTGTGGTGTGGTACTATGGATAGAACCCATGGCCCCACAGATGCTAGGCAAACACTCTTGTTTTTTACTTTGAGATAGAATCTTGTTAAGTTGCACAGACTGGCCTTAATCTTTTTTTTTTTTTTTTTAGTTGCAGTTGGACAATACCTTTATTTTATTTATTTATTTTATGTGGTGCTGAGGATCAAACCCAGGGCCCTGCACGTGCTAGGCGAGTGCTCTACCACTGAGCCACAGCCACAGCCCTGGCCTTGATCTTGACACCCTTCTGCCTCAGCTTTCTGAGGGGCTGGAATTTCAAGCACGCACCACCATGCCCATCTACTCTATACAGATTTTTAAGGTACCATAATATCCCATATTTAATGAATCAAACCTAATAAATGTAACTTTGTGACTTGTAGAAATCATGCACTGAATTTGAGCATTCTCAACTGCAAACGTGGATATTGATTTCTGCTCTACAACTCAAAAAAATATACCTTCTTCTGAGGCTAAAGCAAATGAAGGAAATAACCACCATTCATTGCTGCTGGACATACAATGATTTAACCTCTATGGAAACATCCTGGCAGTCCCTCAAAAATTCAGAATAGAACTACAAAGCCAGGCCTGGTGGCACGTCCAGTAAACCCAGGTACTTGTGAGGCTGAGGCAGAAAAATTACCAAATTTGAGGTCAGCCTTGGCAGCTTAGCAAGACCTGTCTCAAAATTTTAAGAAGGGACTGTGGATGTAGTTCACTGGTAGAGTATTTGCCTATCATGTCAGAGACCCTAAGTCAATTCCCAGTACAGCTAGGAAAAAAAAATGAAATACCAAGTGATATAGTAATCACACTTCTGGGCAGATGCCTAAAAGAAATATATATATATATATATATATATATATATATATATANCACACATACACACATACACATATCTTCATACAAAACATATATATATATATGTTTTGTATGAAGATATGTGTATGTGTGTATGTGTGTGTATATATATAAAATCTTTTTTATGAAGATATATGTACATATATATATAAAATGATGCTATGAGGATTTATGTATAAATTTTGTTTGAAGCTATATGTATATATACACAGAAGCTATATACATATAGCTTCATACAAAACTTATACATAAATCCTCATAGCATCATTATGCACAATTGTAAAACAAAAAAAATACAAAAGTCCAAAAACTGACGAACAAAATATGGTGTATCCATACAATGAAATATTAATTCACAACAAAATTAAGTACCTATGCAGGCTACAATATGGATGAACCTGGAAAATACCATGCTTCATGAAGGAAGCCGGGCACAAAAAGCCACGTATCATGTTAACCCTGGATGTGAAATGCTCAGGACAGGGAGAAGTGAGGTAACAGTAGCTGTTACCTACGGCTGCAAGGATTGGGAATGGAACAATCAGTAATGGATAAGAGGTTTCTCATTGGTGTTGAAAATATGCTGAAGCAGACTGTGGTGGTGTCTGCACCCCTCTGAATGCTCTAAAACTGTCAAATTATGTATTTTAAAGGAGCAAATTTTATAATATTCAAATGCATCTTAATAAGACTTCTTAAAACATGAGAAACAGAGATGGCAAAGCACTAAAATTGTGAACTGTTATTCCATGTAACTACAACGAGGAACCCAAATTAGTAAAGACTATTCAAAACAGGAGCTGGGACTGTGGCTCAGCGGTAGCGCATTTGCCTGGCATGTATGAGGCACTGGGTTCGATTCTCAGCACCACGTATAAATAAATAAAATAAAGATCTATCAACAACTAAAAAAAAAATTTAAAAAAAGACTATTCAAAACAGAATTTATCCACTAAGAAAGTGATAACCTCCCCTTGTTCCCTTGTGAGCACAGCAAAAGCCATCTCCCAAGGTACCCAGCATGCAGATCCTAGAGTATGTGTCTTCTTTATATCTCTACCCTTTCTGAAAGTGTTTTGATGACTAACCACAAAGAAAACACACAATTGGAGGTACAGTGGGTGGACATGACCAATTACCACTAATCTTTACGAAACCCAAATATGAGGCTGAATCCAAGGACCTATTATAAGATAATGTGTTCAAAGTTACTGAAGGATGGTGGGAACAGTATGACAAAGGTCTGCCATCCAGGTCTTCTACGGGTCACTGATTTCTGCCAATATCAGACAAGGAAAACTAAATATCCTCCCACAGGCCCAGCATAGTGTTAGATTGCCAAAGAACGATGCCCTTACCTGTGGGAGCCTTGGTGTTGATTTTTCTGCTCTCCTGTTTCCCCTTCTGAGCCCACACGTAGACTCTGTACTCCACACCTGGCCTCAGGCCCGTCAGGACGGTGCTGCTCTGATCCTTCCCCACTGGAACCTCCTTGGTCTCTCCGTCAGCAGAGGTGTAGCGCACCATGTACCTGTCAATGTCAGCCTCCACGGGGTCCCAGGAGACAGTGGCAGTGTTCTCTGTCACCTGTTTAGTCACCAGGTTTTGGGGGCTGTCAATGTCTAAAAGGAAAAGTGCTGATCAATAAACACTCTAACAGGCACCAGAGAGCAAGAATGTTGCTGGGCGGAAGCAGTTTCCTGTTCTCATGGTTTTCCCTTCTCCTGTGTTGTTTTTCAGGGGTATCACAGACACAGACCTTGTCTGCACAGCTGGATTCTTGGGTCCTCAAGGAGGCAGCACTGGAAAGTGAAATGAGCAACACCCCAGAGTGAGAGGGGCCGGGTTCTGGTCTCAGCCTATGGCTTAGCTGAGGGGCAGGAAGCACCCTGGCTGCAGCCCCCAGACCATGGGTCTTTCCAGCTCTGGCCTTGCACCCCTCACTGCCTCTGTACCTCACAGTCCTCATCTTAAATGTGAGCCTTTCACTAGACAGATTTTTAAGGTACCTTGATAATTTGATAATTCATGAATATTTTATGAAGCACACCATGAATTATCAGCTATGTGATTTGTAGAAATCCTGACTTTCACTTATTTGAACATTCTCAACTGCAAAATGGGCATATTGGTTTCCATTATAGTATTTTAACAAATTCCTCTGAGGACAAAAGAAATTTTAAAACTAACCCTCATTTATTGGTATTGGGCAAGCAAAACAACACAACCACTACAGAAATACCTGGGAGTTCCTTCAAAATTGAAGATAGAATTACCAAATGATTAGATTAATTCTACACTTAAGCATATATCTAAGATAAATGAAGATATATATGCACACAAAACTTGTATACAGGGTTGTGGGATCAAGCTCAGTGGTAGAGCACTTGCCTACCATGGGTTTGATCCCCAGAAGCAGAAAAAAAAATTAAATGCAAATAGCCAACCATCATTATTCACAACAGCTAAAAAGTGGGAATAACTCACAAGCCCAACAGCTGGTGAAAAAGACAATGTGGTATATTTACACAGTGAAATATTAATTCACAACGAAATTAAGTAATGATCCATGGATGAACCTGGAGAATAACATGTTTCAGGAAGGAAGCCAGGTATTATGTTTACCCTGCATGTGAAATGCTCAGGACAGGGAGATGTGTGGAGAGACAGCAGCTATTACCAAGGCTGCAGAGACTGGGGACAGGGAGCAATCAGTAATGGATATGAGGTTTCTCATTGGTGATGTGTGCTGAAACAGACTGTGGTGGTGTCTGCATAGCTCTGAATGCACAAAAACTGTCAAATTGTACATTTTAAAGGAGTGAACTTTATAATATATAAATGCATGTTAATAAGACTTCTTAAAAAATGAGGAACAGAGACAGAAAAGCACTAAAATTGTGAACTGTTATTGTATACAACTACAACCATGGGATCCTCAAATGTAGTAAAGACTATTCAAAACAGGATTTATGGCAATTCAAGCTAGGGCGTATCAGAGGAAAGCTGCAGTTCCAGTGGCCTTGTGGCCCCAGATTCAAGCAGCAGGAATACTGCTTCTCAGCAAAGTGGGTGAAAGAGGAAATTTACTGAGATTCTTTATCAGAAAGCCAGCCTCTATTCAGGTGTATTTAACAAAGAACAGCAAAGAGTACACTGGAGCCAAGCCAGCAGCAGCAGCAGCAGCTCACTGCAGAGGCAGGGATGATACCAACAGAAATAAACACAGTGAACAGATGTGAGGAGGGAAAACCGACAGATTAGACAAGTGGCCTGAAATTGCCTGATTCGGAGGCTGCACAGGAGCTAGGGTTTGAAAAGTCCTCTCTTTCTCAACTGGCTGCAGAGGGCTGAGGTGGGGGCCACCTTGAGGCAGCCATGCTGCAGCTTGCTGCTGCAGGAACCAGGAGATCACAGCAAACTCTGCCATGCTGCCCTGGAGAGCACCTGTCTGTGGCCTAGGGTGGACCTGGCAGAATGTACGTGAAACAGGCACAGAGAAGATGGTGCCCAGGGGGATCCAAATCAGAAATCCCACGGGGAGGGAAACTCACTTTCCCTTTGAGTCGGGCAGCTCACGTGACCAGCTGAACAGGGTTGGGAAGCTGAACTGGTGGGCATGATTACTCTCACAGCCTTGGAAGACCATATCCATGGCCAGCAAAGTGTGTGAGAGCTTTGGAGGGTTGGCTCCCCTGCTCCATGAGGTGATCCAGACTCCCAGCAGAGATCTGAATCTGGCCCTAGAAGTGGGTTGATCTAACCTCTCCAGAGAAGACAACACCCAACAAAGTCCCTAAGGCCCATTTAGACGTAAGCCCCAGCCACCAGAACTCCCCTCTTAGAACTTTAAGCAGCCTCACCCTGGGAGTGCATCCATCTGGTCTGGGCAGACAACACTCAACTAACGTACTTCCCATTCCATCCTACCTTATACTGGTGAGAAGGGAAACTGAGAGCTATCTCAACCAGCTTCAGTTTAGAGCCACTCTAGCTGGAAACTTGGTGAACATTTCTAAAAAGGAAGTGGTTAGCAACTGCCAGCCCTTGCTCTTTCTTTGTATTTTTTTTTTCTTTTTTTCTTTTTGTGGTACTGGGGATTGAACCCAGGGCCTTGTGCATGAGAGGCAAGCTTTCTACCAACTGAACTGTTTCCCCAGCCCTTTCTCTGTGTCTCTGTCTCTCATGTGTCTCTTTCTCTCTGTACATAACACAAGAAGAAACAGAAAGAAGGACTGACCCTCAGGGATGAGCAGTGACCATCCATCCTCATCAACAGTTATGACCACTTCAGTGGAGACAATTCTTTCATTTTTTTCTAAGAATCTTTATCCCTTTTCCTTTTTTATTGTGTGTATGTGTGTGTGTGTTCTTGCTATGCTGATTGGTCATGGATATATATTGGTAATGGTTATATTTCTTTCTTTTTTTCTCATTCTTGGCAATTTTTTAATGATAGTTATTTTTCCTTGTCTTATGAGAGTTAGGGATTCTTGTTTATTTTTTTTACTTGTTTCTCTTGTTCCTTTTTGTCTCAATCTTTGTTGTCTGTTGTTGTTGTTGTTTTCCTTCTTCTTTATAGTCATTACTTGCTACATATCTTCTGCATTCTCTCTGTTCACATCTTGAACATTTTAAAATTTCTTTTACCTTTCTATCATAATTTCTTTCTTTTAATGAACTATATTTTTATAATCTCTCAGAACTAATTGTTGTATATAGCTCCGCCCTCCCTGTTCATGGTGTTGCAGTCATTGTCCTGTGGGCAGCGTAGTCGACACCTGCTGTTTAATGCCAGATCTAGTCCAGGGCTATTTACTGTTTTTGCTCTTGTCAGCTGCTAACCCAGCCATTCCTGTTTTTGTGATAATTAGTGCTGTAGATTTCATAGTAGGCACAGAGTATGTAATGTTTTTTAATGCTCTATATATTTTCCCCTTTTATGTGAAGTGCTAGGAAACTAGAGGGCACTACAAGTTCACAGGGTAGAAACTCTGCTTCTGAACTATACCCAGCCAAGAGACAGTACAATTTGCTCCACACATAAACTACCACACCCAAACTTCAGTAATACTTTAATACAAAGAATAGAAGAGACAAAAACCCCCAAACTAACAACCAGACCCCAAGTAGGAATACTATGGGTGTCCTCAGGTCCCACTTAAGGACATGCATTCCTATAACAAAAACAGAGAGAATTAACACAAAGCCTGTGGATAACACCTGTGAATCAAATAAGAAATAAAAAACTTTAAATATAAGAAGAAACTAAAAGAATTCATGACTACTAAGCCAGCACTACAGAAAATACTTAAATAAATATCTCACACAGAGAAATTTTTTAAATAAAATTAAAAACAGAGTGCACACACAAATGAACAAATCTTATTTATGGAGTAGCTAAGAAAATAGAACCAAGTTAAACATTATCAATAAATCAAAATGGCAGGAATTAATAAATATATCTATAATAACATTGGTTAAAATACATAGGCTGGCAGAATAGATTTTTAAAAACCAGACTGAACTATTTGCCAGAGACTCACCCTACAAGCAAAAACAGCCCCTGGCTGAAATTTAAAGGATAGAAATTGACATCCCATGCAAATGGAGCCCCAAACAAGCAGAGTAGCTAATCTCATGCCTGACAAATCAAATTTTTAAGCCAAAATTAATCACTTCATACAGGTAAAGGGAATAATCCAATAAGAAGATATAAAAATAGTAAATATTTATACACAAAACATTGGTGCACCTAATTACTTAAAGCGAATACTATTCAAAGACTCAAGTAGACCCCAATACAATAATACTGGGTGATATCAACATACCTCTCTCACCAATAGATAGGTTATCCAGACATAAACTTAATAAAGACTCTTTGGATCTGACCAATAATATAAAGCAAATGGACTTAACATACATCTGTAGAATATTTCATCCAAAACAGCTGAATAAGCTCTACCAATGAGCTACACCCCTAGCTGTGAACAATATACTTTTTTATCTTTTAGTTTTATTTTAACAATACATCATTTTGAATAATGAGTAAATGATATAAGAAATCAGGGGATAAATTTTAAAATTCTTAGAATCAAATGAGAATAGGAAAATAGCAATACAACATGCCAGAATGTCTGCAACATTATGAAGGTGAGAGAAATATTTATAACTATGAGTGCCAATATAGGAAAATAAGAACAATCCCAAATAAACTACCTAATGCTGCATCTCAAGCTCCTTGAAACATAGGAACAAACCACTTCCAAAATCTGTAGAAGGAAGGAAATGGATGAGCTAAAATTAAAAAAAAATTCTGAGAAAAAAAAAATACAAAGGATCAATGGAATAAACATTGGTTCTTCGAAAAAATAAACGTGATTGATAAGCCCTTTGCCAAACTAACCAAAGGAAAAGTGAGAAGACCCAAATTAATAAAATTAGAGATGTAAAAGGAGGCTATTTTGAAAATATGGGACTATTCTGAAAATTTATACTCCAAATAAATTGGAAAACCTGGAAGAAATGGACACCTTTCTATACACATATGAACTGCCAAAACTGAATCAAGAGGACACAGAAAACGTAAAAAGACCAATTGAAGTGGCACCCGCTTTTTCCGCTGAAAAGTCTTTAACTGGGCTTCTCCAGAAATCTTCACCGTGGCTGATATTAGAACTGTCAGCAAAAGAGTCTCTGCAAAAGAGTTCAATGTAGATAAACTTCCTATTTTCATGTCACCCTGTTTTACTTGGCCACTGGCAGAGAAGATACCAGCACTCCAGGTGCTGGACACCTCTTACTAGTTTTTCATGAACATATCTAGTATAGTACTTTGTAGAAATGTGCAAACAAGGCTCTGGTCTTGAGATGGGCTTCACAGAGATGTGTACATTTTTAAGATAAGTTACCAACTGGACTCCATGGCAGGGGAGGGAAGAAGGGAAGAAGAAGCTCTCCCCTTCTCAGGTGTTGTCCATGAAGAGTTAACTTTCCCAAAACAGTGAAAGAAAAAGCGGCTTTTATGTGAACTTTTACAGACTGTGAACTTCTGAGCCCCTCCCTTTACATGCTGGGTATAAAACTCTGAAACTCCCTGAACTCAGGGTTCAGGGGATTAATTGATTACAGCAAAAGCTATGCCCTCTGAACCTGGCTGCAGCCAAATAAAACTGTTTCCTACTATCTTCGGTGCCTTGCCTCATCTGTCCCTACAACACAATAACTAGCAATGAGATAGAAGCAGTAATAAAAAGTCTTCCAAAAAAGAAAAGCTCAGAACCAAATGAATTTTCAGCTGAAGTCTACCAGACATTTAAAGAAGAACTAACACCGGGGCTGGGGTTGTGGCTCAGTGGTAGAGCACTTGCCTAGCACGTGTGAGGCACTGGGTTCAATTCTCAGCACCACGTACAAATAAATGAATAAAATAAAGGTCCATCAACAACTAAAAAAAAAAAAATTTAAAAAAAGAAGGACTAATACCAATTTTTCTCAAATTATTCCATGAAACAGAGTTTTGGAACACATCCAAATTCATTCTATGAAGCCAATATCACTCTATTAAAACCAGATAAGTTGGACCGGGATTATGGCTCAGTGGTAGAGTGCTTGCCTAGCATGAATGAGGCACAGGGTTCGATCTCTGGCACCACATTAAAAAATAAATAAATAAACAAAATGAAAGTATTGTGTCCATCTACAACTAAAACAAATATTTAAAAAAAAAAAACAAATAAGTACACATCAAGGAAAGAAAACTACAGACCAGTATCCCTGATAAAATCCTTAATTAAATATTAGCAAATCATATTTAACAATATGTTAAGATCATATATCATGACTATGTTGGTTTTATCCCAGGGATGCAAGGATTGTTTAATATATGCAAATCAATAAATGTAATTTACCACATAAATATAATTAAGGACAAAAATCACATAGTCTTCTCAATAGTTACAGAGAATGCCTTTGACAAAACTCAGCACCCATAAATGCTAAAAACACTGAAGAAACTAGGGATAGAAGAAACCTATCTCAACATTATAAAGGCTATATATGACAAACACAAAAGCCATCTCCCTAATGTAACTAGTTCACAGATCCTAACATGTATGGCTTCTTTGTATCTCTTCTCTTCCTAGAAGTATTTTGAGGTTAACTACAAAAGAAACACATAATTGGAGGTACAGTAGGTGAATATGACTAATCATCATTAATCTTTCTGAAGTCAAACTATGAGACTGAATATAGATAAGCTCCTTATAATGAGATAACATGTTAAACAGCATTAAAGCATGAGGTGAGTAGTATGACAAAGGTCTATCATTCAGGTCTTCTACAAATCATGGACTTTTGCCAATTTCAGAGGAGGAAAACTCAACTTCCCAAAGGCTTAGCATAACAAGTGTTACATTCCCAAAGAATGGCATTCATTACCTGTGGGGTATTTGGTGTAAGCCTTCTTGCTCTCCTGGGTCCCCTTCTGGGCCCACACATGGACAGCGTACTCCATCCCTGGCCTCAGGCCCGTCAGGACAGTGCTGCTCTGATCCTTCCCAACCAGAAATTCCTTGGTCTCTCCGTCAGCAGAGGTGTAGCGCACCACGTACCTGTCAATGTCAGCCTCCACGGGGTCCCAGGAGACAGTGGCAGTGTTCTCTGTCACCTGGTCAGTCACCAGATTTTGAGGGCTGTCAATGTCTAAGAGGAAAAGTGCTGATCAATAAACACTACTAACAGGCACCAGAGAGTGAGACCATTTTGCTGGGCTGAGGAATTTCCTGTTCTCATGGTTTTCCCTTCTCCTATGTTTGTTTTTAGGGGTGTCACAGACACAGACCTTGTCTGCACAGCTGGATTCTTGAATCCTCAAGGAGGCAGCACGGGACAGTAGAATGAGCAGCACCCCAGAGTGAGAGAGGCTGGGCTCTGGTCCAAGCCTGAGGCTGAGCTGAGGGGTAGGAAGCTCCCTGGCTGCAGGAAGAAGACCAAGGGTCTTCTCCAGCTCTGCCCTCAGCCAGCCATGGCCTAGGACCCTCACTGCCTCTGACTGTGCTTCACATTCCTCATCTGTAAATGCAGGCCTTTCACTAAACAGATTTGAGGATACCTATACCTTGATAATCCATGAATATTTTATGAATCAAACCATGAATCATCACATCAGCTGAGCGACCTGTAGATATACTGCACTGCACTATATTTGAGCATTCTCAGATGCAAAATGGGCAAGTCTGATTCCTGTTCTACTATCTCAACAAATTTCTGTTCTACTATTTCAACAAATAACGCTCAGGTGGGCACAGTGGCACACCTGGTATGACTGGCTACTCAGGAAACTGAGGCAGGAGGAACACAAGTTCAGGCCAGCCTTGGTAACTTGACCCTGTGTCAAAATATTTTTTAAAAGGACTGAGGATATAACTCAGTGGTAGAGTACTTTTTTAACATGCACAAGGCCCTGGGTTCAATCCTAGTGTCTGTCTCTCTCTCTCTCTCTCTCTCTCTCTCACACACACACACGCGCGCGCACACACACACAACCATAAATCATTGCTGGTGGGAATGTAAAATAACACAAACACTTCAGAAATAGTTTGGTAGTACCTCAAAGATTAAAGGATAGGATTAGCAAATTGTCTAGAAAGTTCCCACCTGATAGAAATGAAGACATATGTGCACATAAAACCTTGTGCACAAATGTTCATAGTATCATTATTCAAAATAGCTAAAGGTGGAAACAACTCTAATATCCAATAATTGGTGATGGATAAAATGTATGTATCCATACAATTAAATATTAATTCACAACAAAATTAAGTACCTATGCAGGCTACAACATGGATGAACCTGGAAAATACCATGCTTCAGGAAGGAAGCTGGGCACAAGCCAGGTGTTATGTTTACCCTGGATATGAAATGCTCAGGGCAGGGAGATGTGTGAACAGTTAGCAGCTGTTATCTAGGGCTGCAAAGACTGGGGACAGGGAGCAATTGGCAATGGATATGAGGTTTCTCTTTGGTGATGTGTGCTGAAACAGACTGTGGTGGTGTCTGCACAGCTCTGAATGCACTAACATTGTCGAATTGTACTATATATATTAGTTGTAGATGGACACAATACCTTCATTTTGTTTATTTATTTTTATGTGGTGCTAAGGATCGAACCCAGTGCCTCCATGCAAAGGCAATCGCTCTACCGCTAAGCCATAGCCCCAGCCCCTGAAATTGTATATTTTTAAGGAGCAAATTTTATAATATGTAAATTCATCTTAATAAGATTGTTCTTAAAAATTAGAAACAGAGTTGGAAAAGCACTAAAATTGTGGACTGTTATCCCATATAATTACAACCGTGGGATCCCCAAATTAGTAAAAACTATTCAAAAACAGGATTTATCCACTAAGAAAGCAATAACCTTCCCTTGTTCCCTAGTGAGCACAACAAAAGCCATCTCCCACGGTACCCAGCATGCAGATCCTAAAGTATGTGTCTTCTTTAAATCTCTAACCTTTCTGAAAGTGTTTTGATGACAGACCAGAAAGGAAATACACAATTGGAGGTATAGTGGGTGGACATGACCAATCACCACTAATCTTTATGAAACCCAAATTTGAGGCTGAATCCACGGTCTTTGTTATAAGATAATGTGTTCAAAGTCACTGAAGGATGGTGGGAAGAATATGACAAAGGTCTGCCATCCAGGTCTTCTACATGTTACTGATTTCTGCCAATATTAGACAAGGAAAACCAAACATCCTCCCACTGGAAAAAGGTTCACTCAAACTTTGTTGGTGGGACTGCAAATTGGTGCAACCACTCTGAAAAGCAGTATAAAGGTTCCTAGAAAACCTGGAATGGAACCACCATTTGATTCAGTTATCCCACTCCTCCGTCTATACTCAAAGGATTTAAAATCAGCATACTGAAGTGATGCAGCCACATCAATGTTTATAGCAGCTCAACTCACAATAGCTAAGAGGGAACCAAACTTGGTGCCCTTCAGCAGATGAATGGATAAAGAAAATGTGGTACGATACACAATGAAATATTACTCAGCTATAAATAAAATGAAATTATGGTACTTGCCAGCATATAGATGGAACTGGAGACTATTATGCTCAGTGAAATAAGGCAATCCCAAAAACCCAAAGGCTGAATGTTCTCTCTGATATGTGGATGCTAACACACAACGGAGGGGATGGAACAGAGTTCACTGGGGAACTCTGTTCAAAGGGGAATGAAGGGAAGTAAGCATGAGAATAGGAAAGACAGTAGAGTGAATCAGACATAACTTTCATATGTTCACATATGAATACAAGACCAGTGAAACTCATGTACATCATGTACCAACACAAGAATGGGAAGATATCCTCCCTGTGGGTATAACATGACAAAATACATTCTACTGTCATGTAAATCTAAAAAGAACAAATAAAAATAAATAAATAAAAACATCCTCCCACAGGCTTAGCCTAAAAGGTGTGAGATTGCCAAAGAGCGATGCCCCTTACCTGTGGGAGCCTTGGTGTTGGCCTTCCTGCTCTCCCGGGCCCCCTTCTGGGCCCACACATCGACCATGTACTCCACACCTGGCTTCAGGCCCTTCAGGACGGTGCTGCTCTGATCCTTCCGCACTGGAACCTCCTTGGTCTCTCCGTCAGCAGAGGTGTAGCGGACCACATACCTGTCAATGTCAGCCTCCACGGGGTCCCAGGAGACAGTGGCAGTGTACTCCGTCACCTGGTCAGTCACCAGGTTTTTGGGACTGTCAATGTCTAAGAGGAAAAGGGCTGATCAATAAACACTCTAACAGGCACCAGACAGTGTGCCCGTTTTGCTGGGCCGGGGCAGTTTCTTGTCCTCATGGTTTCCCTTCTTCTAAGTTCTTCCCTTCTCCTGTGTCATGGACTCAGACCTTGTCTGCACAGCTGAATTCTTGGGTCCTCAAGGAGGCAGCCCAGGACAGTGAAATGAGCGGCACCCCAGAGGGAGAGGGGCTGGGTTCTGTTTCCCGCCTGAGAGGCCCAAATCAGCTGTGATTGTTACAGTCCAGCAAGACATTCCAAGACCACTGCATCTGCTCCTGCCCCGACCTCTCCTCTCTTCTGATTCTTTAGCCCTCTTCCTTCTGATCCCTGGCCTCTCCTCCTGACCTTTGGCCTCTCTTTCAAACACAAATGTATCAGAATTTGCACTTAGCAAGCTGAAAGGACAGTAGTCAGAGTCCAAGAAAGAAAGCGAGAGAGAAGCTGGCAGCTGGTGTGCGAGTGGCCAACGGTACAGGAAGGTGAACTGCTTCACTGGAACTCACTCTTCCATTACCAAACAATGGACATTTGGGGGACTAGACACTGTCTTATTTTTAACTAGAAAAACACAGTAATTATTTCTGCTTAGAACATTCCTCCAGAAGGCAGAAACAAGGGCAAGCTTCATAGAAAGGTTTAAACAGGTGGGAAGTTTCTTGTTTTTGTTTTTGTTTTTAAGTTGGTTTAGGATCAGGATGCACAAATCTTGCTCTCTTGGCATGACGGTTACTTGTGTTTCTTCATATTTACTCCTCACCAAGAAACACTTAATTTTTTAACAACAGGAAAGGTACACAGGCAGGGGAAGAATGGGGGACCATTAACAGTAACCATCAATCTGTGAAGACTGAAAGCCATTCAAGGAAGTAAGAGGTACTCCATTTAGTGTGAAGGCGTGCTGAACCCTAGTCCATGAAGCCGCCCTGTCTGCCAAGGTCAGAGAAGAAGCCCAGCCACACAGACCATGAGCTGGACAGTGACACAGCGTGTCGCGAGCTGGTTACCTGTGGGGGCCTTGGTGTCGGCCTTCCTGCTCTCCTGGGTCCCCTTCTGGGCCCACACGTGAAACGCATACTCCATGCCTGGCCTCAGGCCCGTCAGGATGGTGCTGCTCTTCTCCTTCCCCACAGGAACCTCCCTGGTCTCTCCATCAGCCGAGGTGTAGCTCACTATGTACCTGTCAATGGTGGCCTGCACAGGATCCCAGGAGACAGTGACCGTATTCTCTGTCACATGGTCAGTCACCAAGTTTTGGGGGCTGTCAATGTCTGGAAGGAACATGTTTGGGAAAGCCTCAGCTCTGATGTGGAAGGAACACCCACTGGTCCCCCCAGCACCAAGATTTTTTTTTTATTAAAACAGATACAACATTTTTTATACCTTTATTTTATTTATTCATTTTTATGTGGTGCCAAGGATCAAACCCAGTGCCTCGCACATGCTAGGCAAGCGCTCTACCACTGAGCCACAACCCCAGCCCCAAACACCGAGACTTTCATCTTCCAGAGCTCTTAGCACAAGGCAACAGGACTCCCACCCTGAGTCTCTGGTGGGAGTCAAGTCAGAAAGTAGTGGTAGTGCCCACCTATAATTGTAGCTACTAGGGAAGCAGAGGCAGAAGGATGGCAAGGTCAAGGCCAGCCTGGGTAATTTAGCAAAACCCAGTCTCAAAATAAAAAATAAAATGATTGGGGTGTAGCTTAGTGGTATAACACTCCAGGTTCACTCCCCAGGACTGAAAAAAGAAGTATGAACATTAGCGCAGAGAGAAGGCAGCCCTCTGGTTCTCAAAGGGAGGATTATTACAAATTTGGTGCTACTTCTGGGTGTCCAGCTCCCTGACGTGGAAGGAAGAATGTCTTTAGTGGTATATGCACACATAGACTGCCAATTAAACATCTGCTGAGCGTTGGGACACCTAATTTATCATTTCACAAAGGCCTACTTCACCAGCAAGCATTGTAAAATTATTACCACAATCCCTGCAATAACCATATCTATGTGTCCTGCCTAAGTCTGCTAAAAACAGTGCTACAACACAACTTTACTGCTTGCTTCTCCTGACCAAGTGGCTTCATGACCACTCATCACTTGTCAGAGAAGAGCAGCCCACTGACATCAACCCTGGAGCTCACTGTCCTACAGGTTCAGGGTTCTGGTTGTAGTCTCTCGTCCCTGGTTCCATGCACAGTCAAATCCACAAGTACAGAATCCAATTCCAATGGGCCATTTTTCTCTACTCACCTGTTGGGGCCTTAGTGTCGGCCTTCTTGCTCTCCCGGTCCCCCTTCTGGGCCCACACATAGACTTTATACTCCACACCTGGCCTCAGGCCCTTCAGGACGGTGCTGCTCTGCTCCTTGGCCACTGGAACCTCCCTGGTCTCTCCATCAGCTGAGGTGTAGTTTACCACATACCTATCAATGGCAGCCTGCACAGGGTCCCAGGAGACAGTGATTGTATTCTCCGTCACCCGGTCAGTCACCAGGTTAGCTGGGCCATCAATTTCTTTAAGATATAAAAGAAGGCAGACTTTACCACCCTCTAGTTCCTGAAAAGCCAGCACATTCACAGGCAAAAAGAGGACCTCGGTAACCTTCAGAGTCTGCTATATGCCAATAATTGAGTGAGTTGGAGGATTTAAGCAAGGAAGCAGTCGGAGATCCCACATTTAATAAGCACAGTAGCAACATACAGATCAGTGCTATACACTTTCCCCATAAATTGCTTTTTGATGAAAAGAATTGGTCTTCATATACAGATTTCTCCTCTACCCTGTATTAACATAGCACACTCTTTCTATTCCTAACTTTATATATATCTTTCTTTTAGTTGTACACAATACCTTTGATTTTATTGTTTCATTTTTATGTGGTGTTGAGGATCAAACCCAGGGCCTCGCACGTGCTAGGCAAGCGCTCTACCCCTAAGCCACAACCCCACCCCTATTCCTAACTTCTTGTAAGCAATAACTTCAATAACTCTCTGCATTTGTTTGGGGGAAGAAAAATATCCTGGATGTAGGAGCTGTTAGTTTTTTCCATCTAAACAGCATGTCTGTGTCCAGGAACCGGAAGAGTTTTAAAGGGATGGTATTTGAGGCCTGGGCTAATAAAAGTACTCTTACTTGTAGGAGCTTCCCGGGTTTCTATGTGACCTAACCTCTAGGAAGAGGGAAGTGTCAGTGCCTACCTCACAGACAGGGGTGAATTCTATAGGAGCTATTGCATAGTAAATACTATATGTGAAATACCACATTCTCCTCTAAATGTAAACCCCTAGAGAGAGTTAAAAATCAAAGTAACTGTTATATGGTTAGAAAGGATGCCTTTATTTTCATGTTTAAACAACAGTTCCTCAAAAGGCTGGGCTCTCTGGGATAGCAAATGCATTTCACACCTGCCTGGCAGCACTTGCCAAGCCTAGCACACTGGCTCAGGGGAGTACATGGCCAAGGAACATGACTGGCCTTAAGGACCAGAGTTCAGACTGCAGCACAGGCAGCTGTCATGTAAGGACAGATGACTTAGCTCCTGGGACTCTGAGCTGGCTTTACCACTCCTGCCTTCTTCACAACGCAGCCCCTCACAGACCTGCCCCCTTCACAAGCCCTGAGATTACCTGACCTGAAGCTTCTTAGCACACTGCTGTCACCTCTAACTGCCACCAGCCCTTCCAGGCTGTGTTCAGTCGTCACCTCCTTCAACAGCCTGCTATGACCCCTATCCCACCCTGGGCTGTGGTTGATATCCTTTTTATAGGTCGCCACAGTTCCAGGGCTGTGTGTTTCCTCTAGAACCTAACTCAGGGTATTTGATCTTTTTCACTTGTCTTCTCTACAAATCCTACTCTAGAGTCTGCCGGGGTTTCTCTGTGACCCCGCTGGTGAGAACCCGGGCTGCAATGCCCTCTAGCTGTTCACTTGTGAACAACTCCCAGGCGTGAGTCAGTTCCTTTATCATGGCTCCCCCAGAGCCCAGCTCCATGCCTGATGCCCCCCACCCAGCAGCAATGTCACACTCCAGCGGATCCCCAACTGTGGGGTGCTTACTAACACCACCCCACCTGAGGAAAGAGGAGTTTCTTCTCTTGTCCACCCTCCGTTTTCTTAAAAGAGCTGATCCACATGCTTTCTTTGTACAATGTTCAAAATCTGAGTAAATAGACAGCCATGAGTAAACAGACAAGGAGGCAGCAATCTACAGCCCATAGGCCAAATCTGACCCACTGCGCATCTTTATAAAGTCTCACTGAAACACAGTTGTTGTCTGTGGCTGTCTTCACATTCCTCAGCAGAGCTGAGTAGCTGCACAGAAACTGTGTCTCTAAAGCCAAAGACATTTATATCTGATCCTTTACAGAAAGTCTGATGATCCTGACTTTCACCAGATTTAGAATTTGCAGTCTTTACTGTCCACTTCTCTCCTCCCTGGAGAAGAAGGGGGCTCTCAGAGGCCCACTAGCATCCATTCAGCAGGCTGTGCACCACAAAACATTCCAAGGCCAAAGGCTGATTAATTCTAAGAAATAACTATTGCTGTTATTTACATAGCACTTGCCAAATGTCAGGTATTTTACATGAAGTAATTCATGTAATCCTCCCAACGACCTCTGATGCAGACTCTCTTGCACCATTTTACTGATAAGAAACTGAGGAATAGAGGTGAAATAATTTGCCCAAAGCTACTTGGCTAGCAAATGGCAGAGCTGAGATTAAAATCTGGACAGCCGCACTCTAAAACCATACTCCTAACTTGTACCTGCTTCTCTGAAAGTCAGCTCAGCGACTGCCCAGAACAGGGCCCACACGATAAGCAAATCCTTTTCCCGTGATGTCCTGTCGAGTGTTTTGGAACCTCAAGTGAGCACCACAGTCAGGCTGCTCTGAATCCCGGGAGGGACTAGAGGAGGGTGTAGCCAGACGGAATGGCCACGCTCTGTCTCAGTACACCTGCAGGCCCAAGCTGAGCAGGATGAGCAGATGAAGAATGGCAATGCTTATGTTCCTACAGTTTAAAGGCAGAATCGGCACATTTGGGGAATGTTGACTCAGGATGCAAACCATTTCCATTTCCATGGTTTGCAAGAGAGCTCCAGACTATATGCAGACTGCCCACACAGTCACTGCAAACTGAGATAAGTGTCCAAATTTCCTGTCAGTCCAACACTTTAATTTTCACATTCAAAAAAAAAAAAAAAGAAAATTACGAAAAAGGTACCCTCTTGAGAGAGTTGCACACAGAATTCCAGCCCAAATAAATGACCTTCTGCATCAAATAAAAGTCTGGTCTTCTCAGTTTAAAATTAAAAAGGAAAAATTTCTCTAATTATGAAACTCAAAATTGCTTTTGCAAGTTTCCTCTACCCTGCTAATGAAAGAGTTGATGCCAAGTGGCAACAACCTCCTAATTCAAACATGAACCCTCCCCTTGCTCTGGGGAGTCATGTCATTCCCCAGCCTTCCATACCTGTGAGGGCTTTGGTGTCGGCCTTCTTGCTGCCCTGGTTGCCCCTCTCGGCCCACACATACACCTGGTATGCCTCCCCCGGCTTCAGGCCAGTCAGGACAGTGCTGCTCTGGTGCTTGGGTACTGCCGTCTCCTTGGTCTCCCCCTCAGGGGAAATGTAGCGAACCACGTACTTGTCTATGTCAGCCTTCACAGGGTCCCAGGAGACAACTGCTGTGTCTTCTGTCACTTGATCAGTGACCACATTCCTTGGACCATCAATTTCTTCATAAAAATGCATGAGAAAGAAACATTAGAAAACCCATTTGGCTGGCCAAGATCACAGATGCTTTAAGATCTAGTTAATCTGGGTGACCTCATTCTGTAGTCTACACCATGCAAGAGGGTCTCTCCATCATCAGTGACAGGTGGACACTGGTCTCTGCTTTAAGCTGAGTTCATTTGTTCCACAATTCATTGCACATCCATTAAGTGCCAGGGAATGTAATCAGTGGCAGTCATCAATAAATGAATCAGAAATCTCTGCTGGTATCAAGTTTATATTCAAAAAGGACCAACCCAGACAAGATGCAGCCCATGTCTTCAACACATATGTGCTTCCCAATAACATGTCCTGAGCTGGTGGCCTTAGAAAATCCCTAATCTTTCTCACTAACTCAAGGGCTCTCGATCATTGTAAACACTGGGTGCCTCCTAAGTACCACCACCAGAGATTTCATTTCAGAAGATCTCAGATAAGCCTTGGCATTCTAGTTTTAAAAGTCAATATACAAAACTCTCAAATGACTCTGATGCACATCAAAAATCAATAATGGCCTGGGGCTGGGACTCAGTGGTAGAGCACTTGCCTAGCACATGTGAGGCACTGGGTTTGATCCTCAGCACCACATAAACATAAGTAAATAAAGGTACTGTGTCCATCTACAACTAAAAAATTTTTTTTAAATCAATAGGCTCCATGTTAAGCCACACCATTCTCATTTTTTGCATGTAATACATTTCCTGAACCCAACATTGACCCTTATTATCTTATAGATTCCATTTATAATTTAGTCTTTTGTCCAATATAGCTACTTTCCTGTCCAGCTTCTTGTCATTGGAGAAATTTATAAGTAAGCCATCTGAGCACATCATCAAGGTCCCTGATAAAGATGCTGCACAGAGCAAATCTGAGGCATGTCACCAGAACTCCCCCAAATGCACTTTGGCATCTTGGGGGTAAGTAAACAAAACAGCTCTTACTCTCAGACACCTAAGCATTTTTCCTTCCTCCCATGCTACTTTTAATCTCTTGGCCAAAGAGTCTCCAGAGAGAAGTTACAACTTCACATAGTCTCATTTTTTACTATTAGCTATAATATATCTTTCTCAAGTACAAGGGCAATGTTTCATTTGTGTGTAGAGATGAAACAGGTTCCATCACCAGAAGCAGTGCAGATTTCATTTAGTAAGTCAACTGCCATTTACTGAGTGCATACTAAGTGCCAGGTGCTTTTTATATATTACTTTATCAAATCTCATGGTAGAAATACAAGGCATTTATCAGATTATCCCATGGAAAATGAATAAAAGCTACTGCTCTTACAGCACTAAGTACATGCCTGGCTCAGAAAGGTTAGATAACTTGTTTAAGATCACTCAGCTAGTAGTCAGACTCATTCCACAAAGTCATTGAATGCTTCCTCGAAGCTAGGGATTCATCAGATGGAACTGTGCCCTTCCCCCAGCCCTACTCCCCAAAATATATTGATGTGCTATCCCCCAGGACCTCAGAATATGACCTTAGTTAGAAATAGAGTTTTTCCAGAGATAATCAAGTTAAAATGAGGTTATTAGGGTGGAGCCAATTCCATAGGACTTGAGGGATATTTCTATAAGTCACAGAACAATCATTGTCGATAAACATCAGAGGCTAGAAGATAAAGGAGGGTTCCCCTCTCCAACCATCAGAGTAAGCATTGTCCTGGGGACACCTTGATTTCAGACTCCTAGTCTCCATAACTAGAGACAAAAATCTCTATTGTTTTAAGCCACCCAGGTTTTGGTAGGTTGTTCCAGAAGCCTTTGGGAACTAATATAAGCAATGAACAAGATTTAGATTGTCTTATGAGTGTACACTCTCTCGGGAAGAGATAGGCAACAAGCAAGTAGTACAGCATTATGAATTCAAACAAGGCAAGGTAAAGGGACCACAGGATAAGGAACACGGATGAGGGATATAGCTGAGTGGCAGAGCAAGTGCTCAGGGTGTGCAAGGCCCTGGCTTCAACCTCCGGCACCAAAAAGGAAGAAAGAATATGATGAACAAATTGTCTTCATGATTTTAGACAAGGAAATCAGGGAAGATCTCTCTCACTGACAAGGTCACATTTGAACAAAGACCTAAATGAAATGAGGCAGCCAGTCGTAAACATCCTGGGGGAACTTACTACCAGGTAGGAACAATAAGTTGATAGACCCTGCTTCCTGTGTTCAGGGAACAGCAAGGAGGACCAGGTATTGGACAGAGTAAGTGGCCTGAGGTAAGGTTGGTGAGGCGAGGGGAAGAGTGGACTGTGGACGGCCGTGAAGGCCATTGTAATGACTTTGGCTTACTGAGTGAGATGAGATTTTTGAGATGAGATTTGGGGTTTTGCAAAGAAGAATGATATGATCTGACTTCTGTTACTAAAAGATTCTTCTAGTTACTGATAAGAGTACAGACCATAGAAAGTTGAGTGGATGCCACCTGGAGGCTGTACTAACCGTTTGTGTGCAAGATGGCAGGTGTTCAGACAATTGCCGCAGTGACAATGGTCATGAAAAAAGGACAGCTTGGGAGTTTTCAAAAGTAAAGCTGCCAGAATCTGCCGACAGAATTGATGTGGGGAACAATGAATGACTTGTTGGTTTGGGGCCTGAGCAATATGCAGAATGCAGTGACCATTTACAGCAGTGGGGAGGGAAAGGTTCACATTAGGAAGTAGAAAGACGGATGGGACCAACGGTTGCTTGGAGACATATTAAGTGGTATTTGAATCCAATTCTATCAGACCATGCATTCCCACTTTATACCATTATAACTCATGCAGCATTATCATAAGTCTATTCTCATGGAACCACTACTAATAATAAATCATAAACAAAACAAAGTGTGATCTGAAAGGTTAGTAATATCTAAAATCTAGCAGCAGTAGTAAATCATAATTTGAAGAGAACACTAAGGAGAGAAAATAGTCTTGGCCTTTTGCCTCTGGGAAACAGGCTCTGGGCATACCTCATCGGCAGAGCAGACCTCATGGAATGAGATTGGGCAATTGGCACTGATGTCCAGGGGGCCATGTCCAGGTCTTAGGAGGCTGGAGCAGGCTCTAAGAGGTGTTCAGGAGGAAGCATGCAAATAGTAGAGGACTCTCCCAGCCCTGTTGCCTCTTTCTATACAATAAATAATTCTGCACATGCTAGGGAAGGGATAAGCACCCTCCAAAGGTGAAATCTCAGTCTGGGAAATCAGCAGAGAACTGAGAATGGAAAAGTAAGGGAGGAGGAAGAAGAGTGCAAGAATACCCTGAGCCAGGCACTGTGATGCACGCTTGTAATCCCAGTGGCATGAGGGGCTGAGACAGGAGAATCACGAGTTCAAAGCCAGCCTCAGCTTAGCAGATCAGTGAGACCCTGTCTCTAAATTAAATACAAAATAGGGCTGGGGATATGGCTTAGTGGTTGAGTGCCCACCCAAAATGAGAACACCCTTGAAGTCCGTGGCCCTCATCCTCTCCAAAGTGACCCACATCCACACACCCCAGGGTCCCAGCAGTGGCTTCCACCTCCTCTCCCTGCCTCTGATCAGTGCTCCTTCCACACTGCCCAGGCCCATAGCATAGGCCCATGGCTTGGTGGGGTCGGGGCTGCCTGTGGGTGATGAGAGATCTACCACATCCCCACAGGCAGCAACCAGCCCTGGAGCCCCATTCCCCCAATGGTCCCAGAGCCCTCAAGAGATGCAGTAGAGCCCCCCCGCAAAAGACCCTTGGCTATGAAAAGTAGGAAATGTAAACAGCATCAAATCATGGTGGGTTATAGGAGACCTGGAAGTTTAACCCAGAGAGGAGCTGAAACTTCCCAAGCTCACGTAGCCAGTAGGAGGCAGAGCCAGGCTAGAACTCAGGGCTCTCTGCCCACTTCTACTTCCTTTCTCTCAGTTCCCTAACAATTAAGCCAGAAGAAGGCTCTTCACAACGTTATTCTCTTTGGCCATTCTCAGGATGATAATCAGATGCTGAGGTACAGGAATAGGAAAAAAACTTCTGAGATGCCCCCCCTCACAACACACCACATTGCTAGAAGAAGCCAGCAGGCTGCAAGACCAAAGCCTCCCTATCTGCTAAGAAAGAATGTGGGGGTTATTAAACGCTGATTCCATGCAACAAAGTCTCCCAGTAGCTGTCCCAGCTGGCCAAATCATCAATGAGTCACAGCTGCTGCCTCAACTACAAGACAGAGTATTGGAACCACAGCCCCACCTTCCTTCTCAGGCTGCAACATCTCCCCTGATGGACACTAGCACCCTACAGACCTTTCTCAAGGTTGTTTAAAGCCAGAAAGATTTAAGGCAAGACTGACAAGACTTGATAGGTGACTCACCTTTGAGTGCATGTGTAAGTTAGAATAAAAGAGAGCCCCAGCTCAAAGGGACCTAATAACTGAATATACAGAATATACAGAAGAGGCAGGCTAATTGGTAGCCCCATTCTCATAAGGAAAGTTTACTTTATAACAAGATTCTCACGGAGTTGGGAAGGACTGGCTGTCCTAGGCCTATGCTGAAATGCTCAATAGCACATGTCCAGTGCTCACACAGCCACAGACCTAGAAAGCAGTTTCCCTGTTCATGGTGGCCACCTGTGACTCTCCCAGCTGTGTTGCAGGGAAGGGCAGAGCCAGAATGTAAAATCTATGGATATAGGTTTGGGGGCAGAGAAGAGGACCAGGACCTATACCATTGATTTGAAGGTGAATTTATGAAAAGTTGGACTACAGTACCTAGGTATGCCATTCCCTGTGCTCAAGGCCTCTGTGACTGGCTTTTCATTGTGTCAACAAAAATCATTCAAAAGGCACTATTCATAGAAAAATGTGCTCAGAAAGATCAACTCCTTTTCCTGCTCCCCTCTAACTTTGCTTCTGAAAAGTTTACCAACCTTGGTCTTTAGGGACTCTGAGTTCAGGGACAGATCAGCTGTTCACTAGCTCACCCTGAGTCTCCAAAACTACATAGGCTTCAGTTTTCCCATCAGTAAGACAGGAATAATAATACTTTGCAATACTATTATAAGGACCAGAAATAATACTCATGAAGCCTCACAGATGCAGAAGCCATCATAATAGAGCAGTCACTCCAGTGAAAGAGGCGGTCAATATATTTCAGCCTCTGGTGTTTGCACTGGGTGGCTATGTGAGAGACAGGAGTTCTAAAGTGGACAGGAGCTCATCTTGGAACGCTGAAGGAGTCTGGGAAAGAAAGTATCAAGCGGGGAGGCCAATGCAAATGGAACATTAGAAATGAGTGAAAAGTGAAACAGTAAGGGAAGCAAAACTTCTATTTCATTGCATCTAAAGGAGAAAGTTCTGAGAAAACTTTTAACAAGCGAATACGTAGACAACAGGTTCCGCTGTGCCTGGGAGCTTGTGAAATCAGAACAAAGCAAGTGTGCTTTGTTTCATGCTCACTATAAGGAGGCAGGCATCACAGAAATCATCAAAAGAATAACCATGACATAAAAAAGACTTTAAATTGGTTTAGTCCTACCCTTCATTTTACAGATGCAGAAACTGAAGATGAAAAAAAAAATGGCAACCACCTCTGTGTTAATTGTCTGCTTTTCTTGTCTTCCATGTGAAGTGTGCTGTGGGGCTGATGGAGAAAAACAGGGACAGTCCTCTAAGGTCACTGGCCTGGTTGTGCTTGCTGCTCTGGAAGCCAGCCCACCTAAAGCTACACCTTCCCAGAAGGTTCTCTCTGCACATAAAGTATGTTAATAGGGAGAGGATTTTCTGTCAACTCTGTCCCTTTTTGTGATATTCGTTTGATAAAAGAAAAACTCAGAGATGTCCTCTACATAATTAGAAGTCCAGAGGATGGTCAAAAGAGCTATGGGAAATTAACCAATTAACAGCTGTGGGTGAAATTCACACAAAGAGATTTTCACATTACTGAGAATATATTGAAATCTTGACTTAAGTCCCATTACTGCCCAGGGACATTTCACTGTTCACTTATAAATTTTCCAAACTGTTAACTCCAACCAATGTGGAAACTACCAGTACCCCGCTTGCAGACTTCCCTCCTATTCCAAGCCCTCCCACCTTGCATAATTTACCCCTTTGATCAGCAGGCATTGTGGGTTCAAAGCAAACAACTTGTGCTCTCCTTCCCTAAATTTTGTAAAATTACTCTTGGCTGTAGGTGCTACAGATATATTTCCAATTGCTACTTCACCCTGCTGCTGGTAGCTGCAGGATTTTGTCCAAAGACCTGGTCCTTTCTGGCCAGCAGCTGTAACAACTCAATAAACGCTTTTATTTAGAAATCCTTTGGTCTCAAGAGTTTTGGTTTAACAAGTTCCACTGGGTGACTTGTTAAGTGGAAAATACCTGAACTGTGTCCTTTCCTCCTTGTACATGCTTATACTATTCTTAAATTCCAGTGCCTTTTTCCATCTCATGAGAGGCAAAATGTTTGGAGAAAGCAATTTCCTTTTTCTCTTAAATTAATTAGTAGTCTAGCTAGGATCAAGAGTGTTTCCTGACCTTAGAAGTTACAAGAACTTTTCTTTTTTATATTAGAGAACACACAACACAGATTTTTTCAGTCCAATAAAACATTCCATCCTGCTTTTAGGATATAATTGGTAATAAAAACACTTCCTGGGTGCTAATATTCTAGCTGGAATAGCATACTTAAAGATTAACGAGAATTCAAGGCCACATGTGATTAAATGCTCTAGGAACTCAGAGGCAGAATGGCCTACATTTAATGTGGTCATGAAAATCTTCAGTCCAGAAGCAGAGGTTTGAGTGGAACCTGGAAGGATAAGTGATATTGCTATGAGTATAGGTATGATGACATGTCATCTTTATTAGTTTCTAAAGGACTATGTCATTTTTTGCCCAATTCTATCCTACAATAAATATATGTTGAATTGAATTCGTTGACAGGGATGAAGGTAGAACGTTTTCTAAGATGGGGGTTACAACATAAACAAATGCAGTATATAGATGAGCCTTCTCTGCTGGGAAAACCCAACAAGGGTCTGGCTATGGGAAGGCTTTCTGCTGGAAATAATGAGGACAAAGGTCCACAGAAGCCAAGATAAAAGGACTAGACCTTCTCCCAAGGCAACGAAGAGTACAGAAATTTTTGTAGCTAAGGAGTACACAGTATGAAAACTAACCATCAGTAAAGGAAAAGGAGGACGGAGGTGTGGTGCTGTGACCATGGAGGGCAGGCTGTGCCCTGCCCTGAGTCACTCTGTGTTGTAAAGCAGCGGGAAGCCCTGAGATACTCCATTTTGAATGCAAGTGCTCAAACGGAATGACTTAACCACTTGATTGAGCAAAGAGATAACCATCAGATGTTGGGTGTACAGAACTTACAGGAAAGAATAACTCCCAATAGCTCGGTACAATAATAAGGCACAAACTATCAGTTGTGCTGATAAAAATGACCACCTGTGGCCGGGTGTGGTGGCACATGCCTGTAATCCCAGCGCCTCGGGGGGCAGAGGCAGGAGGATCACAAGTTCAAAGCCAGAAACAGTGAGGTGCTAAGCCACTCAGTAAGACCCTGTCTCTAAATAAAATACAAAATAGGGCTGAGAATATGGCTTAGGTTTCCCTTCCCTCAGTACCAACCCCCGCCCCCCGCCACACACACACACACAAAAATGACGACCTCATGAAAGAAATCAAAGGCACATGGATTCCTGGGTGTATCAAACCCATACCAGGAAAACCAGGCATGTGAGCTTATCTGGCACACCAGACCACCCAACTATGCACCCACCCTCACCTGAAATACATAAAGGAGAGGCATCTGGGATGGTGGTAGAGGGCAGTGCACACCAAGCCATCAGCTGTCAGACCACCAGGTGTTACAAGGTCAACAAGTGACTAACTCCAGACTCTCTCCGGCTCCCTGCTTGACTCGGCCCCCTTAGAAACTGCCTGCCATCTGGCCCCTCACTTTGAAGGACATAGTCCTGTTACAAGTTCCACACCTCCAACAAGTTCTTTGGCTGGGTTCCCCCTCATCCCATCACCTGTAGCCACTCTCACAACTATACCAGCCCTCTGCCTCTGCTTTCAGTTCTGCCTCTTAAACCCACAGCCCTCGCCGACAACCCTTCTTCGCCATCTGTAACCCGAGTATCATTGTGCAGACGGCGATGCGTGACTCACTTGGTACAGACATTAACAATTAAGACTGGAATAGGATAAAAGAGCTAGCTATTGCCATAGTCATGACACCAGTGAACCATGGGCACTCAGTGGATCGCAGCTGATGAAAGTTGCGTGGCTTGTGAATTTATTGTTTCGACATTGTGGAAAGACGCGGATGTGTCTGGTGTGCATTAATGGATAGCACAGCTCATAACAATCATTTATAATAAGAAATACATATTTGGTTTTTGTCCCTTTTCCTGGCACACAGCTCCTAAAACATTTGGACTTTCCAAAGTGATTAGTAGTTTTTTGTATGCTAATGAGATAAAAATGACTGGGAGCTCCTGTACAGCCCCAGGACACAGGCTGGCTGCACTTTCAGTACCACTCCCCTCATCAAGACTGGTGTGGGGAAAAGGGGTAAATGGTTGAGGTATCACCAGAGGCCAGTGATTTAAACAGTCATGCCTACCACATGAGGCCCCCTTGAAAACCTAAAGGGCAGGGTTCCTAGAGCACCCTGGTTACTGAACACATGGCAGTTTCAGGAGGGTAGTGGGCTCAGAAAGGGTGTGGAATCTCCATTCCCTTCCCCCAGACCTTGCCCTGTGCATCTCTTCCATCTGGCTGTTTTTCCTGTATCCTGTGCAATAAATAGTCTTTACAATAAATAAGTAAGCGTAAGTATAGTGTTTCCCTGAGTTCTGTGAGCTACTCTAGCAAATTAATAGAACCCAAGGAAAGAGTCCTAGGAACCTCAACTCACTGTTGGTTGTTGTAAATACAGATCACAACCTAGGATGTGTCTAGCATCTGAAGCAAGAAGGGTCTTGGGAGACTGAGCCCTTAGTCTGTGGGATCTGACACTATCTCCAGGTAGAGTGTCTGACTTGAATTGAATTACAGGACACTCTGTTGGTGTCTGGTGGAGAACTTCTGGGTATATGAGGAAAAGTCCCCACACACAGTTCGGTGACCCTAGGTTAGGTATTCTGTGTTCTGTTGACTCTGTAAGAGAGGAGAATGTGTTCATCTCTTATAGAATCATCAAACTGGGAAACACTTCACCTTTGTGGCTAAGCCCAAAGGCTTAGATTTGCACAAACCGCATACAAATCCCAGCTCTGTCATTTCCTGGCTAGGTGATTCCTGAGCTTAACTTCTCTGCGTCTTAGTTTGATTATGCATATGACATAGAAATCATATTAGTCCCTACAACATATAATCGCTGAGAACTAAATGAGATAATTCATGAAAAGTGCTTCGTGAGTATAATACCCAGCACTGAGTAAATTCTCAGTGAATTCAAAGCTACAGAGAAAGAAACAAGGAAGTCTTTGTCATTTTCCAACTCACTATAACGTTTCGCTAGTCCACGATTCAGGCAGGCTACAGAGTCTATGTTGTCTAGTTTATAAATTAGATTATATCTTATCCTTTAAAATCACTCAACTATAACTCTTTCATACTTTAGATACACAATCTGTTAAACAATTAAAATAGTGAATTCAATCCTTGCCTCATCTCCCACCAATTCTCACCATCCCAACTAGCTACTTCGAGACTAGGTTGGAAAGAACTGTAAGGGTAAAAGAAATTGAAGTTAAAGTGTAAAAGTTAAAGGGTAAAAGACCGGGCATTGTAAAGTTTCTAAGCTGCAAGGCCTGAGTTAAAATGTAAAGGACTAGGTATTGTTAAGTTCCTATGTTACATGCAAAACCTGAAATTCCTGTAGCTGTTAAGACAATGCTTGGAACCGCCCAGTAAATATTTCCCCTGACTGCTTGGTTGTTTAATAACTTAAGGGCTCTGTGTGGTCTTGCACGTAGACATTGCAGGGCCTAGACCAATCAGTTTAAATGTGTACCCCGCTTTAGAACTGACCTATCACCCCCGCCTGACCTGTTCCCGCCAGTGAATGAACTAATCATGTCTCAGAATTATTGTTTGATTTTCCCGCAGTGTATGATAATTTGTTAAAGGAGACTGTGATGTATGTAAAATCCCCGCCCTCCCAAAAAAAGTGTACTTAAGCAGTGCTCAGCCCCTGCTCGGGGCTCTGGGCTGTTCTCCCTTCTTGAGTGGGCACGGAGCCCTAGCATGCTAGATCAATAAATCCCCTTCTGCCAATTGCATGAGTGGTCACTTGGTGGTCTCTTTCTCCGACGCTTCGCCGGACCCTTACAGAGCTAAAAAAATTTCCAAGGAAGATTCAAAATCCAAAGATTCCATCTTTGTTGTCTCCAAGAATTAGCCTCCACCAGTTCCATCACCTTCTACATCACAGCTTCCCACCTGGGGCGGGCAGGAGCAGAGTGACTACAGGAGGCTCCCAATTCAATATAGGCGCAAGTATTATTTAAAAGCTGTTACATAGATGTCTTGTATATATGCCTATGATGTTTTCAAATTCTGTTATGATTAATATAAGTTATAAATTTATAAATTACAAATTACTGATTTGTAACATTTTGTCATTATGTATTTTCTCAATACACAGATAGTAACTATGCCACTACTCCCATGTGAGGGCCTTTAATATATTTTCATATTTCAAAGTGGACAGCCTGAGTGTGAACATCAGGAACAAATCAGGCAAGAAAAAACCTACCGGCCACCCTGTCCTTGGGTAATATGAAACTGAGTGCCTAGGTCCAAAGTCCAGTGATTGAAACAATTGAGATGAATACAAAGGTGCCGAGTACCTTTGACTCCAGGATCATGGGGGAAATTTTCTAGGCAAGAAAAATTTGAAACAGGAGAAGTCTGCTTTCCCTCTCATGTTCCTGAAAAAAGATGTCCACACATCTAAAGAGGTAGAATCTCTCTGCCTGCAAATCCTAGAATTTTTATCCAGGAAAGAGTCAACCAAGAACAATACCTGAATGCAAACACAATTAAACATGCAAGTATCGCCAAGCAGCTCTTACCTGTCCTGCCATTCAAGAGAATTGGCTTGCCCTCCAGATCGCCTCGTATGGGGACAACTGTGATCTTATACTCTGTCCCGGGCTGTAGACCTGGAAACAAGCAGCCAGTGCTCGAGTGAGGGCAGACTCCAGCCCCCTCCCCCAACACTGCCTTTCCCCCAGACTTCTCTTGTGGAGGGGAGATGAGGGGTTCTGCTTCCCTCCCAAAGACTCAGGGTACGGGCAGATAAAGAGCCCCAGGATGGGTGAAATAGAAGGCATCACTGAAGAGGCTGATGGTGGGGGGCACAGGACAGAGGAGGTGAAGTCCGAGCTCTGGTTCCTTATTGGGCCTTCTAGCACTTATCTCCCAATTTTATTCATAACCCCAAATGTTTTTCTGCTTCCAACAATTATCTTCCCTTAAAAGTCTCTTTCCATGCTGGGGATATAGCTCAGTTGGTAAAGTGAGTGCCTCACATGCACAAGGCCCTGGGTTCAATCCCCAGCACCACGCCAAAAAAAGTCTCTTTCCTTTTCACTATAATACCTAGCTCCCTCTCCACACCTTTCTTTTTCTTTTTTTTTTAAATTATTTCTCTGTAGAAGCAATTTGAAAGATTGTTCCTCCCTAGCCACGCACTGTGGCAAACACCTGTAATCCCAGAGGCTCCAGAAGCTGAGGCAGGAGGATTGCGAGTTCAAAGCCAGCCTCAGCAAGTGAGAACTCAGTGAGACCCTCTCTCTAAATAAAATACAAAAGAGGGCTAGGGATGTGGCTCAGTGGTCGAGTGCCCCTGAGTTCAGTCCACAGTACCAAAAAAAGAAAAAAAAAAAAAAAGAGAGAGAGAGAGATTGTTCCTCCTTATACAAATATTCAGACCCAGGGGCAAAGTTCAGAAAAAAGTAGTGCATGGATATGCACATATTCCTACTCCAGTCCACCAACACAGAGGACCCCAAGATGTTCTCTCAAGATGGAGAGGAAGGAGAAGAGGGCAGAACAAGGCCGCAGAAGAAGGTTGGCCATGGAGCGAATAAGCCTTGGGGCCCCAACTTGCAAGGGCTCCTTCCCAGGCAACTACTCAAAACTGCGCACTCCTGCTCTTCAAGAGGCCCTGAAAGGGGCTGGGGATATAGCTCAGTTGGTAGAGTGCTTGCCTGGCACACACAAGGCCCTGGGTTCAATCCCCACCACACACACACACACACACACACACACACACACAAGGCCCTGAGAATTATATAAACTTCAAGCCTTGCAAAACTCAACCCCGCTGCATCCCCGTTTCCTGAGTTCCAGCTTCCAGCAACTACTCAGTCATCTAAAACAGGAACCGGTTCCCTCCAGGGCCTGCCAACCCAACCCTCCCAGGGCTCCACAGACCTATCTCAACCTCCTCCCACCACCCCCAACCCCCCCCCCACTTCCCCCTCCTCAGCAAACACCTCACGTCCTCAGTGCAGTTCTTACCAGTGATGTCATATCGGCTCTTTGGGTCACTGCTCCTGGGCACAGTGACTTCAGCCACCTCCTGCCCTGTCAAGGGCCCATACCGCAGCTTGTAGTAGTCCACCTGGGTCGGCGGGTTCTCCCACTCCACATCCAGGGAGTTTTCCGTCTCTTCTGTCACCCAGGCAGTGCCAACCACAGCAAGATCTAGGGTCAGGGGTCAGAGAGCACAGGAGACAGCAGTGAGGAGCAGAGGTCCCCATAGTCTGTAATGGCCATCAGCTACACAGAGAGAGCTGGCCTCAACCCTAGGACAGGGTCCTTAACAAGGATCAGATATTGCTCTGAATTAACTGGTCACCCTTCAGGGGCAGCATCCCTTCCCTTAGAGACCACCTCAGAATGAGACGCTCTGGACTTTCTGCGTAAAGTTTGGGAAACGCATTCCAAATTTTCTATAGTATAACTTCTATCTATCGTCATACACGTAGCTCCTCCCTCCATCTCCCAAATTATAGCCCTTCACTTGCAAATTCTTCTCTAAGGATTAACTCAAAGCTAAACTATAGAGTAGGTGAATTTCAACTTGGTCCTTCTATGAAGCCTTCCTGCAGTTCTAACAAATTTTAGTACTTCCGCCAGGTACCTGGTGTCCTCATGCTGCCCCAGCTGCCTCCCCTGTGAAGCAGGAGAGCACCTGCTCAGCTTTATTCATAGCAAAGTACTTTAGGCTAAATCTTTGCCCTTCCACTCAGGGGAAAAGAACTGTGAAATTATAATTAATACAGAGAAATGGATCATTGATGTGGCTCTTAGGGAAGAACTTCGGGGAGCAGGGCACTGACTGGAGTCTTTGGGGAGTACTTTGAATTCCAACAGCTATTCCCAGGCCAATCGAGCCTGACCTTGAAGGGAAGACAAGTCCCCAGGTTCTCAGCCTTGTCCTCTTCCACAGTCACTTCTCAACCTTTACCTCTTTGGAGGTGTTCCCACCCGGCTGGTTGACCAGTTGTCAAGGATGTGGGTCAGGGAACTCATGCATCAGGCAGGGTGTGAACTTGGTGATGTCAAGGTCCCTTGGTCCCCTGGAGTGTCCCTGACTCCCTATGTTAAGGATAAAGCCCCTCGTTAAGGATAAAGCCCCTCGAAGCCTTTCTCGGAAGCATGCCCTCCCAATGCTGGCTTCCACCTGTAGCCCAGGTCCTGTTTCTTGACATCCTTCAAAGATGAAATTCCTGAGAGACAGGTCAGGAGGAGAGTAACGAAGGTGACACGCAGATTGTAGCAGAGGGCCTACATGGCTTAAGGGATTTGGGAGGGGTTCACAAATGAAAAGGCAAGGACTTAATGAGAATGTTCAAGATTATGATGAGGATGATAAGCCTTGCTGGGTCTGAGGCTCCCCTGAAGAGCAAAAGACAGAGGTTTTAACCTGAATCAGATTAGACAGAAAGACAAACCTCACAGTAGCCAGACTCTACAAGTCCCTAGAGCAAGATGCCAATAGGGGTTGCTACAACTTTCTGAACAGATATTACTCTTTCCCTTTGAGGCTAGACACTCCTGTCTGTAGGCAGATGCAGCTACAGATAAAAAGAGGGAAAGGAGAAAAGCAGTTAGGGCTTTTCACAGCTAGGGCTTGGTGTTCTGTTGGACCTAGAGCCCTTACCAGAACATGAGCATCAGACAAGACCACTCTGTAGCAAAAACAGGCCATTCTGTGACCACATCTGAACACAGACACAAATATGACTGTTGCCACACAAACAATGAAACATCCCCTCTCCTTCAGCCTCCCTCCAGTCTATCCTCTTTCTAGATAAGATCCTCTAAGATACCACCCACAGAATTACCCCTAGTTCCCCCAAATTACCTAACCCAAGCCTATAACCAGTCCTCCATACACTCCAGTCCTTTCTTACACTCTCTTACTGAGATGTCCCCACGAGTCCCCCTGGTGTGCATTCTCCAAGCTAAAACAATCAATAAATCCAACCTGTTCAACTACAGGGATGTAACTAGGTGTCTTTGGCTAGAGGGCACCAACAAGGGTGATCAGAAATTGTGCCCTCAAGGTACTGTCTTTCCTGGCCCTTTTCAATTCTGACCCATCCCTCCCCCACCCTATTCCTACCATCAAAGAAGGACAAGCAGCCTGGCATTTCTGCAAAGATGACTCATTACATGCCAAAGTCCCACCCACCTGGATCTACCTGACTCTCTCCCAGGAGGATCATCAGCCCCTGTACAGTATCTGGCACATGACAGGTGCTCAGTTAAAATGTTTTGAGTAAAGGAATGAATCGGAGTCTTTCAAACAGCTAGATTTCTCCAAACCCTGGAAGATCTAAGTTGCTTTAAGAACTTTCATGAGGAAACAAAAATTTCGAAGAAGTGAATATTAGCTGCTAGATAGGCAATTTTAGGGGCAAGAACCTATACTAACAGGGGAAAAGCCTCTGCCACTTCAAAAGACTATCAGCAGTGCTTTCAAAGCTATTTTTGCTACTGCTGCTGCTACTGCTGTCGTTAAAAACCTTCAGAGAAACTTACCAGGACAGCCAAAATGGCTAAGTCACTCTGACTCATTCTTTTTATTATAATACTAAATTCTTCACCCAGAGGCATCCCTATCTACCATTTTTTTTCAATCTATAATGTATGACCTCAAACTGGGCATGCTCAGGAATATGCCCACCTCTACAAGTGATTTTGAGTCTTTCCTAAATGAATATGTATGAGTTTCCTAATAAAAGCCCCAGCTTGCTTTGTTCAGAGGAGAACACTGCTTTGAGAGTTATCCCTGGCACTCTGTGCACCTGCTGCAAGTATTAAAGCTCTCTCCACTCTTGTTTCCTGGTTGGGCTCATTGGCTTTGCATTCACCGAGAGGAAAACCCATTTGCCCTGATCATATTAGCCGTGATGCTTGTTCTTCCAAATATTTTGGTGGTATTTGGTGGTATTTGGTATTTGGCAGGAGACTGTCCCTGCAAGCCAGGCCCCACCAGCCTGCATCCTACTCTCTAGCGCAGGTTGCAACCTCTGTGAATCAAGTCAGCCAAGGGCCTTGCCCTCTAGCCTCTGGGGTCAGCCAGCAGCAGTCCCCAGCAGAAAGCAGGAGAGAGTTCATGAAACTGATCTTCACTCCCTTCCTGTGGGGAAACAGTGCCTGCCTGCATTCCTTCACCAAAAGTGCCTCATCAGGTATCTTTCCTGAACATTTCTCTGCATTGAGTACCAGTGCCTGCCCCTCTCCCTTTCTGGCTGGGCTGGATCTCCACTGATGCTAGTCCTCGTGTTTTGCTCTCCAACATGCCTCTTTCCCTGTGAGGCTAGACACTCTTCCCTAAACTTCCTTCAGTTGTGTTTTCCTCTCTTTCCTGCTGAGATGAATCTAACTGACGCAGGCAGCTTCAGCAGCTTCTTACGCATTCCTACTTGAACTTGCTGAAGGCTTTGGAGTCTCCATGAAGGGCCAGGGATGCAGGTTTACTCTTTGGCTGCTTATGTGGGGTGCAAAGCAGCCAGACCTGACTAATTTCAGTGACACAAAGGACCCCTTAAACCCCAAATCAGCAGGCTGCCATTACTGACATGAAGGACCCAATAATCTGGGAGCAGCGAGAGAAGACAGAACTGGGACTCTTCTCCAGAACCTAATGGTTGTGTTTTTCAAACTATCTACTAGGACAATGTCCTGACCCACAGAAGGGTATCTGTGGGGAAAGTGTAAGAAAACACCCAAAATGGGGCCTCTCCTGGGAAACCTGGGGGCATCTGGCTGCTTCCTCACCTGTTGTGGCCAGGAGATGCTGAGGGCTGCTGGAAATATCTTTCTTCACGTTGCGCAGGTTGACTATATACTTGGTTCCAGGGAGCAAGCCAGGGATCTCATAGATGTGCTTCTCCTTGGGCACCTGGATCTGCTTCACAGAGAGCTCCTTCCCCAGGGGATAATAGCTGAGGAGGTAGTGGTCCACATCACTGGAGGGCTCCCAGCTCACCAGCAGGGAATTCTCTGTGCTCTTGAGTAGCTGCAGGCCCTGGGGGGCCACCACTGTGTGCATAACAGGAACAAGTGAGGGGTGGGTGTGGAACAAGCATGTGAATCTAGCCAGTGGGTGTTCAGTGAGCACCTACTGCACACTTGGCACTAAGATGGCAGGCCTGGAGGAGGAGACTTAAGTATGCTCCTGTTACGGGACACACGCTTAAACTGTTATCTGGTTAGGAGCTAATACTGATACCTTCCCACATGGTGGGGAAGGACAGGTGCAAACCCCCACAAACAGTCTTTAGTGGTCCTCAAAGTTCAGGCCCCAAACCAACAGCATCAGCATTACATGGGAACTTGTAGAAATGCAAATTCTCAGGCCCCAGCCCAGACCTGCAGGATCACAAGCTCTGGGGCATGCGTGTTTAAGAAGCCCTCCAGGGAATCTGCTGTAGGCTGAAGGCCGATACCCCCTCACAGGACCAAGTGCAAGTGATGGTTCAAGGAGTGGGAACCATAGGTGGAAGCAAACAAGGCCCCAAGGCACGTCTCAGCTCTCACCCTGGGAGCAGTCGGGGCCAGTGAAGCCCAGCTCGCAGTAACACTCGCCAGTGTCGCAGAAGCCGTGGCCGCTGCAGTCGCCCGGACAGCGTTGCTCGCTGCAGTCCTCCGACGTGAAGTGCTCGTGGCACTGGCAGACCCCGCGCACGCACACGCCGTGCCCACTGCAGTCCTGGGGGCAGGCCGGGTAGGCGCAGTCGGGCCCCACGTAGGGGTCGTCGCACAGGCAGAGCCCGTCCACGCAGCGCCCGTGACCGCTGCATGCCCCGGGGCAGGCCGGCAGCTCGCAGTCGGCGCCCTCCCAGCCCTGCTCGCAGTGGCAGCTGCAGGTGTCAGGGGAGAAGGTCCCGTGGCCGCTGCAGTGGCGGCTCAGGTCTGGGGGAAGACAGGAAACCATGGTGGATGGCCATCTCCTTGGAGACGGGTTAGAGAAGGCTCGGGGTATCTGGGTCTTGCCTGGCTCTTCCGGGGATGACCCGGTTCCAGTTCCCCGTGGAGGACAGAGCCTCGGGCCCTTCCAGCTGGGCCCACCTCTAACCTGCCAAAGCTACAGGCATTTTTCTCTTTTTCTTGGTCTGAGAAGCTATGGACACCACCCTTTTCCCTTCCCAGATGACTCCCTGGGTTCTGTCCCCTCTGAATGATGAGAACTGTTCAGTGTTTTCCTAGGAATGGGCCTTGAATGTTCCAACGTGGCAGGTCGCTGGCTGGCTGACACAAAGGGACATGGCTTCTGCCAGGCAGGAGGGAGATTGTCCTCTAGCTGTGGGTGAGTGGGGCTAGACCTAGGAAGGCCTCAGAAAAAAAGGATTCCCTGAAGCTACAAAATAGCCCAGTCTCAATGATGGGCACGGGGACCTGGCAGGGGGATTTAACCTGGCTCCGTTCTGTAGCCCTCTATGGTAAGAGGCAGGGGAAGGGCAGGCCACTCAGCGCAGTGCCCTCTCTGTCCATTCTCAGAACACCTTTCTGGCTTCTCAGAACATCTTTCCTTCCTAAGGATGTGTCTAAGAGGGGGCTCCTCAGGGACTGGTCCACACTGTTCTATTCATGGCAGTGTCCCTGGTGCCTACATTTGTACCTGGCATTTAGGAAGTGCTCTCAACCCTAGCAATTCCTTCAGATATAAAAATCTGTGCCTCAGTACCATTGGTTGTCCTCTGGTTCAATCTAGGTGTCTTATGTTTTTAAAAGGGTGGGACAGAGGGAACTTCATTATTTGTAAAATCAAATTGTGACATTTTATTACTAAATAAATAGTCACAACCTCCAGAACATCTATCACTGGCCAAGAATCTATTACATATCATCTGTAATTCTCAGAACTAGGCTGGCTGATGGAATCATCCTGACTGGACAGTTGAGGAGACTTAAGGAATTTGCCAAGTCACAGTTGGCCTCCATCTTTCCTGCACACCCCACTGCTTCCCCTTTGAGTGGAGATTGGATCCGCAGGTAAGAAAGCCCCTAGAAGCCACACCCATCTGGAAACATTGCCCCAGGAGTCTGGTGTCTTCAAGAGCTTCTGGTCCCTCCCTGATCAGGCATCCAGATATCCCCTGGAGCTGAAACCAAGGAATAAATAGTGGGAACGAGCCGAATCCCAGAGAAAACCCAGAGTGAGATGTGAGACTGTGCAGCCTCAGAGTGCTCCTGAGGCCCGTGGGTGCCCCAAGTGGGTGCTGAGTGACTGGCCAACTCACCAGCAGCTCCTGGGCAGCAGCGCTGGACGCTGCATTGCTCCTTCATCTCTGCCATCTCTTCCTCCAGCTTCTTCACCCGGGACAGGAGGTCCTGGACGCTGTCTGCCAGATCACAGTCCCTCTGTGGCGTCTGAAGGCGGATGTTGTGCCTGAAGATGAAGTTCTGCTCCTCCCCGGCCTCCCCCAGGGCCAAGAGCGAGGTCCCATCATCACTGAGGGACTGGGGATCAGTCTCCACCTGGACCAGGGCAGACTTGGGCACATCAATCTTGTAGGTGTGGCTGACGGTCACCTGTTGCTCCTTGTTGCTGCAGCCCTGAGACTCAGGCATGGCTGGGGCCGAAGCCACCAGGAACACAGAGCCAAGCAGGAGCCCCAGGGGGAAGCTGGACATTCCCTGGAGACCCATCCTTGGAGAGACAAGGAGCAGACCCTCCCTGAGACCTGTAGCCATAAAAAAAATACAAAAAAAAAAAAAGCCATGCGATTGTTGAGGGAAACTGGTGTTTTTAGCAGGTCCTAAAGCGGCCATAGGAAGATGGGAAGCCAACAGAAAGAACTCATCCTAGATCTCCTGAGGGCTGAGCAATATTATTTTCTGTTCCTTGCTCACACAGGCATGGTCCTGCCTCCTGCCTTTGCTTACCCTGTTCACACCATCTGGAGCTTCCTTGCTCTCACTTCTAATTCTAGGTTCACCTGCACTTTGACAATAGCAAGGAGAACAGCCGTCTTGTGTTGAGAGCCCACTGTGTGCCAGGCTTTGATCCTAATCCCTAATCTTGTCAACAGCCCTAATATTATCCTCTGCATAATATCAGCAATAATAGCTGCACGTGGAGTCCTTGCGATGTGAGAGGCACTGTTCCAAGGGCTTCACATCAGCTAACTCATTAGAGCCTGGTGACCCTTTGTGAAATATATTATTACTCCTATTTTACAGACAGGGAAACTGAGATACAGCTACAGCTACCTTACATGATTTGCTCACAGGCACACAAACAAAAGTGGCAGGATTTTTTAACTTATTTGTGTGTGTGTATGTGTGTGTGTGTGTGTGTGAGAGAGAGAGAGAGAGAGAGAGAGAGAGAGAAGCTAGGAATGGAGCCCAGCGCCTCACACATGCCAGTCAAGCACTGTACCACTGAGCTGCAGCCCCATCCCAGTCGGAGGATTTGAGACCAGATAACCTGACTCCAAAGACCAGGCTCATCACAGTGATGTCATGTTACTTTGCGCAGATGAGAAAGTAGAGGCTCAGAGGCCGAACAAGTCACCCTGGACACCACAGCCTCAAGGGCAGATCTTTACTCAGATCCAAATCACTGGCTGCAAAGCCAGCATCCTGCCTCCACAGACATACCAACAAAACATAAGAACCTCATCCACGAGGTCTCTCTCTCTCTCTCTCTCTCTCTCTTTCTTCCCCTGCCCCCCATCCTCTATCTCACCCCAGCTGGAAACCAGCTCTCCCTCTGCTAAGCGTTCAGAGTACTGAATGGTCCCACTCTGGTGGTCTCTTGTAGTCGCTCTTGAAGACAGCTTGTCTCCCTGCTAACCTGAACCTTTTAGGGCTGGGGTCCAAGGTGCGTTCATCATATTGTTGTCCTAAGGCAAAGGCACAGAGTCTCACACTAAGGGCTTCAGTCCCTATTACTCGAGGCCAGGGGTCAAGGGTGGCCTGGTGTCAGGCAGTTATGTTTCACCTCCTTGGCCACTAGGGGGCGATATGGGCCTTCACCCCCATCAGTGGCAGATGGACCCTTCTCCCCTCTGGTTCCCTTAGTTCCCATCTGGGAAGTTGTATACTCTGACTACTGAAGAGTCAAGGCAGGGCAGACCTAGAGACCCAGGTGGGCTCACAGGACACACAGGAACCTCATTCACGAGGTGAGCTTGCGTGGCCACAGGTATCTAGAAACCCATCCACCAAGCTGCCCCTTGACAATGGGCTTCTGCAACCCACACAAACTTGTAATTAATTGTTGGTGGGAGAGTTTGAAAGTCCTTTCCTGGGCCTGTGTCCTCCTCCACCCAGGCTTTCCTGCACAGGGTGAGAGGCAGCCTAAGAACAAACCACACAGGCCCCAGGGCGTCAGCCTTGGGCGGGCCCTTCTCTGCTTTAGCCTCCTCCTCGGACAGGAAGGATGCTGCTGCCTCCTGTCGTCAGAGTGCTTAGCACTGTGCCCAGCACCCAGCAAGAGCTCAACAAACATTCTGGGGTTTGTTTTGTTTGTAAGAGTCTACCAAGGCTGGGGATATAGCTCAGTTGGTAGAGTGCTTGCCTTCCATGCACAAAGCCCTGAGTTTAATCCCCAGTACCGCCAAAAAAAAAAAGAGCCTACCAAAGTGATTTCCTGTTCATCCCCATTTTTTTTTGTAATTGTGAAGGATTGTACTTGGAGTAAAAAGCAGCACATAAACAGCTCTGCTTTAATGACTGGTAAAGACATCAGTCAGCCTTGCACCCACAATCAGGTTGAGAGCTGGACCATCGTCAGCATCCTAGCAGCCTCACAGGGCCTTGCCAGATGCTGCCTCTCTTCCAGCTTAATAGCTAGAACAGCACAAGACCATCAAAAGAACTGACCTGGAGGACAACTACACAGGTCAGAAAAAGGAATAAACCTTCCTAATCACAAATTCTAGTACAGAGTAAAAATTTTATCTTTTAAATGGTTATCATTTATGAGGTATCAGAAAATAGAGGAAATAAAGGATGAAGGGCTCTGGTAGAATTATTATTTAAAATAAAAATAATGGGGGGCTGGGATTGAGGCTCAGTGGTAGAGCGCTCACCTAGCACGCGCAGGGCGCTGGGTTCGATCCTCAGTACCACATAAAAATAAATGAATGGAATAAAGGTATTATGTCCAACTACAACTTAAAAAATAAATATTTTTTTTAAAAAATTAAATAAAAATAATAATATTACAATACATTACAGCAAAGTTCTGTTGTCCAATTGCTGCTGCATGCTGGCCATTGGCCAGGTGCATGGAGCCTCATTATTAAGGCTCAGAGGTGCTGTGGAAGGTCAATGTTGTGCTCCTCACTTAGTGGGAGAGGAAACCAGGTCTGAGAGGTAAAGCACTTACCAGGGGTTGCTCAACTAGTAGGTGGCAGAGGCAGGATTCAAACCAGGTCCACACTATTGCAAGCCTGTGCTGGGTCTGTCAGCATGATGTTCTTACACCACCAGCAAATGAGCTCAGTATCGACAGATAACAAAATAAGTGTCTCATGCAAATAGCAAGTGAATTTAGTATATTCATGTCCCCAGGCAATTCCCTCATTTGGACACAGGTACTATATACCTCATACCCAAGGGATGTGCCACCACTGAGAACTAATCAGAATGATGCCAATAAAGAGTTCTTCTTTTATTGAGACATAACATCTGTGCGGCTTTACAGACACAGTGTGATAATTCAACACATGTACTCAGTGTGCAATGATCACATCTGGGTAGAAGCACCTCCACCCCCTGGAGCCTTAACCATTTTAATGTGCTGGGGGCTTGTACCCTTCTAGCCATTTTGGAAGAGAGAGTTTGTGTTACTATTTTGCTCCATTCACTCCTCTTTATTCTCCAATCATCCAAAGTGTGTATTGGGGCTAGTAATAATCATGGCAGCTCACATTTCCAAGCACCTACTGCACCTCAGGAGCAGGGCTCTGCCCTCGCAGCGGGAGTGGGATGGTCGGGGCAGTTCTTACTGTCCTGGGATTTGGACAGTGGGTAATAAGTGTCTGCAGACTTTAAAGAGAGCTGCTTTAAGACAGGTTTGGGTTGGGGTGAGTTTAGGGAGAACAGGGGGGTGGCAGGAAGAGAGACCAATACCTGACTCTGGCCAAGACTAATTCAGAGGTGGGCACTTGGCTCAGAGTTTGCCATTTCATGGGCATTCAGTAACTGGAGGGAAGTACAGTCCCAGCTAAATAAGAGAGCCCTTGGCCTGCTTCCCCAGCCCCCACCATGCAACAGGCAGCACCCGGGGAAGCCAGAGCTGCTCTCGGTTGGTGAGAAGTGGAAGAAGGGAAGTACCTGGCTGACCATGGCCCTGCCCTCCTGCGTGTGGTCTCCAACCTCATGCCTGAGCTGGGAGAGAGGAAGGAAACTGAGACTCTGATATTGAAACAGATTTGCCTTCAAAAAGTGGTTCTTTTCTAAACCCAAAAGCAACCAGAAAACTCGGGAATCTGCTGGGGACTTATGTGAGGATGGAGGAAGCAGGAAAGCCTGTAGTGAGTTAGAAGGCAGATGGACAGAAATAATGAGATGTCGCCATCGCCATCTTAAAAGGTTCAGCCCTGTGATACAAAAGACACACTCCAGTTCCCCACTTTCTCCTCAGGGTGGGAACTGAGGCTCAGAGACACTGAGCCAAGTGCCTCTGACCACACCACAGAGGAGGGCAAGGCCACACTTCAGGTGTGGGGTCTCCAGCTATGGGGCCCTTCAGCTTGCACGCTCTGCAATTTCCAGTAACAGCACACGTCCATCACCAAAGCTCCTACAGTGTTTCCACCCTAAATCCCCCTCCTGGGGAGCAACAGAGCCAGAGAAGCCTCTCTGCCCACCCCCAGCCTATGCTGACTATTCCTGAGACCTAAATGGAGTGCAGATGTTTTTCTGAATTAGTTCTGAACAAATGCAAAAAAGCCAGGGACTCTCGCCATAAACCACAGCAAGGCTGCCCAAAGCCCGTCTCACTGTGTTTGTTTTGAAGCCTGGAATATGAGAAACCCCAGAAGCTCTCGCAGCCCTCCCTGTCGCCTGTCCTTCTGAATTGTAACAAGATGTCCTCATTAATTGCAGCCTCTCGGATTTCACATGTTGAGATCAGATTTTCCTGGGCAGGGTAATTTCTCGAAAGAAGATGAGCTGGGAAATCCTCAACCTAACAAGTGTAGCGAGCAAGGAGAGAAGCTGTGGGCTCCCACTCCAACACGTGGCAGGAGACTTTCCATGTTGAACAGCACAAGGAAGGGATGACTTCATCGCTGCTTAGGTATGCACTGCACACCACAGACTGCGCTCCCCAGGGCTGGGTTGGAGGGCTCCCAGTTTCACGGAGAAAAACACAGGATGAGACTTGTGAATAGAGATGAATATTCATCCTATGGAGGGGTAGCTCCCTATGGAAAGTGGGGTAAATGCTGCAGGAGTGCAAGAGGCAAAGGGCATTTACATACAGGAAAAGTGCCTACAAGAAACCTGGAAACCAGGGGCTCGTCAAATTCACTGTCTTGCTGCAGCTGAGCATGTGTTTAATTCTGACTACAGGAGAGGGCTGGGTACAGCAGAGAGACAGGAACAAACTGCTTGGTATTGTTCTTCTGAAGGTTTTGCTGAGTCTGAGCTGGATGGATGGCCATCGGGTCTGCCTTCAGAGACCTGCTGATGTCTCAGGGCTCTCTGCCTGTGCTCTACGTCCTCTTGGTAGCTGCACCTAGTTCTGTGGCTTTAATTTCCAGACAAACATTAACAGCCCCCAAATCCATATGGATGCTTCTACCCAGATATCCTTATAAGCTCAGGGATGACAGTGGCTAAAACTGTGTTGATACCCTCTGTATTCCCAGTCTCACAGTACAGTTCTGGCTAAATATTTTCCGAACTAAATAATAGCCACTGGAATTTGGGTGTTTAAAGGTGATGGGTACTGTGCCAAATACTTTACAAACATTATTCTCATTTAATCCTCAAAATGTTGGTGGTCAATTGATGACATTCTCTGTTAGAGGTGTCTAAAGGTGTTAAGGACCCCTTAGTATCCCTTGGTCCTTGGAAAGATGAGCTCTTTCCCAAATAGGGAGTTAAATCCCAGCCAGTTTCATGAGAAGCTGGAGAATTCCCTTCCCAGGAGACACCACAGTGCACAAGGTCCCTGTGTGCTGGGGCAGATTCTGATAGGAGAGAAGGCCAGACTCCCAATCCCAACAGTCCTCTCCGACCCCAGGCCAGAAGACCTCTGTGTCACTCATTCTCTCCAAAGAAGGACACACACTCTGGGTCAGGAAATAACAGTACTACTTACACCAAAGAGATCGGTAGCCAGTTTCTAACCACTGTTACAGATCTTTATCCAGGGCCTTCTCTCATTCCCTCATTACCTCATCCTGCCTGTATGGTTGACCACAGGCAAATGAGAGCCACTGCTTTAGCTTTTAGGGGGGAAAATGGTATTATCCTGGAGTTCCAGAGGAGTCACTTAAGATATTCTGTCCCCAAATGACAAAGTGGACATCACTGAACTATGGAGGGAAATGAAGGAAGTGGGCGCTAGGGATGCATCAATCACAAATGTCACTGGCAAACTTGTCACTCCTTTGTTAATTCTCTTGAGCATGTTTTGCTGGTGATCCCCAACCTAGGCCCCAGATGACTCAGGGGTGACTCGGGGGTCTTGTGACCCAAGTACTTGGTCCAGGAGAGTGAGTTCTCAGTGGCTGAGGAACCCATGCTGGCTCAACTCATCCTGCACTGAAGACCTCTCCTCTCTCTCTTCCTCCCTCAGTATGGAAGAGTGAGTGGCATCCAAGGCACATTGTCTCCCCTAGGTCAACTCCCAGTTGAACCAGGTACATACAAGCACTTTTATTTCTAGTCTCTGTGACACTGAACTGTCTACATAGCCATTCCACATAGGATTCGGGATGGCTAGGTGAGGATGAGGATGAGACTGTGGCCTTATGCGATAGGCCTAATATGGTCATATTCTGGGTGCACCCCACCCCAGTTCAATTGGATCCACCCAGTGAGCCCCCAGGAAGTGCCTGCAGATGATTCTCACACCGTGGCGCAATGACCATCTTCCTGAAGACCTCTTCCCTTCAGGGTTGCTGCCCACTACAGTAGAAAGGATAAAGGGGGCGCCTGAACTAGTGTTAGCACTCAATCGCTTCTCAGGGGTCCCATCAGGCTTATTTTGTTTTGTCAACTGAATTTTAATCTGCCTTGAAAAGGCTCAAGTGGGTGATGATAACAGTAGCTCCCACTTTCCAAGCATTTTTACATGCCAGGCGCTATGCTAAGCACTTGTGAGATTCTTCCTGAACATCAGGCAGAGCGTTCACTCACCCCTATAGGGATGAAGTACTTTCTCACAGAAAGTCCTCCTTTAGCTTTCAAGATAAAATGGATACAGGGCCTAAATTCAGGAACCTTCTTTTTCCACATCCAACCAAATACCCAATCCCTAGCTGACTGATATTTGATACAGAATTAACCTTATTCCCCAAGGGTATAAGGGGCATCTATGGCAAACTCTGCTCCAGCTAAATGATAATGAAGAGAGGCACATAATGAAAAGTTAAAATCCTTTGTTTAGTTTAATGTGTGGTTTTCCACATATTGAATAACTTCAAAGTCCCTGCCTTCCATCAAGGAGGAGAAGCCATTGCTAATTTCCAAGGATCTGCCCTGTTCTACCCACACTCGCTGGGCAGATAATTCCGTGGCAGCTGGTTGGCATTAATGGAACAGGCAAAGCCCCTGTCCATCAGAGATTAGGCTTGAGAGATCAGCTTCACAGGCTCACAGATTGGTGCTCCAAATGCTGCTACAGAACCTAAACCATGATCTCATGTCTGCAGCCAGACCCTATAGGAGCCAGGGCTATGGAATGAGTGGTGGATGGACAAGAGTTTCCATGGGCCTGGGCACAACTCCCTCAGGCATTTCTCAGAAACAGACCTTAGTCTACCCTCCATTTCAAACCACAGAACAGCACTGGATGCAAACCAGAAGCCACGAGACGATTTGGAGTCATCTGTCCCATTTTCTCTGTTTTGGAAGTCAGCTGCAGTCTGCATACTTGGGCATACAGCAGGACTCAAAGTGGGGTGGAAGCATGTCAGGTGCTTTTATCCCTCCTCAGAAAAGAGGACACTGGTGCTGACACTGTTTCTGCCTGAGTCCCTGCTCCCCACACTGTAGCCGTCACTCTGGATCTGCAACTAATGCCCAAATGCCAATGGCAATGAGTCTTCATGCACATCCTGTCCCTGCCAGCTTCTAGTGCATAGCCCAGGCCCAGAAGGCATCACCTAACATCTTGGTGCTGACACCAGTGACTTGGACATTGTGGCTTATCTATTTCCAGCTGTGGGAACTCGTTATTTCTATACTGAGATTGTTCCTTTTTTTTTTTTTAATGTTTATCTAAGTAACTCAAGTTTTATACTTTAAAGTGAAATCCTGCACAGTCTCATTCATTCTTTCTCCTCTTTCCCCAGCTCCCTCCCAACCACAAAAATTAATAATAAAGTCAGACCTCCAAAAACTAGTCCAATCACATCATTCTTGAGATGTTTCAAAATGGTTTCCTTGAGGCATTGTGAGGGTAACTGGGAATTCGGGAAAAAGAAATTGTCCTCTTACAGGTAATAATTAAGATCAATTAAAACTCAAAGTTCTGCAAGTGAGTTTGCAAATATAATCTTCGTTGGTGCATGTGAAATCCAGAAAAAGGGAAAATTATACTAGCTTCCTGATCATAACTGAAATAAAAATTCAGTTTTAGGATTTAAAAGAACAGTGAGATATAACAGATAAGAACTTTTTTAAGGAGGTTTTTGACATTGTAAAGAAGTCAACAAAGAAAAAAGATGAGAAATACATGCTAGATCGACTCCAAGGAAACACTTTATCTAAACATGTCCTACTCCAGGTAGCAGCTAGTACAACACCAACCGCATTTGGCCAGATAAGGAGATGCTGGACTTAGTCCTGTCGGAGGACAGAGTGTGACTCTGGCTGAGGATGTCGTACGCAGGTCCTGGAAGATATTTCCTGAATTGAATTTAACCTGCATTACACTGCTTGGGTTTTCAGGTTTGAACTGAGGCACGCGAGTCCAGTGGCCCCTGACCATCCACACCCGGCGGCCTTCTTCCCTCTCACAGGCAGAGCTTCAGCGATGGGTGCACTTACCTGGGAGGCGGCTGGGCACTGCTTCCGGCACCCCGTCTCCTGCGAGCTGGGCTCCTGGTGCTGAAGACCCTGGTGCTGGTCTGTCCTCACTCTTCTCTCCTTGGCTTCCCTCCCTGATTTTAAATCCTGTCTAGGCCAGAGGAGGAGCCAAAGGGGACTCTTGGGTATTTTCCTCCCTTCCTGGCAGAGATTCCTTTAAAGATTGAGTAATTCATCCTCTTATTCTAACTAGGGGAGAAAAAAATATACATTTCCCCCTCTTTTTCACTTCAATTACACAGGAGCTAAAAATACTAAAGGCTGTTTCCATTTAAGTGGATCCAGAATAAGGATATTAAAAAAGTTTGCACGTCCCCTGGCCAGGAGCTGAGTCTCAGGGTTGGGAAGTACGTTTAAAAAGCCTCTTTCTGTTTTCCCTGTTGCAGGCATTTGGGGATTTATTGCCTCCTACTTTTAAAATAGGAAAGGACCTTTAGCATAAAGAAAATGAGCGGAGACCCTCAGAGACAGAGCCTGCTCTGACTCCTACCTCTCACCATCTCACACGTACCTGGGAGCGGCAGGGCTCTGAAGGGGGCTGAGAGCAGACCTGGGGCTTCTGGGTCCACTCGGACCAGGTGAGGACAGTGGTGCCCCTTGCAGGCCACCTTCCTCTTTTGTCATCTCATGGGCAGACTTCTCCTTTCTATGACACAGAGCTATTTCAGTGGGTCACAGGTGGCACCTGCCGCTCTTCCCTCCCCGTGGTTCCTCTCTCAGCCTTCCTGAGTAGATTCTGGAGTGCAGATCCACAATGAAAGGAGCCCATCGGTTTCCAGTCACCCACGTGCAGCCAGATACCAAGGAGAAGGAAGAAGGTAGGATAGGAGAGGTGGGGAATCAAGAGCTGCCCTCGGAAGTTCTGTTACCCATCCAGGCTGTTTGTGCTCGTCAGGGGATGCCGATACTGAGACGGTGAGTTTTGTGAAAGAGAAAGGGTTTGTTCACAAGGCAGCCACGCATGGGTATAAGAGAGCCGGTCTCAAATTCTCCTCCCTGAACCTAGGGTTTAGGGTCATTGATGAGATAAAGAAGCAGGGTGGTTTGAGGTGTGGGGAAAGTAATTGTATGTATAGAAGCAACTGGTGACCTTTGCATGCCTAATCACACATCATGGCTCTTCATGGGATATGTGTTCAGAAGATGGTGGGGTTAGCATGCTCTGGGGCTGGGGTTTGGCCCTCTGACATCAAAAGGTTGCCCATTGGACACTTGTGCACGTTCAAGTGAAGGGGTCAGTGGTTTAATTGGTTCGGGATGGATAACAGTGGCCTCCAAGTTCTATAAATAACAACTTAGGCAACTATTACCATTGTAAGCAACATGTCAGAGGTATTATCTATAGAAAAGCTACGAAGAAACTGTGTTAGCCTGCTTTTCATTGCTATGACTAGAATACCTGACAAGAATAAGTTGGAGGAAGAAAAGCTAAATATTCGGGAGCTCATGGTTTCAGAGGTTCAGCTCATGTTGGCTGACTCCATTGCTATGGGTCCAAGGTGAGGCAGAACATCATGGCGGAAGGTCATGGTCGAGGAGAGAAGCTCAGCTCCTGGCAGCAAGGAAGCAGAAGAAGAGTGAAGGAGGAGCCAGAACAAGCTATGATCCCCAGTGGTCCTCCCCCAGGGACCTACTTCCCCCAGCCACACCCCACCTGCCTGCAGTTACCATCCAGTTAGTCTATTCAAAGGACTAATCCATCAAGTGAATTCATCCACTGATTAGGTGGCAGCTCTCATAGTCTAATCACTTCACCTCTGAACATTCCTGCATTAACACAGGAGCTTTGGGAGGACACCTCATATCCAAACCATAACAGATGCTAATATATTGCTCAGCTATATGACCTCTAAAGTGGGTGATAAAAGCCAGTGAAGTAAGTTAAGTCTGAAGGTTTTATTCAGGTCCAGATTGAAGGTGAGCCCAGAGCCTGAGTGCCTGCATCTGAAACTTTCATGTGTGACTGGCAATTTCCCTCCATGTAACCTCCTTGTGCCTTAGTTACTCATCTCCAAGGAGAAATGGCACAGTTATTGTGAGGATTAAATGAGTTGATGCACAGAAAGAACTTAGAGTAGACTCGAGGACAAAACAAGGACTCGGTAGACATCAGCTGCCCTTGTTGCTGTGATCATTATCATTTTTGATTCTGATAAAATCCACTGAGTAGTCTTTGATAAGCTCCTCCTCAGTGCATGGGTTCATAGTTCTCTATCTTCTCCACTTACAACCACGGACAGTTCTGTTCTCTGCCCCCGGAATTAGGGCCAGTCATATACAAAAGTGACCACTGTGGTGAATTAAGGGCTATCAGAAACCCCCTATCCCAAACATCCTTATTCTCCCTCAGATCTTTTCTCAGCTTCTGAAATTTGAAAATCTCCTCTTGGGCCTCTTATTCCTAGTTTCCTCTCACTAATTCTTCCCCTGTGAGGATCTTAGTTACTCTCATCATTACCCTATCCTCCATGTCCTCAATAGATTCAACTGAACCAGTGCAGTGAGCGCCTAAGCCCTCCAGTGAAGCTTAACAAAGCAGAACATGCATCACAGTAGAGGAAGGCAGTCCAGGGTGCGAGGGCTGGGCCACCCTCCACAGCACACCTCTACTCCAGGACATCTCCCAGCCAGTGGGGAGGGGAAAAGGGCAGGGGCAGAGGGAATGCACACCCACTCCTTAAAAACACATAAACCAGCTGGGAGTGGTGGCGCCTGCCTCTAATCCCAGTGGCTGGGAGGCTAAAACAGGAAGATCGTGAGTTCAAAGCCAGACTCAGGAAAAATAAGGTGCTAAGCAACTCAGTGAGACCCTGTCTCTAAATAAAATATAAAATAGGGCTTGGGATAGCTTAGTGGTCAAGTGCCCCTGAGTTCAATCCGCAGTACCAAACATACACGCACACGCACTCACATACACATACAATTATTTTATAATCATTTCAGACTTGCAGAGAAGTTGAAGAAATATCACAAAGAATCCCTTACATCTTTTACCCACATCTCCATACATTAACAGTCTGCTTCATTTGCTTTATTGTTCAGTCTTTCTCTATTTTTTCCCTAAAACTTTTGATAATGACTTGTACCTTTATCCTTCATCCCTAAATAATTTTAGTGTGTAGTATTCCCCCAAAACAAAAGCATACTCTTACATAACCTCCATACAGTGATCAAAATCAGAAATTCACACTGACATCCTATCATCTAACTTGAATCTTGTTTTCAAATCACATCAACTGTCTCCCTAATATCCTTTATAGAGAAACAAAAATATACTGATCCAGGATTCAATTCAGGTAATCCATTGCATCTAGTTGTGCTGTCTTTAGCGTCTCTGTAATCTAGAAGTCTGCCAGCCTTTGACCTTTTATGAGCTCAACATCTTTGAAGAGTGACAGCTGTTCTGAAGAGCATCCTTTCCTTGTATTGGGTGTTTCCTCATGACTAGAGTCACATTCTATCTTTTTGGCAGGAATACTGTAGAGGTAGTGTGTCCTCCTCAGTGCACCACATCCTGAAGCGCCTGAGGTGATCAGTCTGCCTGATTTGGAGATGTTGCCTTGGATCAGAAGGAGAACTGTGACAGGTTTCCTCCATGGTAAATATCTACCTTCTTTGTAATTCATATCTTGTGGGAAGATTTTTTTCTTATAAATATTCTGAATATTTTGAATCTTATAAATCTTATAAAAATACCTTATAAATATTCTGCTTTTTTCTTATACTTTCACTACTAGTTTCAATCCACATTGTTGGTTCTCACCTCAACAGTTTCTTGCTATATATTAGCTATTGGTGATGATTTTTTTCTAACTCTATCTTTCTACATTAATTAGGCAGAATTCTGTCATAAAGAAGAGCTTTTTTACCATCCCTATTTTATTAACCAAATATTTTACTTACCTATATTCAAACTGACTTGTATTTTTTTTCATTCTGTGGGTTATATTCCTTTACTATCATTATTTATTTTGTTGCTCAAATAGCTCCACATTTGATGAGAGCAAGCCCTCCAGCACGGTCCCCATGTGTTGTTAACATGCCCCCATCATTCCCTGAGCACCTCCTTACTTTCTGGCACAGTAAGATATCCCAGACTCACCTGGTTCTGTTCCTGTCCCAGTTCTAGAGCCAGCAACATATATGAAGAGCTCTGCTTCCATTTATTAGAGAATGGTACACATTTTGGATAAAGGCTCAGCCTAGGACGGATGTGCATCACTTCTCCTGCCCCCCTTGGCCAGAATTTGGTCACATGTTCACCTACAGCTACCGGAGAGGCTGGCATATTTCTCGGTGGGTGGTCATGTGCCTTGCTAGAATTCAGGAGCTCTGGGAGGAAAGAAAGGGAGAGTGGCATTAGTGAAAATGCAAAGTCCACCACAGTGCCCACCCATGCACCATGGCAAATGCTCTTCCTGAACTGTGAAATCTCATCATGCCACACTCCCCTGCCCAATTCTAGAAATTCCCCTTACTTATAAGATCAGGTTTCTAAAGTTCTCTGTACTCTACCTATAATACCCTTTCCTATTTATTCCCATGCCCAAACTCTTACAAACCATCCATTCTGACCAATGCAGATGCCTCCCCGTCCCTGATAAAAGTGGTACTCCTCCCTGTCTCTGCTCACTGGCACTGCAGTCCCCACTTCTTGAGGCCAATGTTATCTCCATGAGGTCTTCTCTTGTTCCCCTATGATAACCTAAGTTAAGGTGAAATTTTTGCATTTTTAACAAATGATGCCAGACTTTTCCTTAGGAAGGTGATTGTCTTTGCTTAAGAAGATACTTGGGATCCTAAGGATGGGCCTCAATAAAACAAAGAAACCACCATCACCACCACCACCACCACCACCACCACCATCACCATCACCACCATCACCACAACCACCACCATCATCACCACACCACCATCACAAGCTAAACTGATCTGCATGAAATGAATAGGAATTGGCAGTGGGAAAACAAAATATTGTAGAGGATAGAACCTGGGGAGGAGTAAACCTCTTAGAAATTCAATTGCTTTTAAGAACAAGAGTTTCTATTCAGTATTAAATTGTTTGCTTAAATTTTATATACATCTTTGCTCATGGTCCCACATCTTCAGTTAAATCTTCTACCAACACTCATATTTACAGCTGGCTTGAGAGATGGAAATAAACCAAAGAAAAGGGACTAGGTCACATCTTGGTTAGTGCTGCCCAAAGAGAAGGAAGGGGCCATGAGATCTTTGTTACAGACCTTCCCCTCAGAATGTGTGGTTTATAGAGCTTCTGTGCCCATTGGCTGTTAGATTGTCCATACAGAGGCTTCTTCAGTATGAGCTCTAGGTGGAAAAGAATTGCTGTTTCCCTGGATTGCTCTCACTCCCTCTGAAAAGTACACACTAATTATGGTGTGGATTTATTCTTAGGATACCTAAGGACAAAGCAAATTCCCTAAACACATAGGGGCTAAGCATGGTGGCAGGCACCTGTTGGTCTGTCTCCTTTACAACCTGCCCCTTCCTGTGGCCCAAGAGAATCCCAATTTTATTTTATTATCTACTTATGTCCTTCTGATCTTAGGCGGTAGGGAAATCAGGGCTCATTCCCTAACCAGGAAGAGGGGTCTGGCTGACCTAAGTGAACCAGGGTAATCCTCTTGCCCTTGTCAGAGACCAATTCAGGCAAGAACATGCAATGTATTTGGGATCAATGAAACATAAAGAATATGATGCTGGCTATACACACACACACACACACACACACACCCCAGAGAAGAGAGAAATATAGGATGCCTGGAGCTATGGCAGACACCTTGAAACTAATCATAAAGACAAAGAAAACTCACCAAAGATGATAGAATAAAAAGTGGAAGGAATCTGGGGTTTGCAGGACATTGCTAAGCAGCTGAATGAAAGATCCCTCAAGTTTTCCTACTTCAGAACTTTCTGGAGTCAGGATTTTGTTTCTTAGAGCTGCAGCTGTTCTTGAAGATTCAAAAAAGATCCGCCAAGTCCTTAGCAGCAAAGGGGTTTATTGACATGCTGCTAAGAACATAGAACTTGGCAAGGACCTCCAGGAGGGAATGGAGAGTCACCGCCAGTCATGGCCCTGCTGGGAAAAAGGGGAGAGAGGCAAGACCAACTCCAAAGCTTGCTGTCCCTTTATCTCCACTGTTGTCTTCAGGGTGAGAGTCCGCAGTAGATTAAAATGGTCACGAATTCTTTGCAGCTTTCCCCCTCAAAAGGATGAGTCTACTTGCCTGCTGCTTGACCTTGGGCTAGCTTTGTGATTTACTTTCTCCAATAGAATACAGCTAAATGACACTGTGATTCTAAGCGTGGGCCTCCGGTGGCACTGAAGTTTCCACTCTCTGCCTGTTGGAATTCAGTGCTGATTATCCCCTGTTGGATTTCAGGGCTTTTTGGAGAAGGAAAACAAAGCAGAGGCCTGGTTAAGACCCCAGAGTTCGGAATGAGCCAGGCAGTACCAGGTGGGCCATCCCAGCATAGGCTACCCCAAAATGGCAAGCAGAGGACTGTGAGCAAATAAGAGATTGTTTTAAGTTACTACAGTTTAGAAAGGTTTGATAGAACAGAAAGTTCTCTTGATAAAGACAAAAATAAACATTTTTAATAATTCCCACAACCAGAGATAACCCCAGGGTTTTTTCCTGCAAATGTATAAATATGGGCTGTGGATGCAGCTCAGTGGTAGATGACTTGCCTAATATGAGTGAGGCCCTGTACTCGATTCCTAGAACCACAAATGTATATGTGTGCAGAAATGTGTGTATCTATGTGAATATATTTAAAAGTTAATTATTCAGATTATACAACAATGGAAAAATGATACAAGAACCTATATCTAGCCAGGCGAGGTGGCACACACCTGCAATCTCAGCAGCTCAGGAGGCTGAGGCAGGAGGATCTTGAGTTCAAAGCCAGCCTCAGCAAAAGAGAGGCACTAAGCAACTCCGTGAGACCCTGTCTCTAAATAAAATACAAAATATGGCTGGGGATGTGGCTCAGTGGTCAAGTGCCCCTGAGTTCAATCCCCAGTACCACCCCCCACCAAAAAAAGGAAAAAAAAGAATCTATACCTAAACAAGGGGAACAGTTTAATGTGAAACTAATTTCAACTCATCATTTTATCCAGTAGTATAACCCATTCCAAAACAACCTGGAAAAAACGTTGCTGGTTCAAATGATGACTCAAAAAAAAAAAAAAAAACATGTTATTATATCATTTTCTTTTATTTGAGAAAAATGTAGGATAAAGCATTCCAACTGCAGTCATCTCCCATTGTATCTGTTCTAAGAAATCACCAAAAACCCAATAAACCAAAGTGCTGGCTTTGAGGGAGTCTGAATCAATTGTGTCTAGTTTGGAGATCTGGGCTGGTTTCAGTTCGTTTGGGTTTGTTTGAGCTGGTTGGAATGTTTGTCTTGTATCTTTAATTATGATGCTGCTGAATCTAAAGAAGCCAAAGCCAAACCCAGACAGACCTCATTGTTAAGAGTTTATCTTGACTGTCACTCTCTCTCCCATAAATTATATTTATTTTGAACCCCAGGACCTTCCTCCCCTTGGTCCCCTTGTAGTAAATTCTGAATTCAAGTCTCTTAACAGTGCTTGCATGAATGTGATATCTTAGACTTTAGATGTGAAAATTGCCTGTAAAAATAAACAACAGAATATGGAATTCAGCAAAGAGGAAGGTTTATTACTCCCTTCAAGGAAATGAAAGACCTTGATTCTTCTTCCATCAATATTTTCTTCTCATGGGTCAATATTTTTTGATATCCATCTCAGTAGAAGTCGATATCTTCTTATTAATCTCTTCTGGCAATAACAGTTGCTATGAGCCAATGACCTGAAGTGTATGGGTTCAGAGAGCTGGATTTACAGCTAGGGACCTGGAAACTCGTAGGGGGTGGCAATTTTCTTTAAGAGACTCTTTGTGTATCACTTGTCTGGGGGGTCACTATTTTGTGAATATCATTATTTTCATTTAAAAAAGCAACCTATTGTTATAGACTAACCAGCACCACAAAAATAGAAAATAAAAACAGAAAAATATAAAATAAACATTTTCCATAATTCCTACAACCAGAGATAACCCCAGGTTTTTTTTTCCTGCAAATGTATAAATACGGACTAGGGATGCAGTTCAGTGGTCGAGGATTTGTGTATCATGAGCAAGGCCCTGTGCTTGATCCCCAGAACCACAGATGTATATGTGTGCAGAAATGTGTGTATCAATATGAACATATTTAAAAGTTAATTATTCAGATTATATGGAGCATTTTTTTCCTGCTTGTTTTTCTCTTTACATAGTAATTTTTTCTCTGTTTTCTTCCATATATCCAAGGGATGTATTTTCATGTTCCATTGTTTTCTAGTATTTGATACACAGGGGGAAGGACAGACTGCAAAGGAACACAAAGGAATTGGGGGGAGTAATGGAAAGGTTCTATACCTTGATTATAGTGGCTGTCATAGAGATTTATACATTTGTCAAAACTCATCAAACTACACACTTTTAAAGGGTAAATTTTAATGTACATGATTTATATCTCAATAAACCTGACTTAAGAGGGGAAAAAAGATTTGTTAAAGTGTCACCACACAATCTGACCCAGTGTCACCTGTGTCTTGGTCCACTCTTCAAGTCTCAATCTCAGTAGCACATGGGAATCACCTGGAAGATTTTAGTAAAACAAGATGGCAACATTGTGGGGGAGAAGCAGAGACTCAGATATACTGGCCATGTGTTGGGCGCAGGCTCCAAATTTTCGAAAAGCTCTTGTGGAGGTCCTAAAATGTGCAAGGAACAGCCAGATTAAGAACTACACACAGTAAGTCATTGGGACCAAGCAGGCAGAGGAAATGGGTAAATTTTACAATCATAAATTCATTTTATAAACTTTACAAAACTATATATTAGCCCACTGATATTTTTTATCCCATTTCTCCCAAAGCCCTGAAATGATCACATAAGTATTTTGAGATAAAATTCACATATCATAAAATTCATCCTTTTGAAACGTACTATGAAGTGGTTGTACAGTAATTGTATATTCATAAGGCTGTGTCATCATTATCTGACTTGAGAACATTTTAATAACCCAAAAAGAAACCTCACACCTATTAACTGTCACTTCCCATTTCCCATAACAATCACTACTCTTTCTCTCTCTATGGATTTGCCTCTTCTACATATTTGATAGAAATGGAACCACACAAAATGTGTTCTTTTGTGACTGACTACTTACACTTGGCAGTGTTTCCAAAGTTCCTCTGTGCTGTTGCATGCATCAGTACTTCAGTCCTTTATATGACTAAATAGTACTCCCTTGTACAGTTTTATCTCATTTTGTTTATCCAAGCTTAAGGAAACTTGGATCATTTCCACTTTTTGGCTATTATGAATCAAATGCAATGAACATTTGTGTAAAAGCTTTCATGTGGATGTAGGTTTCTTTTATCTTGAGTATTTACCTAGGAATAGGTACTGGATCATTTGGTAATTCTGTTTTAAGTTTTTGAGAAACTGCAGTTTTCCAAAGTGGCTGCACCAGCAATGTATCAATATTTTTCCAAGTCTTTGAAAACACCTGTTATTCTCTCTCTCTCTCTCTCTCTCACACACACACACACAAACACACACACACAGTCATAGTCATCTAGTGGGTATGAAGTGATCTCCGTAGCTTTGATTTGCATTTCTGTGACGCTTAATGATGCTGAGCATCTTTTCATGTGCTTAGTGAACATTTGAATATCTTCTTTGGGGAAATATTTATTTAAATCCTCTGTGCATTTTAAAATTAAGTCATTTGTTATTTGTATTTTTATTATTGAGTTGTAAAAACTTTTTAGATATTCTGGATACTAGATTCATAATAAGTATATGATTTGCATTTCACTTTCTTTTTTCTTTGCAGTACTGGGAATTGAATCCAGTGGTGCTCTACCACTGAGTTATATCCCAGACTTTTTTGGGAGGAGTACTGGGGATTGAACCCAGGGGCACTCAACCACTGAACCACATCCCCAGCCCTATTTTGTATTTTATTGAAGGACAGGGTCTCATTGAGTTGCTTAGTGCCTCTCTTTTGCTAAGGTTGGCTTTGAATTGGCAATCTTCCTGTATCAACTTCCCGAGGCGTTGCAATTACAGGAGTGCACCACCATACCCAGCATCCCCAGCCTTTTTTATTTTTTTATTTTGAGACAAGGTCTCACTAAGTTGCCCAAACTGGCCTCAAACTTACGATATTCCTGCCTCAGCCTCCCAAGTAGTTAGGATTACAAGTATGCAACACTACACCCAGCCTCACTTTCTTGATAGTGTCCTTTGAAGCACAACATTTTTAATTTTGATGAGGTCGACATTAAATAATTCTTTTTCTTCTTTGACTAATCAAATGTTACAAGTTTACATGTTTTCTCCTAAGGGTTTTTAAATTGTATTTTATAGTGCTAGCTCTTACATTGAGGCCAACGGACCCATTTTGAGTTCATTTTTATTTGTAAGGTGAGGTGAGGGTTCAGCTGCATTCTTTTGTATGTGGATTTGGAGTTGTCCCAGCAGCACTGTTGGAAAGACTATTCTTCTTCCCCTATTGAATTGCCTTGACAACCTTGTTGAAAATTATAGTCACATGCACTTTTTGAGTATTTACCTTTGCTCACCTAGATGACATTTTTATATATTCTGTCAGTTTGATTAGGAGCTCTCAGTCCAATTGTCTAGTCTGCATGCTAGTAGGGCCAGTGTCTGATCACCAGTACACAATACCTCAGTGTACCTGGTTCTTAACAAATGCTGTTTTGATAAGTTGATCCTAAGGTCCATCAGTTTAATAAATAACATAATTTATTTCTGATCAAGTTGATGGTCTGATTCAAGTGGATCTCTCTAACCAAGAGGATCAAATTGACCTGTGTGAGTCTTAGCATCAGGACAGTGAAAGAATTCTTTGGAGGACAGCTGTCTACCAAGCAGGACCACACTTTTGTCTGTGTTTACCCTCCCCAATTTGATCCTGATTTTTTTCTAAACCAATCATAGTAAGTCTGCTCTTCTGATATGGTTTGACTTGGAAAGGATATTTTACCCAATTGTGTCAAATGGGCCTTCTGGAAAAGTTTTCTTGCACAGAATGAAGTGGTCCTTCTCCTGCCAATGTTTGTTGCTGTGTTGGCCTGAAATGTGACAGCCATCTTACAGCTATGAGTTAACAGGTCAAAGGAAGACACAGCAGAAATATGGGCAGAACCTGGGTCCTTCAGGACATTCTCAATCTTCTCAATCAATTGTGATATTTTTTTAAGAGAGAGAATTTTTTTAATATTCATTTTTCAGTTTTCGGCAGATACAACATCTTTGTTTGTATGTGGTGCTGAGGATCGAACCCGGGCCGCACGCATGCCAGGCGAGCGCGCTACCGCTTGAGCCACATCCCCAGCCCTCAATTGTGATATTTTTCGACCTTATTTAAGATCATGTATTTCTTCATTAATAAGCAAATTTGTCAGAATGATTCGAGTACAATCAAATGATTCGAGTACAATGATTGTACTTGAATCATTCTGACCAATACAGGCCATTAGACTCTTCATGGAAAATGCCCTTCAGACTGCAAGACTTCAAGAGGACTGTAACACTGTGCACAAATACCCAGGGATATGAAATCCTCCTAAAGGACAGCTTCCAAACTTAGTCCAAGATGAAGCTTTCCTAAGATCGGCAGACACTTGCCCTTTTGGCTGAATGATGACTGGGGAAAGTATTGCACATGAGTCAAACTCTATTACCAGCTCTGAGCCACTGGCTTTTGGGGGAAGGATAACTTATCTCCACTGTTTTTCAATGAAGGGAATAGAGTTTGGGTAATTAATATGTCTCCTATAGTTCTATCCCTTAAAAATGTATGGCTGTGAAGGAAGGACTTTTACATCCTAAATGGAATGATAAAATATCAACATTTTTGGACTGAGAGGGAGTGGGACGAGGTCATACACGGAGGAGTCCTCTCTGGACTAGAGGGTTTCCCTCTGGAGAGCTGGCTGTGGAGCATTACAACTGGAAATCCCCTCTAAGTCAGTCTGGGGATACGAGGTTCCTTTATGCCAAGGTAAAATATTTCTCAGACTTCATAGGTGTAAATAAAAAAGATGAAGGGCCCTACTGAGCCACCCTGGAGATGACTAACTGCTGCAAATATAGGAAAATCCTGTGGTTCTCCTTGTCCTGAGTCACAGGCTCTCAACTCACATTTTCCTGCGAGGCCAAGCTGTTCATGTTTTTCTTTTAAATGCAACATTGATTCTCCCTAATAGCCAATGTTTGGGTTTTGTTTTGTGCTTTTAATTGTCATTTTCTCAGAGGGTAGGATTACAGCAAGGCTGTGCTGTGGCAATTGTTCCATTCCATGCAAGGGCAAAGCCACAGTAATGACAAGGTCCTACTGTGGAACTGCTGAGGTCGCCTATCTGAGGCCAACTGTGGTGCCTGGGAGAGCTGAGTCTATTGGTAGTTCCCCAAGTGACTGAGAGGCGGGATCCCCAGAGGATACCACTGCAGACCGATTTCCCTCTGCCTCTGCATCTCCTCTGGCTCTGTTTCTGCACACCCGGGTCCCCAGCCTCACAAGCTCGCCTTCCTCCAACCCCTCTTACCAAGTAGAGATTTGAAAAATGTTGAAAAGTGGGGGCAAATTCATTGTCAACACACTGTCTGTGCTGGAGCCTAAAGCTCCACATTATAGAATATTTCAGAAACACAGAAGGGATAAAGAGGTGTTACACACAAGCACTCGTGTCCCTACCCAGCTCAGGAAATACAAACACTGTTCCCGTGTGCCTCTGCCATATTCCCCTCCCTACAAGAGAGAGAAATGCTTTCCTGAAGTGGATATTACTAGTCCAACACATATCTTTATATAATTACCGTATATATCTACACACAAGTTTCAATATAGTTTTTTTTTCAGATGTACTCTTGTTTCCATATATTCTAGCATTTTTCTGTTGAGAATAACAAGCTTAAAATGATTTTTCTCAACATATTGAATTGACACTTAAACCTAGATATCCAGTCCTATAAAACTGTAATAGTGATTTTAAAGTGGCAATTAAGTCTAATGTGCTGATTTTTTTTTCATGAAAGAGCACGTTCCTACATTACTTATATTTTCTCCTTATTTGTACTCCTCTATTAACTTTCTTTCTGGTATTTTAATATGCAGATGTTTTCATTTTAATTCAATCAAGTTTATCATCCTTTCCCTTTATGATTTGTTCCTTTTGTGGCTCATTTAAGAAACATTTTTCTATCCTGAGGTCATGAAGATAGTCATCTCTATTTTCCTGTAAAGCTTTTAAAGTTTTGTTTTAACACATTCAGGTTTATGATATACCTGGAATGTATTTTTGTCCAGGGTATAAATAAAGTACCCAATTTTATTTTTTTCTACATAGATGATCTAGATCAATGTATGGTACTAAAACAGCTAGCTATCCATGCAGCAAAACTGCTTCCCCTTTAAAAGGCCATCTCTCATTTATCAAATTTTCATACATGCATAGATTTGCTTCCAGATTCTCTATTCTGGTCTATTGCTCTATTTGGTTATTCTTCTACCAATACACTCTGCCTTAATTATTTTTAAGTCTTTATATCCCATCAGACATGTCCCACTATCTCATTTTTCTTCAGAATTTGTTTAGTCTATGCTGACTTTTGTTCTTTTTATGTAAACTTAGGTTCAGATTGCCAAATTCCATGAAAAATCTCACTGGGATTTGATTGGAGTCATCCTCAATTTGTAGTTTAATTCAGAGAATGTTATGGACTGAATAAATTCATATGTTGAAATCCTAACTTCAAGTACTTCAAATATCACTGTTAGTCAGCTTTTTCATTGCTGAGAACAAAAAAAAAAGACTTGACAAGAACAATTTTAGAGGAGAAAAAGTTATTTGGCACTCTGGACCTTAGGTGATGCAGAATATCACAGCAGATGGGTGTGGTAGAGGAAAATAGTTCAGGACACAAAACCAGAAGCAGAGAGAGCTCTGCTCAACAAGGACAAAATATAAAGCCCAAAGGCATGCTCCCAATGAGCTACCTCCTCCAGCCACACCATACCTGCCTATAGTTAGCACCCAGTTAATTCATTCAACTGGATTGATGCGCTGATTAGTTTAAGGCTCTCATAACCCAATCATTTTACTTCTACAATTTCTTGCATTGTCTAACACATGAGCTTTTGGGGGACACCTAATATCTAAACATAATACAGTGCATTTGGAGATGGAATTTCTAAATAGGTGATTAAAGTTTAAAGACATCACTGGGGTGGGCTCTAAACCAATATGATTAGTGTCCTCATAAGAACAGGAAATTGAGATGCAGACAAATACACCGGAAAGACTATGTGAGGATGCAGCAAGTGGGCAGTCATCTAAAAGCCAGCGAGAGAGGCCTCTTGAGAAACCATGTCTGACGACACCTAGATCTTAAATTTCCAGCTTCCACATCTGTAGAAAAAGAAACTTTTGCTGTTTAAGCCGCTAGCCTGAGGTACAGGTTGAGTACCCCTTATCTGAGGTGCCTGGGACAAGGAATGTTCCGGATTTTGGAGGTTTGAGAATTTGAGCACATTTACATAGGCCTCACTGGTTGAGCATCTTTAATCCAAAAATCAAAAATTCAGAATGCTCCAAAATCTGAAACTTTGAGAGCATCAGGTAAGCACTTAGAAAGTTTCAGTTTTGGGAGCATTTTAAATTTGAGGATTAGAATGCTCAAACTGTTCTTTATTATCATAGCCCTTGTGAACTAGTACAGATAACACTGGCAGAATAACAATATTGAATTTTTTTTTGTCTACAAGCATGGGTTACCCTTCCACTTAGTATTTTCTTCTATCAACAAAGTTTTATCATTTTCTCCAATGGGAATCTCATATATCTTTTATAAAGTGCCTTATATTTTTGTTTTTACTCTCTTAATAATTCTAATAATTTTCCTATAGATTTTCACAAGTTTCCATGTAAATAATTATATTATCTGAATAATAACAGCTTGGCTTCCTTCTTTTCTATTTTAATATTTTTTTTTGACAAAATTGAATGGACATACTAAAGGCTAGAGTCCTTGCTTTGACCTTAATCTCCAAGAGTCTACTTCTAAAACTTCAAGGGCATATGTTTTTCTGAAGGAGATTTTGTTACCTGGTATGCTACAGCAGATGCTTAGAACACCCAGCCTGCAGGGCTGGGTGTGTGGCTCTGTGGTAGAGTGTTTGCCTAGCACACGTTGAGGCACTGGGCTCCTTCTTCAGCACCACATAAAAATAAATAAAATAGAGGCATTGTGTCCATCTACAACTAAAAATATTTTTAAAAATTAAAAAAAAGAAAACTCACCTGCATCATCCCCTTTCTTCAATACTTTCTCCCCATTACTGTCTATCTGTTCTGCATCCTGCATCTTGAAAATAAAGTCATTAACATGGCAGTTCACACTGAAACCCTGAGGGCTGGTCAGATGCACATTCACCTTGTGGGGAAAAGTCTAGACCCAAGAAATAACTGGTTGTTGAGGCCTAAGCAGTAACACCTAAGACCACAATAATAATGGAAAGCATCTATATCTCCCTTCCCACTTACTCTGTAAATATCACTTCTTTAGCACTGCCATCTGGGTACCCAGACCAGACTAACTCAGATGTAACCAGGAGCCATTCCAAAGGATGGGGAATTGACCTCTTCCCATACTTTAATCAAACTACTCAGGTTCACACCCCAGTTCCACCACATATTTGTATGGGCTTGGATAAGGTTCTTCTCTCTTGCTTGTTGCCTGACCTGTCAAGTGCTATTAGAATTAAATAGATCATTAATGTAACTCTCTCGGAACGGTGACTTACACATAGGGAGCCCTTGACAAACATTAGCTAAGCCCAAAGGATGGCCATCTCTGCACTGCCTTCAGTTACTTAGTGGATTTTACTTTTTCCCTTAAAAAATCTCAAAATATAACATTTAAGTATTACTCAACCACCATGTATTCAACCCTGCAGCCTGGTACAGAATACTGCTCTTGTCTGTAAAAGTTTATACAACCCTGCCTTTAGCAGCCACATTATCACTCTCCTTTCCTTCCCCACTCTACTTCCCTAGCATTTAGGGTCACATACAACCAGCTTCCAGGCTGTCTTTCCACAAGGAATGAAAAGCTAAGCAAGAAGCAAACAAAGTATTCTGGGAAATGTGGTTCTTTGGGTTTCAGACCCAAAGATAAGAATGGTGTAAAGAAGGAATGACAGACAAGCTGAATCTGAGCCTGCAAGTGAATATTATTTTCTATATCTCTCATTGTTTTTACCGTATTTGTCCTACAATGGTGCCTTACTTTAAGAAAAAAGTTGGAAGAGCATACTTGTAATTGTGTGGGCCAAGTTCATTACATGTTTTGTCATTTGAAGTTTCTTCTGATGTGGATACCCTAGTCTTTCCTTCACCTTTCCTCCTTCACCTGCTTGCCTTCTACTCATTCCTCAGTCTCCAACTGAAACTTTCACCCACTGAAAGCCCACACTCTTGGCCCCTGAGGTTCTCCCACCCACTGTCATTCTTGTAAGTATAGGATTCCTGTCTTTCTCTGCTAAGAGCCAAGTATATGATGCATGGCATTTTTGGTCGCCAGCTAGCCATTGAGATGATAAGATTATGTTAAGATTTGCATTCATATGGATATTGGACTCCTGCTGTTCACCTAGGCCGGCTACGGGACTCCTGGAGAGTTCCCATTGGTTGGGGAAGTACAGTAGGAGGGAGTTCCGGGGGAGGAGCTCTCTCTGCGGGTCCGAGAGGAGGCCGCTTGGGTGGAAAAAATCTTCCCGGGCGGTACCGGACATTGGCGGCAGTTTCAAAAAATAAACTTTGTTCCTGCTTGAGTGGCTCGTGATTTTGTGCCCAGCCAGACTGCGGCATTTCTCACCAATATGAAAGCCTCAGAATGCAGCTGTCACATCTGCCTTATTCACAGATGCTCCCAGGCACTTCTGTTCAGCTCCTTCACTCCATTAATGTTGTAGAAGCAGTTAATAATGGCTATACAGGAGGTAAGTCTGGAGACAGGAAGACCAATCACAGGGCAGTTATGGCAGTCTGGACAAAGGAGGGAAAGTGAAGAAAGGGAAGAGAATGGAGGAGAGAAAATAGCCATGGAGATTGTGATGGTTTAGATGTTTGGTGTCCCCCAAAAGCTCATGTGTGGAATAATACAAGAAAGTTTAGAGGTGAAATGATTGGGTTATGAGAGGCTTAACCTAATTAGTGCATTAATCCAGTTGAATGGATTAACTGGGTGGTAACTGTAGGCAGGTAGGGTGTGGCTGGAGGAGATGGGTTGATGGGAAGGTGCCCTTTGAGTTTATGCATTTTGTCAGTGGTGGGGAGCTCCCTCCTTCCCTCCCTCTCTCCTTCTCCCCCCAGCCTCTTCTCTCCCCTTCTTGGTGGCTTTGTCCTGCACTACTTATCTCCATCACACTCTTCCACCGATATGCTGCTTCACCTCAGGCCCTGAGGAATGGAGTCAGCCATCTATGGACTGAGACCCCTGAAACCGTGAGCCCCAAATAAACTTTTCTTCTCTAAAATTGTTCTTGTCAGGTCTTTTGGTCACAGCAGCAACAAAGCTGACTAAAACAGAGGTGTTGTAGCATTGAGTCTATAGAACCTAGTAACTACTCAGATTTATTCAACAAAAAGCAGAAGTTTGGGGAATATTTTAGAAGTAGAACTATTTCTTCCTGATGGATTAGATACAAGAATAATAGGGAGATTTCAAGGAGGCCTCAAGTGTTTTGACTTGGGCATCTGGATGTGTGATGTTAAGACTTTGGAGGCGGGTAGGGTGGAGAGCTCCAATTTTGGATGAGAAATAGGAGTGGGATATGATATGTCAAGAGCTTTGTAATGTTTTGAACAACCAATAAAAAAAAAAAGAAATAAGGAGTGGGGAGAATGCACCATGAATCCTAGTTTTCAAAGTATAGGTCATTCTCTTAAGCTAGAAATAGATAAGGTAGACCAAGCTCAAGGTGAAAAATGGACTGTTTGGGGCATGTTCACTGTGAAGTGTCCACTGGGACACATTATAAATGTCTAGAATTCAGGAGATATTTCTGGATGCAGATAGCAGTATGGTCATAGTGGTGATGGTTGAAACTGTCAGAATGAATGAGAACGTGTGAAATAAGAAGGGCAAAAAAGAGATCATATCAAACCCCTTGGGAGACTGTTATTTTTGGAAAAAGAAGTACCCTAAAAAAGGAGTTTGAGAAGAAACTTAGAAGGATAAGATTATCAAGAAATTATGTGAAAAAAAGGAAAGCCATTTGAATCTAAGAAGAGTTCAATGAAGTGATAAGGAGCCAGATTTTTGGAAGTCCCTAAATGTCAGCCAAAATAAAATTGACTCCTTATCTAGGCCCTCCATGATAAGTAGTGATGATAAATACAGACATGCTAGCCTTTGTGGGCTGAGACACATGCCTCAGTAGGGCAACTGAGAAACAGTATGGGTCCAGGCTCCAAAATTTGAGATTTGGAGGTAGGAAATAGAGAGTGATCTTTTAAGGATATATCCCTCATTAAAAAAAAAAAAAAATGTCATCCAAACCAAATCATCACTGACTTGAATAAGATGGAGAGAAAACCCAGAATTTCAAGGGCTTTCATTATTTTTGCTTGGTTCTTATAACCAGCCCCTTGGCAATGACAAAGGACAAAAAAATTCCCCAAGAATCCTGCTGGTCTCACCAAGTCCAAAACCAAATGCAGCTTATCCAGCAGCCTCTATGACAAGCCTCTGTCACAGAGACTTGGCGCCACATGAAATATGGGGCTTTTAGTTTATGTTCCAGAAGGAGCCATCAGACAAAAGCAGAAGAATGTCTGCCCACCTTTCCATTACAGTGTTCTACAAGAAGAAGGGAATGGCCTGAGGCAAGGGCAAAGGAGACATCGTGACTCAACTTTGGCAGAATTACCTTCTGCCATGCCACTGTGGTTTTGGGAGCAGTTTAAAGCTAAACTTCAAAAATAATTACAAAGGAAGGATCTGGTTAAGCATAAACGCAGAGGGAGACAGATGAGCTGGGTCTTTGCAGAAGGCATTGGGGTGCAGGGCAAGTGCGTAAACCTGCAGGAGGGAAGGCACTTCCTCAGGCGCTGTGGTGAATGGCAAGTGTTAGGGAGTGTGTGTGTCATGGCAGGATACACCTCTCTGTAGATTGGGAGATGAACAATGATCAGGACTGATGACAAGATGGTTGGTAGCTTGCAGTGTGTTTACCAGCATCTGCGTGAGATTGCGCTTGGCAAAAACACTTTGCAGACACACATTGTGTGGTTGCTTTCAAAAAATTCTAAAGTTCCAGCCGCTGACAGAAGTTAGAAGCTGTAGAGACTCAACTGAAGTATGAGCTGGAAATTCTTTGACCGGAACTTTGACTAACCCTCCCTCTAGCCCCCAAGTTTCACTTCGTGCTGGATTCTTCTCAGTGAAAGGTGGGTTCGTGGGCATAGAAGACTTCTGGAGAAGGGAGGGACCAGCTCTAGGGGATGCAAAAGCCAGAGCCTGAGTAGTTGATCCCAAAGCACAAGAAGCCTGTGGCTGGGCCTCTAGCCTTCCTCATGATGCGCCATGTTGGAGACAACAGGTCCCTTCTTTCTCCTGGTTTGGCGGTGAGCCCCAATGTAATCAGTGGATTAAAAGAGGCAAAAAAAAACACTAGAGAGAAGGTCAGAGATGAACAGGATCATGAAGGGGTCAATGGAGCCTGGCAGTGGAGGCCAGACAGCCCTGGGAATGAGGAAAAAAGACCAGGCGAATGTGCACACTTTGATCTCACCATCTGAAAATGGAGCTAGTGGCATTTCTACCTCACTGGAACACGGCAACATCAGCAACTCACAACTATGTCTGAGGTGTCTGGACCTTCTCAGAAGTACAGGTTGCCAAGATTTATCTGTCCAAATTGTACCGTTAACAAGGACTGATGTCAGTCTTTGATGATTCTTTCCAGTATTAAAAGCAATATTAGTCAGAACCCAACCTGAGAGGTATTATAGTGGGCTAGCAGAAAACAAAATGAAGCCTCTGTGGGGACCAAGTGCATTCAGCAGGGAGGACTCCACGTATGGGCCTGTTCTTATTTCCTCATTACATCAGCTTTTCCAGTAGGGTCAACATTCCCCTACGTCCCTGAAAATGCTTCTCTTCTTCAAAAAGCAGACTTGGGTGGCCACCAAGCATATGAGGCTGTGGTTTTATACAGAATCACAGATCACACCAGAGGGGGAGACACAGTCTGAGGTCAAACCCCAAGAACAAACTTCATATGTATGAGAAGACAAGTCTGATTTCTACTTTTCTGATTACCAGAATCTCTGAGATTATACCAAATACAAGCTAAATTCTATTTATACTTTTTATAAGTATTGATTTAGTATATACTATGTGCTAGGGATCATTCTATGAGCTAGGGAAATAGAATTAAATAAAATAAACTCATTATCATCATCACCATCTTCTTCCTCTTCATATCATCCCTGCCCTTGTGGAGTTTCCATTTCTAGAGGGGAAAACAGGCTATTATTCCCTATAGGAGAAGGGAGCCAATATTAGTGAAGGATTGTTCTGTATTTCTATGAAAGAAGTAAATGAATTAATGATAACTCGTTTTTGTCATGCATCCTTTAAGGCATATAAACTAGACTTCTTAGTACTGCACAGGATACTAAGAAACAATGAGAAGACATGACCCTACAGCTTGCAATTTAGATGGTCACCACTGTATCTTTTCCCTTTGCTCTCTTCCTTAGGTATAACAGAAATGCCAAGAGTTCTAGTTTACAGGAAGTACATCCAAAGGGAAGAAAACAAAACTCTAATAGAAATCTGAAAGCAGAGTTTCGATGAATATAACTCAATCTTGCAACTTGATTATTTGACCAGGAGGGATCTACTGAAGGCTGAATGCCTTCCTAGTGCCTGAGTCCAGCCTGGTGTGCTGTGGAAAAGAGCAATGACAGGAGTCCTGCCCTCAGAGACAAGACAGGAAGCGATTAGTGAAAACTTGAGAAGATTATATTAGCTCTTTATGAGAGTTTCAGAGCAAAGGACGAGAAATACACTAGAAATATAATTTTAATTTCCTTTTCTAAAATCAGGACAAAATGCAAATTCACCTGGTTTGACTGACAACTGATAATTCAGCAGGAGACCAGGCTTCTCTGAGAACATTTTTTTTGTACCCCAAGGTAAGTTAGCCTGGAGATGGGGCAAGAGTAAGGATCTCTGGGATGAGGCCCTGGGAGAAAGGTAATGAGAAGGTGACCGAAGGGTAAGGGAGCATTCTGTCCCCTTGCTCCTTTCCAGGCCCCAACACAGCTGTGGACATAATGATGTGGTACACATTTCCATTGTTCTGGGGCTACTAGGTGGCCTGCAGGATCACATGGACCACATATCTTCTCCAGGAAAGGGGACATCTGCCTTGTGTTGGCATCATCAGGACCCATCTGTGGCTTTGTAGAAGTTTCCTACACTTGGGTCTCATTAACTTATAGCTCTTTGATATTTTTGTCACCATGACTAATAAAAGTGATGCACTCAAGCTAAATGACTCACATTTTGCCTTTTCATTAGATGGCTTTAGAATTTAGAACAATCAAGAAGAATAGGAAGAGAAACAACAAGGAAAAATGATATATGGAAGAATGGAAAAGCTGATTTTCTATCAATTGTTTATTCCTCCAAATGAAAAGCCATCAAGGACGTTGGAAAAGAAAAAGGGTGTGACCTCATCCCTGAAACCACACAAGACATTTTGTTTCAGCCTAGGCCACAAGCAGTTGGAGGAGAGTGCCTGGAAGAACACTGAGTCAGATATGAAATCTCCCAGTGTAGACTGCTCTTGGGAAGAGGAGAAAGAGGCTCACACCTGTCTGGAAAGGTGGAAGACAGAAAGAGAGCCAGCTGCACCATCAGCAAGTCCACCAGTCTCAGGCAACAGGAAAAGAGAGTGCTGGGGCTCTCCAGGAACTCTGAAGAGACAAGAGTTCTGGAACCCCGAATGCCAGGTAGCCCTGGGGTCCCTGTCTCTCCGGTTGGCAAGAAAGGAGCCCCTGTGGGCATTCCAGAGGACTTCAGAGTGAGCCATCTGCTTGGCTTTCAGCCAGCTCATGTGAAGTAGCACGTGTGATCTTAAAAACACAGAGACCAAGTCTCAGCTTCATCCTCTGAACGTTGTTTCTTACCAGAGAGACAAATACAAACATCATGGCTGTGCTTCAGAGGGGCTTCTTGAAAGCCCTTCACTCCCCCTGTGCTCCTCTTGAGGATACTTTTGTTTCTCTCTTTATCTGGAAGAGATATAACATCTAGCTTATCAACACTTAGACTGGTTTTTGCCAATGCCTGGGAAAAGACACAAGGGCATTTTCTTCTAAAATACTAGGCCATGGGGAAGGATTTGGCCAAATTTTACTGTTACGTCATGTGCATATATGAATATGCACATATGCAAATGATGATAACAAGTCCCACCATTGTGTGTAATTATAATGCACCAATAAAAACATGGAAAAAAAAATAAAGTGCTAGACCAGCAGGTCACAACCACAGAGGATGGCCTTTAGGGAAAGAGCAACAAAGACTTCTACACCCACAGAGGTTGGCAATGGCTGATGAGAACATGGTCACAGGTAAGAGTCTGACTCATTACAAAACAAGAAATATTTAGGAGCACCTACTACATATCAGACATTCTGCTAGGAACTTGAAAACAATATGTGTCCTTAAGGAACTTTCAAATAAGTTGGGGGGAATAACACAAATGCAATATTAAAACAGTTGTTTGTGATTCTGTCAGGCCTTTCCTCCCTGACTTTGACTTGCCTCTCTGAGAAATTCTATTATATATGTGCTTACTTTGTATAGTCTTTAAAAATGCAGAATAGTCACGTCTTGTGCACACAGAATTATGAGTCACTCCTAAGGGAGCTAATTAGGAAAAGAGGAACAGGGAATTGAGAATTGAAGAAAGAGGTAACGCAGCTGGTGTAAGTCGAGGTCCTTGAGCTGAAGTCTTGGTAAGATAGATGAGTGTAGTGGATTAAATAACATCCCCTCAAAATTCATGTTTACCTATAACCTCAGAGTACGACTTTATTTCAAAATAGTGTTTGCAGATGTCATTAAGTAAAGATTAAGGTGAGATTATACTGAATCAGAATGGACCTTAAATCCAAATGAGAGTATTCTAATCAGAGGCAGAAAAAACACCAAATCATACACACAGAAGAGAACCAGGGGAAAATGGAGATAAAAGAGTCACCAAAGTCTGGAAGTGTTGGAGGCAAGGGAGGATTCTTCCCTGAGGCCTTTGAAGGAGCATATCCCTGTTGATATCTTGATGGGGCATCCAGGACTGTGAGAGGATTTATGCCTGTTGTCTCAAACTACGAAGTTTGTGGCTAATTTTTATAGCAGATAGGAAACTAATACAATGAGGAAAATTAAGCAGGTCCCTAGAATTGAGAATTAGTCTAACAGGAAGGAAGCTACTAACATTAAAAAGAGGAATCAGGGCTGGGGTCATGGCTCAGTTGGTAGAGTGCTTGCCTAGCATGTGTGAGGCACTAGGTTCAATTCTCAGCACCACATATAAGTAAGTAAATAAAGGTCAATCAACAACTAAAAAAATTTTTTAAAAAAGAGGAATTAATAGTAGTTGCTTCTGCTTACAATCGCCAGGCCCCAGCTGCCAGCTGTGGTTATATGTCCTGTGAGCCAGATAGAAGGGTCAAAAACTACCCACTTGAGCTGTGTCTCATTGGTGAATCAGATTATTCTGAAAACCATTTATTTCTATTTCAAGCAGACACTTATGTGTCTAGTTCTGCTTGTAGGACCACGGACACAGCACGTAGCACTGTACGATAAGATCAGGCCAAGGAGCACATACCGCTGACATCCAGCACACAAGGTTTGCTAGGTTGGCCTTCCTGGCTAACAGCTGCATTATGACCCCCCTACCCCCATCCCATGCTGGGGATCACACCCAAGCTCTCGTGCATGCTAGGTGAGTGTTCTACTACTGAGCTACAATCCCAAGTACTCATGTCAAGAAGACAATGAATATGTAGACAGAAATGGGACTCAGAAAAATCTCTGTGCATGCATATGATCTGCAGCCATTCACAGCAAACATGCAAGTGTCTCCTTGAAACTGCTGGGAAGAAATTTAACATATATTTTAAAGTTAGGAATGGTAAGCAGAAATTGAGTATCATCTCTGCTTTTACTAATTTAGAATGTGCAAAATGTTGACTGTATTGTCTTTACTTAAACATCATGAAGAGTTTTTCATAATTTGCCTTACTCAGAACCCCACTTTACCATAAAGATCTCAAGTTCTTCAAGTGAACATTTTCTTTTCTTTTTACCAGACCCCCAGAAGTGTTTCTATCCAGGTGAAAAAGTATTTTCAGGCCCCTACACTGGAGCAGAATAGCTAAAAGTTTTACATGGAACTGTGTTTACCCATGACATTCTGCACCACTAACCCCCAACCTTGTCACCTGATCCTCACCTCCTTGGGTGACCAAAACTGGTGTGTGTCTGATGTTCAATTAAGCATTTGATAAACTAAACTGAACTGAGTGAAAAGGTTTAAGAAAAACCAAAAGGTGGAAGAAAGTCTGAGAGGAAGAACACTTGAATGGAAACTTGAAATGGGAAAATCCAGTGTGGCTGGAGGCATTTGGGGGGACTAATAAGAAATGGTGTGGCAGAGATTGATTGTGGTCACAAATATTGCATTAAGGGATTTGGATTTCATTTCTGGGGGTGATGGGAAACTCCTAAAAGTGAGTAGTCACAGTGTTTTAGAATATTTGCTCTCATGACTCAAAAGGTGATAGGGAAGAAGATAGGTCAAGCAGTTAAAAGCCAGGGGTGGAGGGCAAAAATGCATTTAGGAATCCAGCTAGTTTAGAAAGGGTCTGAACAACAAGGGAGGCAGGAGTAGGAATGGAGAAAATTAATGACCCAATTCACAGTAGAATCACTAAGATGTGAACAATCTGTTGGGTGGGTTACTTTTTTCTTAGCTTTAGTTCCCCCCACCTACCCGCAAGGAGAATCCAAAATAAAGAATTATGTGCATGTAATTTACTTGGGAAGTGACCTGGCCCAGTAGTGAAGGATCAGGGCAGTGGAAAACAAAGAATAAAAAAGAAATGCAAGGACACCTCTTATACTATTTAGCTATTGCTGTAGGCAGCTGGTGCTCCGCGTCTCTCAGAGCACCTCAGGAGCATTGTGAAGTGTGTCACACACAGGTTTCCAACACCAACAGGGTGTCCCTCTGTGTCACCTCCCCTGCTCTTGGTACCTGTGCATGCATGAGTGCTGAGCAGGCCCCTGGCTCCTCAGAGTCCAAAATCAACATCAGAGAAGCCAAGTTGAGAGGGGCCTGAAGACCCAAGGTATCTCTTACTGCAGCTGAACTAAGCCAGTAGTAGTCTGCTCAGAACTGGTCAGCCGGTTGGTAGTTAGAGCAAGAGGTAGCCAAGACGGTTTGCAATGGCATCCAGGAAATGAAGAGAGAAAAGGAGCCAAAGGGGACTGAGACTGTCAACAATGCCATTAATCAAAAACTGGAAGAGCTTATAGGAACTGGTGGGAAAGCAAGGCCCTCTGTGACCTACCCTGAAACCCCCACCTCCAGACTTCACCTTCTTTCTCCCTCTCATTCACTTAGCTCCTCCTTGCCTTCTTCAGACACACCCCGCACGTTCCCACCTCTCAGCCCTTAGGCCTCCTGTTCCTACTGCAGCTTGCATGTTCTTCCTCCAGGTGCCTCCTAGGTCACTCCCTCATGTCCAGAGGTCTCTGTTCAAGAGGTATCAGCCAAAGTCGTCCTCTAATCATGTTATTAGTACATCCTGCCAAAATTCTTCATCTTTCTTCCCTGCTTTATTTCCTGTAGCATATCACCATTTGATACCAAAATCAATCCCTGCCACACCACTTCTCATCAGTCCTCCCAAATGCCTCTGGCCACACTGGATTTTCCCATTTCAAGTTTCCCTTTAAGTGTTCTTCCTCTCAAAGGCTTTCATCCACCTTTTAGTTTTTCTTTTTCTTTTTTTTAAATATTTATTACTTTCACTGTACACCTTTGTTTTTATTTATTTACTTTTACGTGGTCCTGAGGAACGAACCCAGGGGCACCTTTTAGTTTTTCTTAAACCTTTTCACTAAGTTCTGTTTAGTTCATCAAATGCTTAATTGAACACCAGGCAATTAGCTCTTCCTTACCCTCTACTATGGTGTAAGTTCCATAAGGACAGGGACTTTGTTTTGCACACTGCTGTATCTCTAGCTCTTAGAATAGTACATGGAACACAGCAGGAACTCTCAGAAACTGTTCCTTGAAGGGATGAATGCTCATAAGCTCAGGCAGGGTTTAAGGTGCTCTGGCTGGCTGGGACATGGCTCAGTGATGCAGCACTTACATAGATGCATGAGGTCCTGGGTTCCATCCCTGGCACGGGGGGAAAAAAAAAGAAAGAAAAAAAAAACGGTGTTTTGGTTCCTGGATGAAAATGCCTTCTGGAGATATAGGTGAGGCATAGTGTGGGAATGTGGGTGTGTAGATGGCTATGGCCAGGGCTGGCTTCATGAGTAGGCCACCTATGTGTCCTACAGAACCAGATATTCCAAAGAACATCATGCTTGGCTCATTCTGCTGTCACTATCTTGAAATCTGTAATTTTTCTTTTTTTTTTTTTTTAAATCAAGGTCTTGCTAAGTTGCCCAAGCTGGCTTCACACTCTAGATCCGTCTGCTTCAGCCTCCCAAGTAGGTGGGATAACAGATTAACCTTATGAGAGGATACCACACCTGGCTCACTACTTTGAAATTCTTATCCTTGAACTTGTGACTTGGGAGTGGAACCTGATGGGACAATGAAGCATGCTTACGAGCAGAGGGGATGTGTGTGCCCATCTGCCTTGCTACTCCTTCCTGGGATGCCCACCAAGATGGAATGCTGGTGGACCCACCATATAGGGGACACTGAGCAGCCTGGGGCACTGGCAGCCCCCAGAGGCCACCAGACCTTGATTCCTACATAGAAAGAAGATTACAGCTTTCTGGGGGGAGGGGGAACAGACCTTTTCCTTTCAGTCCTCCTTACTCATCAGTAAGCTGAAGGGAGAATGTTTTGGTGAAATGTACACATTTCAAGAAGCAGAACAGACTGGGGTAGCTCAGTGGCAGATGGCTTGCCTAGCAAGCAGGAAGCCCTGGGTTTCATTCCTGGTGCTACAAAAGAAAAAGAAAGAGAAACAAAAATAAATGAAATAAAAGCCACTGAATTCTTTTTTTCCACCATTCTGTTAAGAATGAGATGCGTAGGCATGCACACACTATAAAACATAAATTGTATGATTTCATTGATTCTGCATGCAAGTTAAATGCTCTTAATTTGCATTGGGAACTGGCATTATACAATATAGAGATGAGTGGTAAAATTCATGCAACGGTTTAAAATTAAATGTAATATTTTTTCTTTACTAAGAACAATGCTAAACAGCAAATTAAAAAAAACATGACAAGTTGAGAATCTGGGAGAGAAAAGGAGAAGCTTTACATTTTACTTCCTATAACAACACTTTTTTACCCTGCATTTTGAACAAGGGGCCCTGTATTTGTATTTTGTACTGGACCCTACAAACTGCATATCCTGTTTTAACCTGGAACTCCTTCAAAAGAGGGCAACTCCATCTCACAGTTCCTACTGATGAAGGGCAGTGCCATCATTTCATTTAGAGCACAGCTGTGTGTGTATTTCCAATATGCATCAGGCAAACTGATGGGAACTGGGAGAGGGTGGCTGAGTGTAGGACCTCAGATGCAGTATTACTGCCATCCTGTGTCTAATCTGATGCACAGCACACATCTCCAGGAGGAGGCTCACAAACAAACGCTGCTTCCAGAAACACGGAGCCACCCATACTCTGCAGCCAAACTGGCAAGCCAATAGGATTATTATTTTGCTGGTGGTGTTTAAATGAAGACAGATGTGTAATGAGAACAGAGGTTTAATCCACTATCCATATACACCATTTCAGGACTCTGTGCGTGTATGTGTGTCCTTTGCCTTTCTGTCTCCCTTCACATTCATTTTCCTTCATTCCCGCCTTCTTCCTCTAAGTAGTTTCCTCTGATTGTCCAAGAAGTCTGGTTCTTTAAGTCAAAACATACCCAGCAGCCACTACCCCTCTTGGAGAACATCTCTGTGAAGCACTTTCAGAGCAGACAGGGAGAGTGTTTTAGTCCAAGGATGCTGGTGACTCAACAAGGGCCAGACTCTTGAGACAAGAGTATGCCAAGTAAATGCTCCTTCTTTGCAACTCCGGGGGCTGCAGCCAAGTTAGGTCTGTTAGTTACTAATTGAAGACAAGGAAAGGGAATAATTAATGAATCCTCCCAGAACACAGAGAAGTTAAGGAAATGATCAATTCTGTATTAGGTATAGGTTATGTACCAAGGGGACAACAATCTATTTGATAGTAGACATGGAGAAGCCAGAAAAATGAAAACAAAAAAGGGGAGTGATGATGTCATACTAAATAACAAAGAAGAAAATACCCCTGGACTCTTAATTTCCTACTGCTTTGGCCACAGTTCTGATTGCCTTGTCCCCAAGGAAGCAAAGCATATTGATGGGGATAGGAATGACCCTTTCCTTCACCCTTAAAAAACATGCTTTTTAAATATTTTGGGTAAAATAATAGAGGCACAAAAAGATAAGAACTGGTTAATATTTTTAAATCAAATTTAACATGTCTGAGTCTATAAGTAATATATGTATATTTTAAGAAAATTGGAAAAATTCAGGCCATAAGAAAAGTAATTTGCTTACTCGTCTTTATTCTTACTGCATTATATATATTTCCAACCATACATTTTACTACATACCTAATCTATACTTATACCTATAAATATATATGCTTTAACACTTGAAACCCATTAGATTTTTTTTTGTTGTTGTTACCAGGGATTGAACCCAGGGTTGCTTAACCACTGAGCCACATCCCCATCCCTTTTTATTTTTTGTTTTGAGATAGGATCTCACAAAGTTGCTTAGGGCCTTGCTAAATTTCTGAGTCTGTCCTCAAATTTGTGATCCTCCTGCCTCAGCCTCCTGAGTTTCTGGGATTATAGGTGTGCACCACACCTGGCTAAAACCCATCAGATTTCTTAACTTAGAATTATGACATATTCTTCCTCCCTCCCTCCCTCCCTTTCTCCTTTGTTTTACCACTGAGCTGTATCCAAAGCATGTTTTTCCCCCCTTTGGTATTGGGGATTGAACCCAGGGGTACTTTACCACTGAGCTACATCCCCAGCCCTTTTTATTTTTTTATTTTGAGACAGGGCCCACTAAATTGCTAAGGCTGTTCTCAAACTTGCAATCCTCCTGTCTCGGCTTTATGAGTCCCTGGGATTACAGGTGTGCATCACTGTGTCTGGCATTATCCACAGCTTAAAAAAAATTTTTTTTGAGACAAATTTCTCCCTATATTCTCCAGCTGGCCATGAATCTGCAATCCTCTTGCCTTAGCCTCTCAAGGAGCTGGGATTACAGGCATGTACCACCATGCAGGGCAAATTTCCTAATTCATTAACTCTCCCACACACTGTTGGACTTTAAAGTTATTCAATTTGCTCTTCTCATAAATAATCCTGTTGAGAGCCACAGCCAAAGGGGCCCCAGCAAACTTTCAGACTGCCAGCTGATGATTGGCTCACAGCACCCCAGCAACATCTAGCTGATTGGCTCCTCTGCAGTGATGCTCATTGGAGATGCTCATTGAGTTGTTTCCCGGCCCTTTCAGACTGCCAGCTGATGATTGGCTCACAGCAGCCCCAGCAACATCTAGCTGATTGGCTCCTCTGCGGGTATGCTCATTGGGCTGTTTCCCCGCCCTTTCAGACTACAGAGCTGCTCATTGGGGGACTTTTTGGCTCCGCCCACACGACCCAGCCAATCGGCCTCAAGAGCAGGAGGAGTGGGGGAGGTTGAGAGGCTTGTGGGAAGCAGGTGGTGGCAGTTGGGCTCTGAGGGTTTTTCCTGAGGAGCTGTTTTGTTTGGCCTGTGTGGTTCTAAAAATAAAGTTCGTTTCTTTTGACAAGTGGCTCCTGAATTATGCCCAGCCAGACTGCAGCATGGTAAATGTCCGTATAAATAAAGTTTCTCAGTACTTCCTTAGAATAGTTTCCTCAAAGTGGCATAACTGGATCAATAGGTATAAACTTTGAAAAAATTCTTGCCAAATCACTTTGTGGACAAGTTATGCCTATTTTTTTTTTTAACCAGGAAGATAAAATTACCTATTTTCCCACACCTCTGACAGCACTGATTTATCTTAAATCTTTGATTATTTGCTAACTTAAATTAATCTCACTGTATAAATTTGCATTCTCTTGGAAACTACTCAGGTTGAATACATTTTTTTCCATATCTCAACTAAATTCTTTTTTTATTAGGTTGAATACTTTTTAAAGAAATTTTTTAGTTGTAGATGGACGTGATACCTTTATTTTATTTATTTATTTTTATGTGGTGCTGTGGATTGAACCCAGTGCCTCACACATGCTAGGCAAGCACTCTGCCAATGAGCTACAACCCCAGCCCCTGAATACTTTCAATGTTATTAGATATTCTAAGAATTATCTAGTAGGATTTAAAAGTTTAAAAAATATATCCATCTGTATTTTCTTCTTTTTAAAAGTATTTGTTAGTATTTAATTCTTCTTTGATGTATGGTAAGAGTGAAGATAAATTCTAAAAGTTTTTCTAATCTTTACCCAGTTCTTCCATTACCACGTGTTCAATGATTTTTATGCTTTATTTAATATATAATCAAAGTCTAGCCAGGCACAGTGGTGGCACACCTGTAATTCTAGCGACTCAGGAAGGAGGAGGCAGGAGGATTACAGATTAGAAGCCAACTTCAACAATTTAGTGAGGCCCTAAGCAACTTAGTGAGACCCTGTCTCAAAATGCAAAATTTTATTTATTTTTTTTTTGAGAGAGAGAGAGAGAATTTTAATATTTATTTTTAGTTTTCAGCGGACACAACATCTTTATTTGTATGTGGTGTTGAGGATCAAACCCAGGCCACACGCATGCCAGGCGAGCATGCTACCACTTGAGCCACATCCCCAGCTCAAAATGCAAAAATTTTAAAAAGGGGCTATGGATGTACTCAGTGGTAAAGTGACTCAATTTTTTTTTTTTTTTTTTTTTTTGGTACTGGGTTCAATCCCTAGTACAAAATTTGTGTGTGTGTGGGTGTGTGTACAAATAATGTTTATATATATTTATATATGCCATATATTATATGTATTGTTTATTTTATATATAATTCTAAAAAGAATTTCCAAAACAGAGTAAAAATTTAAAAAAATAAGAAACAAAAATATATACAATAAAATTCTAACTATGTTGGGGTTTCTTTTTGACCTATTCTAGTTCATTTACCTATCTGTGATTTTGTTACCAGTACCACACTAACTCAATTAGCTCAATTTTATGGCTTTATAATATATGGCATATTAATATCTGGTAAAGCAAGATAATTTTTTATTTTTTTAAAAAAAACTTCATAGCTATCTACAACCTTCCCATCCTACCTATTTATTTACACACACACATATACACATATATTTTTAAAGAATTATTTTAAGAAAAATTTCACTGGGATACTGATTGAAATAGCATAGTTCTATACATTAATCAATGAATAAATTAATAGGCACAGCTTTCCATAACAATAGTCAGGCCTCATCCTTGAGCTACCACTTTGAAGGACAATGTAGAATGAGGATAAGAGCATGGACTGTGGCCCAGTGCCGCAGTCTGGCTGGGCACCAAATCACGAGCCACTCACAGCCTTGTAGATTCAAACAGCAATTCTTTATTCCCGAACTCACACTGGCACTCTACACACGTTCTGGGGGAATTCACGTTCGGCCCCAATCACGTTCTGGGCAAAATCCCAAATACTCTCTGAATCCCACGAGAACTCAAGGGGAACTCAAGGAGCAGGCGCGCCTGAGGCAGCAGGATACACCCTATTCCCAACAGGGTACACCTTAAACCTGGAACCGCCCTAAACCCAGATTGTCCTAAACCGGGAACACCCTAAACCCGGATCTGCCCTAAACCTGGATCCGCCCTGGTCCTTGAGCAAGGTCACCTTACATGCAATGACACTGCAAATGACTTAGGTCATGCCATGCGTCATTCTTACTTAGCAATGGCCCTCAGCAGCCCAGGAAAATCTCTGTGGACTTACTAACCTCTCTGTGCTTCAATCTTATCCTTTATATAATCATCCCTATCATTTTATTAGACAGAATCACTATGACAACTAGAAACTAACAATCAAATTTCAAAATATTTTACGCTGTCCACCCAAAAAAAAAAAATAGTTTTAAGAAAGAACATGAGGAAAAGGCAAGGGCAATATTATTGGCAATGTGGATCTCTCCAGCACCTAAACCCTAATCTCCAGGTATATTAGGCTAGATTTCCTTTTCAGCCTCCCCACACCCTCACACTTACACACTGATACGTGACAGGCACTTAGTACATATTTGTTGAATAATTAAATGAACAAATTATGATGGTCCTCCTGGTTCTAACATTCCAGGACAGTAAGGCCAACAGCCATCCCCACATTCCTTTGAATGGCCAAAAATTGCAGATTCCTGGGGAGAACTCAATGTGAAGTGAGCCTTCTTGAGATATTACCACACTTCCCCACATACTAACGGAGGAGGGTGCACAATTAATGAATGAAGACCCTGGAGTCTTCTCTCAAAGATTCCTGTCTCACAAGCACCATTAAAATTATTCAATCCCTTCTTAGAGAAATAGCTTAATAAGACACTGGTGCTAAGATATTTGCACACGTTTACAGCAGCAGCATCATTCACAATAGCCAAAAGGTGGAAGCAAAGCAAGTATCCTCCAAAAGACAGAGAACAGATGTGGTATAAAATGATATATTAGGCATAAAAGGGAATGACTGACATGTGCCGCAACGTGGGTGAACCTTGAAGACATTCTACGTCAAAGAAGCCAGTAACGAAAGGAGAAATACTGTATGATTCCACTTATATGAGGTACCTAGAGTACTCAAATTCACAGAGGAAGAAAGTAGCACACTGGTGGCCAGGAGCTGCGGAGAGGGAGGAATGGGGAATTATTATTTAATGGTACAGAGTTTCAGTTTGGAAAGATAAAAAGATCTGGAAATGGATGGTAGTGATGGTTGTACAACAATGTGAAGTAATCAATGCCACTGAGCTGAGCACTTAAAATGTCAATCTACACCTAAAAAAATAAATATTAAAAAAAAGAGTTTAAAAAATGGCTAAATAGTAAATTTCGTGCTATGTGCAACAGTTTGCACATGACCCCCAAAATTCATATGTTGGGAATTTAATCCCCAGTGCAATAGTGTGTTAAGAGGCTAGACCTTTGGAAGGCTATTATATCACGTTCCAGGGGATTAATGTCACTACCATGGGAATGGGTTCCTTGTCTTGAGAGTGGGCTTGTTAAACGAGTGTGGCTCTCTCTCGCTCTCCATGCTCTTGCCTTTCTGCCTTCTGCTCCGAATGATGCAGTATTAAGGACTGCACCAGATGCAGGCCCTTTGGTGTTGGACTTTCACTTCCCAGAAGTGTAAGAATGTCTCTTCTTAGGTATTCCATTATAGCAGCACAAAGTGGACTAAGACATTTATGCATGTTGCACTACAATTTTTTTTTTTAAGGTACTACTTTATCTTTCAGGAATTTTGGGTAGCTGGGAGGGGGGAGCTAGTCTTACAAAAAGGAGGCATAAGTTCACACTGCACCCATTTCACGAGCTGGTCACAGAAGATGACTCTAGTTGTGGGGTGGAAAGATATAACATGGGCTTAGACGTTCTGACACCCATCTAGGACTTCTCTGATTCTAGCATGTCGGGCTCATGCTATCTGCTCCCATTAGACTCGTTCCGGTAAACCTGAACTTCTAAGAAAGGAGCCCTCCTTTCTCCCAGAAGGTTCCCGCGTGTAAGACTGCGAACGACACCCGGCATCTCCTCAGCCCCCACCAACACGTCCACGACACAGGACGGGCCAAGGTCCACTCCTTGCCTCTCCTCTAGTCACAGCGGAGAGGGCCCTTCGAACGGTCATCCCAGACAACGGCAGCGGCTACGAAGACGCCCCAAGTCTCCTGTACTAGAGACTGAAAACGCCAGGGTTTAAATGGACGTCCCCCACCCCGGAGAAGAAACAGCGTTGGGTCCTTTTCTCCTGAACCCCGACACAGGCAGGATGTCTATAAAAGCCCCCGACACACTTGGGAACCCAGCAGCGCTGTTACCACCACCACCTCCACAGAGGTGAGAGGAGGGAGGCGCAAGGCCTCCCGGAAGCACGACCCGGGGCTCGGAACCCCGCGGTTCCCTCAGGCCGTGTCCCGCTCCCCGCGGAACACGGAGGCGGGACAGAGGAACGCGGGGGAAGCACAGCTGGGGACGATAAACTGGAAGGTGGGGGCGAATGAAAAGAGGTGAGTGGGGACCTACTAGTTTAAGTAAGTGTGTAGACGTATGCAAAGAGACATGCGAGAAGCATCAGACTCCGCCAACACCGCCAAAGTCGTCCCCCCGACATGCGATTTGCCCAACTTGCGTGAAACCCCGCGAGAGCTCAGCCTCAACTCGCCCTCTTTCCTGTAGGCTAAAGACCCGCCCTGCGCCCGCCCCGCCCCGCCCCAGGCCCCGCCCCCCAAGACCGCAGTATCCGCTTGTGTCAATAAAGTTGCGGCAGACAAGATGGCGGCTTCCATGCTGGGCTCGCTGTTACGGACGTTCCGGCAGGTCAGGCTCGCGCCGTTCTCACCTCCCTACCTCTCATTCCTGAGTGGCGTAACCTTCGGTCCCCACGATCCTACCACCGTAGCACCCCTTGAGGACCAGACCCAGGCTTCTCCCCACCACTTCCGCCTCCGGCTCGACTCGGGCAGGTTGGAGCGGATGGTGTGGAGACCCCGACCACACATAGGACACGGAAGGAGTGTGGGTCGAGGAAGAGAGAACCCAGGGCAGAGCGGTGGCGCGGAAGCCGCCGGTGACAGAATTCCCGGGAGCGGGGTGGGCGACCCTGCCGAGAGGTGCCCGGCCGCTTAGAAGAAGGGCTGAGAATTGACCGCGGAGGGTAGCAGTGTGGTGAGGCCGGAAACGTTCCCGAGAGAGTAGGAGGAAAGAAATTGGAAGACTGAGTGTGGACGAGCCTTTAGGAGGATTTTTAGTGTAAAGGCAAGCAAAAGGTGTGTGTGAAAATGTGTCACTTTCCAACACGCATTATTGGCATCATGCTAATTATTACCACTGAGTGTATGTCCATAAAAGTTATTTATCTTTTAATTAGGAAATCTATTATTTTTAATTATTAAAATGATCCCAAACAACTTTTTAAAAATTGCTTCATAATAGGGACCGAAAGATTGCACTGGCAGAGCTGAGGCCTGACCGTCCTGACTCGTTCCTGGCCTGTCTTTTAGGTGGTTCCTTCATTAGCTTCACGCCAAGTCCGAAGTTACTATGTAGACTGGAGAATGTTGCGTGATGTGAAGAGACGAAAAATGGCCTATGAATATGCGGATGACAGGTTGCGGATCAATTCCCTCCGGAAGAATACCATTTTGCCCAAAGATCTTCAGGTTAGCTAATTGAGTCCCTTCCTACCCCAACATCATTAACTCACATCTGATAATTTTCTTCAAAAAATGTTTATTTTAATTTTTTTAGTTTTAGGTGGGCAAAATGTTTTATTTTTATGTGGTGCTGAGGATTGAACCCAGTTTCCCTGCATGCTAGGGGAGCACTCCACCACTGAGCCACAACCCCAGCCCTCACATCAGATGACTTTTGATACTGTTTGTTGTGACTTAGTTATCCATATCATTTCTGGAGAATAAAATCCAGTTGCCCAGATCAGCATAAACAGCCTTGAAACTTGGGTGAGTTTCCTAACTAGCCTTCATCCCACCCTTTTAGCAATCAAGGCATTAGGAAGTGTTGCTGGTGCATGGGGCCAAGTGCCTCAGGTGCTTGAACATGACCGGAACTGTTCTTGCTCAGGACCTGTCTTCCTGGACTCCCTTGCCCACCTCTGGGCTGAGGTGGTCTGCCATTTAGGCTTCTTTTCTTATCATCAAGTTGAATAAAATGGAATCAACCCTACTTGACCCTCTGAAGCATAAGGTCCTATGCCTAAGTACAACATAGAACACTTGTTTCAAAGAGCCTTGTGGGGGGGGGGGGAACCTTGTCAGGGAGTATAATTTAAACTCAAGGCCATTCACTTTACCAAAAGCTCATATTTATAAATAAATAAATAAATAACATTTACAGATTCTTTTAAGTTTTGTCTGGATTAAGCCAAATGAGCAGAAAACTGAATTTCCTGGACTGCTCAGTTATGGCTTTTACCATAATGGTTTTAAGCTGTCTGTACTTAGGAGTACTAAGAAGAGTCTCTTGAGACACTTAGCTGAAGACACTGTGATCACAGAAGCAGAGAGTAGAATGGTGGTTTCTTGGAGCTAGGAAGCCAGCGGTAAAGTTGGGGAGATGTTGGTCAAAGGGTTCAAACTCAGTTATAGGATGGAAATGTGCAGGGACACCAAAGCACAGCATGTGGCTACCATCAGTAATTCTGTACTGTATACCTGGAATTTGTCAAGAGGGTAGGCAAGTGTTCTTACCACATTCACACAAAAGGTAACTATGGGAGATGATGGTTATCTTTTATTAGATTGATTGTGGTAGTATTCACACACACCCACACACACATATAATTCATGTTCTGTACCTTAAATATACACATTTTAGTTGTGAATTACATGTCAGTAAAGCCAGAGGGAAATGTTGGGTGCATTATTTATGAAGACCTTCTGTCTGGTGTCAGTACCAGCAACAGCAGTGCAGAGAATCAATGTGGAAACTGATCATGGCTCTCTGCTGTTGCCAAGTAGCTCACAAACCAAATTATGACCCAGTTCCAGAAGCTTATAGGCTTTCAGTGTGCACTTTTTGTGTACTAAGGCATTTATCTTTTCTATGTTGACTTCCTTATTCCAAATGTTCTCACATGTAAACTGTCTTAAAACATTTTGGGAACAAGGGAAGTTATGCATAAATAACCAACTTATAGTCATTTGTGAAGATCTGCTCCATGACACTTTGTTTCAGCCTCCCAGCCCAGTCATTTCTCCTCTCCACTTCTTGCATAGCACTTAGTATCCACTACTTATTGACTCTGTCATGCTGTTTTGGAGCTAGGAGGCCAGGGGTAGGGTTGGAGAGATGTTGGTCAAAGGGTACAAACTCAGTTATAGGATGGAAATGTGCAGGGACACCAAGGCACAGTATGTGGCTATCATCAGTAATAATGTACTATGTGCTTGGAATTTGCCAGTGGGTAGGCAAATGTTCTATTCTCTACATATTTCATAATAGCAATACATGCATAAGCATGGTGATCAGGAACTATTCTTAATGCTTAATAGTTTGTTAATTTAGTGGCTTTCATATGCATTGATATCATTTAACTTGTGGGGTTTTTGTTTTTTTGGCACTGGGGATTAAACCCGGGGCACTTTACCATTGAACTACATCCCTAAGACTCTTTTTTTCTTTCTTTTTTTGAGACAGGGTCTTGCTTAGTTGCCCAGGCTGGACTGCTGCCTTAGGCTCTGTAGTAGTTGGGGTTATGGGTGTGTTACTACATCCAACACGTTCTTTTTCCTTCTTGAACCCAGGTCCTCAGACGCGTTAGGCAAGTGCTCTAACACTGAACCACATCCCCAGACCTTGGTTTGTGAATTTTATGACTATGTTAAAGTTTCAAATTATAAACTACACTGGAAGGATGTCAGACATTTTTGGCAGCCTTCTGGTCTATGGGTTTCTACTCGGGTTAATGTTTACTACGTGTCCAGGGTTCTTTGGGAAGCTCTGGCTGACAAAGAACAGCCCTTTCTTTAAGCATAAATTTATTTATTTATTTATTTTTAAAGAGAGAGAGAGAATTTTTTAATATTTATTTTTTAGTTTTCGGTGGACACAACATCTTTGTTTGTATGTGGTGCTGGGGATCGAACCCTGGCCGCACGCTCGCCAGGCGAGCGCGCTACCGCTTGAGCCACATCCGCAGCCCTAAGCATAAATTTAAACATCTAGAAAAAGTAAATGCATGTGATCTGTGTAGTAATGTTGTGATTTCCTTTAGGAAATGGCTGATAAAGAAATTGCAGCCCTTCCCCGGGATAGCTGTCCTGTTAGGATTAGGAATCGATGTGTTATGACATCTCGTCCACGTGGTGTAAAGCGACGCTGGAGGCTTAGTCGAATCGTCTTCCGACACTTAGCTGACCATGGGCAACTTTCTGGGGTCCAGCGAGCAATGTGGTAAAAATCAGCTCCAGAACCAACTGATCTTTCAGGGAAGACTTTTTTTGTGATGCTGTGGATCAAACCCAGAGCTTCCCACATGCCAGGCAAGTGCTCTGCTATTGAGCCACATCCCCAACCTGAGACCCTAGCTTATATAGGTGTCCAGTAGAATTGTCTCATCTACCCTGTGATACATATAGTTAAATTACTTTCAAATTTTAAGAAATTTGGCTATTTCCTTCTGTCATTAAATTCTCTAAAAGGTTAAAAATACTGTTCATATACATGATGTAAAGAGTAGAGCAGGCAATAAAAAGTATTTTCTGTGAAAACAGGCTTTGTATGCTTTTTTTTCTCTATGCTTTTCCTTTAAGAGTTATCTTTTAGTAACACATAAGGATTTCTACATTTTTTTTTTTTGAGTTTTACTTGGTAAAACAGTATTTATCTTGTAGATATAACCCAACCAACTGACAGACAATTTAATTCTGGGTTAGTTTCGCTGCCGTGCAGAGGCTGCCTTACTATTAGTTGTTAAACAATGGATTGGAAGTTAGAGGTGATGACCTGTATTACTGGCTAATACGCAACTGCTTTGTGTTGACAACTGAACAGAAGAACCATCTGTTCTTATTATGTCTTTACTGTAAAATATGCCTCTTTAAGCTTTGTTGGAATAATATATATTCCCTATATTCAGCAGGTTTTCTTGTGCAGTAACTAAACAGTGTGATTAGCCCAGTGATGAAAAATACGTGTTACTATGAAAGAACCCATTTACATACATGTGAAATACATATATAAAATCTTCAGCTAGGTGCTTTGGTGTTTATAATCCCAGCTACCCAGGAAGCTACTTGGGAGAAGGATCCCTTAAACTAGGAATTTGAGGTCAGCTTGGGCAAGTGAGGCACCATTTAAAAAAAAAAAAAAAAACCATCAGCACAAGAGCCCTGTCATGGAGGATTTCACATTATGTGAAGGGGTTGACTTCATTTAACTACCAGGTACTAGAAAGTTTTAAGCAAAGGAATGACAGTTCATCTACAGATCTCTGATAGCTGTCCCTTAGATGGCCATTTCCTAAACACCAAACTAATACTTTGATCTTGGATTTCCCAGCCTCCAGACTGAGGAATTTTCAAGATTCTATTATTTACAAATTAATCTTAAAGCTTTGAAAGGTAAATCTGTAAGCAAGACAGCCAGTTACGAGGATGTCTTGATTGTTCAGGAATTGAGGGCCTGAACCAAGATAGTGGCATTAGCAAAAAGAGGACAGATTTGCAAAGTATTACTTAGGAAAGAAAATTAGGTAGGACTTAAGAAACTAATTATATTATTTAAGAGTGAAGATGGCTCTGAGTTCCTGGTAAGATAAATGGAAAGGGCAACTCCAAGACAGAATATAATGGAAAAAAGAACAGGTTTAGGAGAAAACAGATCTGAGAGTTCAGGTTTTAGTCATGCAATATTTGAGATACCTATCATCTGATGGAGAAGTCTAGTATACACTGGGTACCATAGTCTGGAACTCAGGTTAAGAATGAAAATTTGAGGGAATTGTGATATACCTTAGATTCATATTTTCTAATTTATGACAAATTACCAACTAGAATGCTCTAATACCTAAACTAGTAACTGACATTAATTTCTCTGACCCCCAATTTTGTGTAAACAACCCAGTGGTTGCAGTTTAAGATTCCTTTGTGGTTATTTTTGCCTGATAGTCCATCTCACTCACACTGGTATTCAATTTTATTCTGCTAACTTGATGTGTTATGGTTTGCATGTGCCCTTTCAAAATTCATGTTGACTTATCAATCCCTGGTGCAACAGTACAGAAATGAGGTGTTAGGAAGGTACCACCTTCATGAATGGGATTAACACTCATTTTGTATTTGTCCCTTTTGAGCAATTCAACCATGTGAGAATTCTTTAGAAAGCATCATCTTGGAAGTCAAAAGCCTTTACCAAACACCAAATGCAGAGCTAGTACTTTGATCTTGGATTTCCCAGCGTCCAGATGAAGAAATAAGTTTCTATTATTTACAAATTAATCTTAAGGCATTTTGTTACAGCAGCAGGAATGGAAAAGAGTTTGATTTACTTTCAAATTAGGGTTATTTTTACATTTTCAATTTTGTTTTAGATGGTTCTTAAAAATGAACAGTACATTTATTAAGTATTACTTTTATCTCCATCTCCTTTCTTCCCCGTTGGAAGCAATTTTTTATTAATTCTGAGTTTCTAAATGATTTTCTAAAATAGAAATAAGTATATTTACATTTCTAACCATTTCTTACAAAGGTAGTAGGACTACTTTGTTTTGTGCTTTGCTATTCTACTACTCGGACCTGGTGATTCTCTGTCACTACATAGAAATCTTTTTTTTTTGTGGCTGGAGGTCCTCTCCCTCATGTAGATGTAACCATACATAGCATTTAACTAGTCCCATTGTTAGATATTTGGGTGTTTCCAATCTTCTGTATAGATCATTCCAAATATTTGCCAGTTTATCTTTCCCAGAATTCTAAGCCAGAGGTAAAACACATTCCATTCCACGTGTCCTTATTTCTCTATAGCCTCAACACAATAGCACCAGTATGTTTATCTTCTGGAATTTTCCCCAGTGATAGATAAGAAACAAACAGTGTAGTTTCTTAATTTCTTTTCTGAACAAGACGAACATCTTTCTATATTTCAGGTCATTTACTTTTTTTCCTATAAACTGTTTGTAATCGTTGAAAATTTTCAACATGTCATTTTTGGTTGGTAGGTTTTTTCTTGCCATGTATTCTTTAAAAAATCTAGAATGAATGAAACCATTAGAGTTTCCCTTTACTTTTGTTTTCGTAGAATTCCCTTTATGTCTTCTCATATTTGTATACTTTCATATCTAGATCTAGACTATTTTAAATCCTGCCACTTTTACCAAATTCTTGTTAGTTATAGTTTCAGATTTGGTTGGTCCTCTTGGATCCTCTAATTGCTTCCTCCATCTAACTACACTGTATAATGCTCCAGTAAAATGTAGTGATAGAGCTCATGGCACTTTGCTCTGGCTTCTGGTTTTAGGAAAGCCTAATCTTTCTGACATACTTCTGAACAAAGAGAGAAATAAAAACCCAACTTTATTGAACCTAGAAATAGATGGATTTTCAAATTCTTTTTGGCTTAATGGTTATTACCTTTATATGCCATCTGATCCACAGCAGACCTAATTGCTCCTACAAAGAAGCTTATCCTTGTTTTGATTTAGTTTCAATTTTAATTCTGTATTTGTAAACAAATGCATTTAAATCTACACAGAAGCATGTGACTGAGTGTATGGTAATGCATTGCTTAAGCTGGAAATAAGTAATCACTCTACAGCAACTTCCAAGGACATGTACAATTGAATTTTATGCAAAAATTCAGGTTTTACTCTTATTACATTGGTGGGAACTGATGTCACTAACTTACAGGCAAGCAAATACTTCTAGCTGAACAAAAATACATAATTTATAATTTTCATGAGGCAGGACTTGCTTTTTACATTTCAATGAAAATGCCTTATAACTCTTTCTTGGGGGTGCGGGGTGGGGGAATAACCAGGTACCAATGAAACCATCTTTGGAGTAAGTATTTAATAAGCACATTTTATTTAAATAAATCCTCCAGTAAAGGAGAATTTACTGCCTTTACTGTAAATAGTTATGTCAAATTTATATGTGCAGCTCTCCAACATTCCCTTATTGGAAACATCCATATTTCCACATCACAGTTCCCAAAAAAGATTTAAATGTCTCAAAATTCTGTATCTCCTTTGGCTTGCTTCTCTCTTGATTCCACCCAGGCTTTATTAATGGTTCGCTTCATATCATCATCTCCATCTTCATAAATTTTCTTTAGAACATTCATTAATCCCTCACTAGGATCTGTTTCGGTGTCGTATGAAGGCTTTCTATTAAAGAAGAACACATGTGATAATGAAATCAAAGCATGGAAAGACACAATTTCAGATTGATGCTGGTAGGAAATAAATGGGTGGAGATAAGAGGAAAATAGAGTATCAAAGTACCCTCGATCCAAATATACAAATTCATCTTAATGAACATATACACTAACCACACATGTACACATCATGTACCAAAGAGTGGTCATCAAAAACGGAGTTACTGTGGGGCACTGTAATTTCAAGTGATTTTTTTTTTAGCAGGCCAAATAATAAGGATTCAGCTTTTAATTTTTAAGAGTATATTTCTTTACGTTATGTTTTTAAAAAATACTCTGAGGAAAAACCCACAAGCATTAACATTATACAAAGATACATACCGAAGTGCCTACATTTTATTAGAAAAGCCCTTCTCTTAAGCCTGAGATACATGGATCTGGGCCCCAGTGGTGAGAGCATAGTCTTAATAAATATGGTCAGTACCTCCAGTTCAATGAAAGTCCAAATGTATTTAATTCATTAATTGCCAGATTCTGTATTGGGCACTGGAGATACACACAATAAGACAGGGTCCTATACTCGGATATTTCAGTCTGAATTTAAAATCAATTCCTCAGATAGTTTGGTATCCCTCACTCTAGCCAACCACAGCCCAAATGCATGTGGCTACCAAAGAAGTGAGAAACACAGACAGCCAACTCAACGCAGTCATGAAGGATAAAGAGATTCATCTTTTCCCCTAAACCAGTGGTAGTGAAACTAACTATATATCACAAACATCTGAAGAATTACTAACACACATACATGAATATCTGAGCCTTTCTGGAACTCCTGAAACAGAATTCCTAGGAATAGGCCCAGTATCTGTAGATGTACCACCATGCTAAGACTGAGAGCCAGTACTAAAGAGCCAACTCTAACTACAAACACCTACAAAGCAACCTGTGGAACACATGACCTCTTCCAGTAGGCTGTGGCAGTTGAAAGCAGGTAAGACAATGGGGTTACTCAGTGGACACCAAAAACATCAATGGCCAAATCAGTCTCTACAGCTCCATTATCCATAAAAATCAAACAATAATCCCAACCAAGAAAATGATTAAAATATTTAAAAGAAATAAAAGTAGACTTACTCTTTCTCTTTGCATTCTTTTTCAACCTGAGTCAAGTACTCCCACCGTGTATTTTCTGCTTTCTTTCTACATAAGATGAGAACTGTATCGGTCTTAACCTAGAAGCGGGAAAAAATATAACTTATAAACACATGGAGATTAGTATATTTAGAAAACAGTTACTCGTTCAAGAGCCTATTATATGTGGGACTTATTCTAGATAAAGAGGGTGCTAATGGAGGATGTGAGCAGGAACCTGGGAAGGATTCTCTGGAGAGGAAACAAGATCTGGAGAAGGGCATTCTATGCAGTTGGCAAAGCCAACAGAATGGCCCCAAGATGAGATGATCCTGGTGTCTGAAGAAAGGGAGGAGGTGGCTGAATTTTAATGACTGAAAGAAAGAATGATATGAAGTATGTTGGGAGGGTGAGGAAGAAGAAGGAACCTCCAACTCCTTTCACAGTGATCAATATTAATTCCCAGAAGTCTCTGAATATTTCTTCAATTATAGGACTGGTGGATGAAGAGGGTTGCAAAGAGACACAAGCTAATAAATTCTCTTATAATATTCCTTAACACTGTAGAATGACTTGTCTACATACCTGATGCATTAAACCTCATTCATTCAAATGATAGAAAAGAGGATTATCTAAGTTCATGACAAGTATGAAATTTAAGACACTTCCATTATTTTTATAGCTTCTACTACAATTAGGTCAAGTAGTTAAGACCTCCTTTTATGTATCAGAAACTTTATACACACAGTATACCTAACAATAGCTACCATTAATTTAAACATGTTATATATAGTAGTTCACATCAGCATATCATTACAATTTTGTGAAATAAATTATTACCACTGTTCAAATAGGGAAAGTGAGGCACAGTAATAAGCTGCCAAAGGTCACAACTAATAAATGATAAAGTTGGCATTAAACTCAAGCCTCGCTCTTAACCATTTAAAAAGTTTATTTTCCACCTGATTTTAATGCAACGTTATAATAATCTTCTACAGGATAAGTTGGTAAACGTTTTTGTAAAGGGCCGGATAGTCAATATTTAGGTTTCACAGAGCATTCATCTGTTACAACTACTTAACTCAGTCAATATAAATATAGTACAAAGGCAGCCACACCAACACATAAAAAAAGTCTATGCTCCAATGTTACTTACAAAGCAGGCATGGTCTGTAGTTTGCTGCTCCCTAATATAGCCAATAAATTCTAATTCATCTGAATTCTAAATCAGCCAGGTATAACTTAGTAAGTTTCATAATATTCTGACAAAAAAAACCAAACCACTCACTTTTTTTGAACTGCCTTCCACAGAGATGGGTTTCAAGAGATTGTTCACAATCATGGAGTAACTCTTCCCATTTAGATTCTTTACCAAAAGATCAAATGACCTACAATACAACAGCAAATGCATTATCTTTCTGGTTGTATAAAAAGGTAATCTCATAATTGCCTTTCTTTCTTTTTGAGCGGGGGGCGGGGGGGGGGGTGGTGTGTGGTGGTGCTGTTGCTGCTGCTGCTGCTGGGGATTGAACTTAGGGGCACTCAGCCACATCTCCAGCCCTAGTTTGTATTTTATTTAGAGACAGGGTCTCACTGAGTTGCTTAGTACCTTGCTATTACTGAGGCTGGCTTTGAACTCACAAACCTCTTGCCTCAGCCAAACCGTCACCATACCCAGCTACCTTTTATTTTTTTTTAAAGCCACGGACTTTATTTCAGTATGTACATTTGGGTAACCCAGATGATTTTCACCTCTGCAAAAAATTATAATTTGTTTTACAATTATGCTTTATAAAGCATATTTAAAATAAGCAAAATCTTAGAAACTTTACAGAAATGATAAGGCAAAAAAAAAAACAGGACTCTTCATGAGCATTGTCTTTCCCATTATGTTGAGAACTCACCTCTCTGTGAAATGAACCTGCACATTCTCTGCGGGAACTTGATGAACTCCCGTTAAAGTGATATAGATTTTCACAAACTTATCAGATTGATCCCATCCTAGCAACACCAATAAAATATGGAACACAAGTTAAGTCTCCAAAACTGCTTCTTTAACAGCCAACATAATGTGGCTTATAATAAAATTCAGTAAAATAAAATAAAAAAATTAAGTAACATGAAAAAATTAAAATTTAAGAAAATTTCTAGGTGGAGGATACCTCAAAACTGTTAATACACTTTACCCAAAGTTACTCAAATTCAGGTTTTGAACATAAAACCCATTTTATTTTCCTTCAAATAAAAACATGACGATTACATAAATTCATTTACTCTTTTTTTGGGGAAATAATTTTCTCCTAAGCCTACATAATACTAATTCTCTGCCTAACGGGATGGTGAAACATCAGCACTGATTCTACAATCAGCTCTACTTATGTAAAATACAATCCTAACTTCCTCAATTCCTTTCCAGGACATGGTAGATGTGAGTTTAAAATAGTCCTAGTCTTCATCTCAATGTGTTCATCTGACTAACCTACTAATATCTAACAAAATGCCATTTCAAAACATATTGTCAAACTAACTTACATGAACTGTCAAATGTTAAACTAGATGCAGGGGACCAACTCATACCATAATTACTGATTTTCACGGTATATCCTGTTGTGATGGGAGCAACCACAGCAGCTGGCTTTTCATTATCAAGAAGTTCTGGTTTCTTCTGTGATTTCTGTTGCATCTTGTTCTTTATTTCTGTCTCAATCTTGTTTTTTTCTGCTGTAAGGGCATCACGTACTCTTTTCCTAGTGGTCTTTTCCAGCAACACCTTTACCTCTTCTAGATCATTCTGCAGCTGTGTTAAAACAGAAGGTAAATTAGCTGTGATAAGTAAGACCTACCACCTTTGGGCAGTACTGTGGATTGAAGCCAGGGACACTTTACCACTGAGCTACATCCCCAGTACGTTTAAATTCTGAAACAACCTCAAGTTGGCAAAGTTGACCTGCCTCAGCCTCCTTACTCTGGGATTATAGGAGTGCATCACCATACCCAGCTCCTACCACTCATTTCAACTTACTGAAATAACTAAAAATTAAGAGGTTCATCTGTATTTTGATTTTGGTAAACTATTATCTGCCTTTGTTTTAGGACATTTATTACAAGAAACTTTGGAGATTTAAAAAGGAGAACACAAAAAATTTTCTCAAAGAAATTAACAGATTTTAGTTATAGATGGAAAGTGTCTGTATTTATTTATTTTTATGTGGTGCTGAGGATGAAACCCAGTGATTCACACATGCGAGGAAGGCGTTCTACCACTGAACGTAGTCCCAGCCCAACAGAATTCTTTATAACTTCTAGTCCAGCATTATCAAATGCTAAAAATTTTTAAAAATATTAAAAGGGCTGAAGGAATCCATGCTGACAGGCTGTGGCAGGTTTACTGAAGCAATGTTCTACTTTCATACAGTGCTTGGTCCTCACTGATAAGTTTTATGCTAAATGCCCCACATGAAAAAGTTTGAATTTTTAAGGCAAGATTTTTAAAAATTCTGCTTTTAAGACTATATCTGGGTCTGGGGTTGTGGCTCAGTGGTAGAGTGTTCGCCTTGCATATGCGAGACCCTGAGTGATTCGTTCCTCAGCACCACATAAAAATAAATAAGTGAAGTCTGGCTGGGCACAAAATAACCCAGCCGCCAGGAGGCACTTGTAGGTTCAAACAGGAACTCCTTTATTGCTCGAACTCCCGCCAACCACACGGCCCTTCCAGGAACACCACACACCAACTGGAACTCCCTCCCCGTCCCGCCGGAACTTCTTCCGCCCTCCACCGGGCTCAAGAAGAACTCAACGGGTGCCCAAGGCAGCAGGAGCCGCCCTATTGCCGGACAGCAGGGGTCCATATACAACTGAATACACAGCCTGTTTCAATCCAGCATCATCTAGTCACAGCAATTATACACAGCTTAACTTAATTATCATCATCTTAATGGCTCACTGGTGTCACCTCTCAACCACTCCTTCTGGTAATATGCCAGGCGCCATTCCGACTAGGCTGTGGCTCTCAACAGTGAAATACAGTTGTCGTGTCCAACTACGACTAAAAGATAAATATTAAAAAAAAAAAAGACTATATCTGGTTTGGCAGCTACGTCAGTCATACAGTAAGACATCTGAGACTTGGTTGTGCACAGGAAAAACCAGAAAAATGATCCAAAATGCAACATCTTCTCGGAAAGGAGGCTTAAGGCTTGTTTTCTTCTCATACCTACTGAAGTGTGTTCTACTTTCTGGACATGAAGTCAAAACTTTATGAAGTTCCACCATTAAAAGACACTTTTAGAAAACTGCTGGCTTAAATGACATGCCTCCCCCCCAAATTTCTTTGACAAAAGTGCCAATAAATGCACAAGATCTTTCCAAATAACTGAGTTCTGGTTTCACAGTAGCCAACTTTATCAGAAAAATCTTACTTCATAACTTGACATTAAATAAAAGGGTCAATATAAAAATCTTTAAATACTTGAGCAGCCTGTAATACCATCAGCTTGGGAGGTTGAGGCAGGGGGCTTGTGAGTTCAAAGCCAGCCTCGGCAAGGTCAAGGTGCTAAGCAACTCAGTGAGACCCTGTCTCTAAATAAAATATGAAATAGGGCTGGGGATGTGGCTCAGTGGCAAGTGCCTCTTACCTTCAATCCCTGGTATCCTTCCCTCACCAAATACTTGATAATTTAGTATAACATCAGAATACTATGAAGTTTTAAAGCCTTTATGTTTATTAGCCTTATAAAAATGCAGTAACAGAAAGAATACTTTCCTTGTATTCTATGTCTTTAAATTTTTTTTTTTTTTTTTTTGTAGCTGAGGCCGGACAGCATGCCTTTATTTTATTTGTTTTTATGTGGTGCTAAGGGTTGAACCCAGTGCCTCACACAGGCTAGGCAAGCGCTCTGCCACTGAGCTGCAGTCCCAGCCCCATTCTATGTGTTTTATTATCTTATCTAACTCAGATGCTGTTGTTTCCTAACAGTATCAAGCTCCTGTCTATTATCTTCCCTCCCCTCCAAGGAAAACTTGTACTATTAAGACAAAAAAAAAAAAAAAGCAAACTCATCTTTTGAGCATAGTGTTTTAGTTCAAAGTAATCTTCAAACTATGATTTCAAAAACTCCTGTTGTTTCTTCTACCAACATAACAAAGATACTAAAATGTATAATGAGTGTACTTGTTCCCAGAGCAGGGATTTATTTGTCAAAAATGGGTAATGTATTAAATAAACCTTACTAAGAGGTTTTATTTTTGATCAAACTAGGATTCCTTTATCTAGCCAATTCCAAAGAACTGAGAATTATTAAGCAAGGGATTCCCAGTGGCTGAATTCCCAGGCCCTCTTTATTGCCAGTTGTGGCTCTGAAGTACTGTGGTTAAGGTATCCACTGAAACAAATCACAGAACTGTACCCCAGAGTTCTTGTTCTTTATAGACCTGAAACCAGCAAAGGTCATTCCTTTCGTATGCTTTCTAAACACATATTAATTTAAGATGCAGTTTCTTATCTAATTATCTTGTAATCATCCCTTGTATGTCTTCTTGACATACATTTGTTTTGTGAATGCAAAGACCACATTTCCCTTTTATTCTTATACCTTTATCTTCAAATGTTTCTTCATTATTCATTAGAGACCTCAAAACCAAACTACCTCAAAAATGGGCAAAGGATTAGAGACTTTTCTCCAAAGATATACAACTAAACACCAAGCACGCAGATGCTGAACCTGTTTAGTCACTAGAGAAACACATCAAATGCATGAGATACCATTTCACATACCCATTAGGATGGTATAAAAACAAAAACAAAAAGCCCCAGAAAATAACAAATGTTGATGAGCATGTGCAGAAACTGAAGTCTTCATGAGCTTGTGGGAATATAAAATGGTACGACGACTTTGGAAACAGTCTAGCTGTTTCTTGAATTGCCATATGACTTAGCAATTGCATGCTTAAGTATGTGTATAACCCACAGAACTGATAGCAGGTCCACAAACTTGTACACAAATATTCAAAGCATTATTCCTATTAGTCAAGAAGGGAAAACAGGGCTGGGGATGTGGCTCAAGCGGTAGCGCGATCGCCTGGCATGCGTGCGGCCGGGGTTCGATCCTCAGCACCACATACAAAGATGTTGTATCCGCCAAAAACTGAAAAATAAATATTGAAATTCTCTCTCTCTTAAAAAAAAAAAAAAAAAGAAAGAAATAAAGAAAAAAAAGAAAACAACTCAAATGTCCACCATTGATGATGGGTAAAGAAAATACCCATCATGTGGCCATACAAAAGAATTCTGTTCTGACACATGCTACACCATGTGTGAACCTGAACACATCCTAGATAAAAGAGCCAAAAAACAAAAGGCCGCATACATCATGATTCCACTTATATGAAATGCCTAGAATAGGCAAATCCCAAAACTAAAGCGATGGTGGTTGCCAGGGGAAAGGAGGAGTGGAGAGTGAGGGCTTACAGAGCACTTAAGGGCTTTCATTTTGGGGGCCGATGAAAATGTTCTGGAACAAGATAATGCTTATGGTTGCACAACACTGAATATATACACTTCAAAATTGTTCAAAAGGTGAATTTTACGGCAAAACAACACAAAAAGGAGGCGTCCCTAAACGTGTATCTCAGTATCTAAAATTGAAAGCGTTCCTTACTTTGATGGGGGATGACACTGGGCTAGCCACATGCAGGACTGTAAAGCCACCAAGGCTCCCCTCAGGTCACATGGTACCCAAGTCAGTTGTGGCAAGTCACCCAGATTAATTCTTCATGTAGATTTTTACTTAAAACACAACTTTTTTATTTACAGTACATGTCATTCAAATGGAAGGGAAATTTCTCAGAAAGCGAATCTTACTCGATACCCAGCACTCAACCGTGGATAGCAGCATCATGTACTGACACCCTACACAGGCAGGAAAAATGAATGCTTAATCGTCCCATTTTGTAACGGAGCAAAAGTAAGCCTCCACAAAGTTAATTCGCCCACTCCAGCGTCTAGAGAGCTAAAAACAGGCCAATTTCCTACCATTAATTACAGCTAATTTTCCAATCATTTATTTTTAAAAACCAGCACATATATAGCCGTCTGCTGTTTGCCAAGCACTTCTCCAACCCTGACTCCCAACACTGACAACCCTGGAGATGGATACCACTACTCCGGGACGGAGCCGCAAGTCCACTCGCCCAGGGAAACACAGCTACGCGTCCGGCTAGAGAAACACCTTCCCACAGCCTCCCGCCGCGAGCTGACCCAGGCTTCTGCAGCCAGCTTTCGCCTGGCGAAGCTTCCGGTCCCCAGCCCGCAAACCAGGGCCGCCAGGGCCCGCAGACACGTG
>NW_026000019.1:17598547-17673358 GCF_001458135.2 Marmota marmota marmota
GAGCCCGGCCCCGCCCGCCGGCGAGCGCCTAGCAACGCTCAACTCTCGCGATCTAAGCGGCAGCTCCCGAAGAGTAATGTCTCTCCCCCTCCGCCCAAGCAGTCTGGTGTGTTTTGCTTTGACTATGTCTGCTCTGGCTACGCCGTCGCAGCTCAGAACCGCTATTTTAACCCCGCCCCGGAAATGACGTAAATACTCGGGGTCCAGGTCGGAAGCTAGCTGGCGAGTGGACTCCGCCCCCACCCTCTCCCTTTCCAGGACACCCAGCCAGCCATTTTGTCTAAGGCTAGTGTGAGAAACTGCCAGAAAAGGACACAAGAAAGGACACAAAAGGAAGAAGGAGCAACCTAGTTATATTAAGATAAACATGTTAAGGATGGAAGATTCCTGAAAGGAACAGCTCGATTCTCTGGATTTTGGCGCGCTGGAAACGTCACACGGCTAGTCTGACGTGGTGGCGTCATCCCGGGCTGCGGCTGCCTTGGCCACCTGACAGGGCCTGAGGGCGCTACCCCGGGTTAGGGCAGCTGACGAAATGCGCCCCCTGTGGCTGCAGTGTCGGCCCCGCCTTCCTAGGCGAGCTGTGGGAGCACGCTTTTTCGGTGCCGTAGCCCGTGTACTGACCATCCCGCGAGTCTAGTGCGCCCCCGCATGAGGCATGAGCAGGCCTGTAGACCCTCAGGAAACGGGGAGTCGCCTCTCTCGGAGCCAAGTTCCGCCCCTCTCAGCAGGGCCCGGGGAAACTGGGTGTTCACAGGGTGTTAATTTCCGGCAACATCAAGACGTCAGCAATACAATCGAAAACGGTACCCTTGAGAGGTCAGGTAGCCCGCAGTCCGCTGCCCAGGGGGCCCAGGGGGCGATTAGAATCAGCAACCCGAGAAGGACAAAAGGCTGGGAAAGCGCAGGCCGACCCGGACGGTCGGGAGAAATCGCAAGAGCAGAACAAATAGTCACAAGGCTCGGGTCCAGTTTCTCTCCACAGGGACAGGAAGGGAAAGAAGCCAGACCAGGGTTCACATTGTTTAGTTCCATTTAAATGACGTTTCAAACTAGCAAGCCTGTGTGTAGCCTGATGCATTCACAATGAGGATCCACTTTCTTGTAGTCGGGAGGACAGTGACAGAAAGGAACCACCAGGGGGCTTTTGCGGTTCGACTAAGGTTTCTAAATTAGGATTGTAGGCGTGCACACTTCATAGACTTCACTGGGCTGCATGTCAATTTAAGCCTTGCTTTTGCAAGTTATACTTGAGGCCCAGGAGGAAATTTTCCAAGGTGATAAATGTCACAAACTGGACGGGAGGATCAAAATATGTCAGGAATCAAAGGACTTCTTACCACTGCCTCTGAGCTATCACCACCCCCTTTTTCTGCAGGATTTGAACGCTGGTGTTTTCGTTACTCTTTCCACCCACTGGGTTTGCTCTCATCTCCAAGTTTACAGTGTGCTTTCTCTGCCTGGAATGCTCTCCAGATCTTCACTCTGTTGAGGTCTCTTTAAAGTGTCAATTGAGGGGCTTTTCTAGACTGCATTAATTCACTCAGAGAAGCAAAATTAGTAGGATAGAGAATGAAATAAAAAATAAGGAATTGGCTGGCTTACATAATTGTGAGAATTGGCTAAGCAAGTCCAAAAATCTGGAGACCAGGCTAAAACAGACGATTACAGGCAGGCTGTGCCCTATGAGAACTGGTTGAAGCTTTTATCTGCAGGAAGTCGGGAAGGGACAAACAGGAACCAGGTGGAACTCCATTGAAGTGAAGAAGGGGATTCACCCCTGCTTTTAAAACCTTTCAACTCAGCAAATCAGGTCCCCCTGGATCATCCAGGGTATCTCTCTTACTCAGAGTGAATTGATTATAGCTTTAATTACACATGCAAAATGTCTTTTCAGCAACATTTAGTGTTTGAGTAACTGGTGAGTGTAGGCCAGCCAAGTTTACAAATCAAAAACCACTATACCAACCATCCTACCAGTTTCATCCCAACAGCCTATCTCCCTCCATCCTCCTACCCTGCTGTTCCTTATAATACTTTTTACCACCTGAAATTTGATTATCCTCTATTATAACAGTTCTCAGTTGAGGGCAATTGTGGATATTTTGCTCACTCTTCCGCACCCCATACATTTCACAAGAGTATGGAGATATATTTGGTAGTCACTCTTTGGGAAATATAATTGGCTTTTAGTAGGTAGAGGCCAGTGAATGAGGATGAAATAATAGATAGTAAAATGCCCAGGCTGTCAGGATAATGGGCCCCATTCAACCTGCACCACCAAGGCCTATTTCAAATGTAAAAGACTTGAGGCTTACCTGTGGGAATACCTCTGGCCAACTCCTTTGCCCCAGAGGTGGAGAACTGAAGGTGGAGGTGAACCCAGATGGAAGTTACAGGAAGGAGGAGGGTTACAGAAAGGATGGAAGTGAACCCCATGGTAGCCAGGATGGCTTTTCTAAACCTATTTTACATAGTTTTTGCTCCATGCCCAGAACCATATATAAAGTTCTAGGTTGCACACCAAAGTTGGTTTTCCTATCAGGCCCCCTCCAGCATGGTAGGAGTTTTCTCTCTTCTTGCTTCAATAAATCCTACTCTGTTTACTCTTCTCTCTGGTGATTGTGGAGTTCATTCTTCAAAATTTACAAGACAAGAACCCAGAGGAAATTGGTGAAGCAAGAATTTAATCTCATCTCAAAACTTTGGTTTCACCGGGGATACTACTAAACATCCTATAATGTATAGGACGCCCCTTCCCATCATCTAACCCATAAAACCAGTGGTGCTGAGATTAAGCACTGCTCTAGGCTTTAAGCTCCACTCAGGAAGATTTTCTTTGTTCTCATTTTCACTTAGTCTCACTTAGAGAGTGGCAAAGTAGGCAATCATCAAGTACAGCTTTAATTAATAGACCAGCTAAACTATTTTTAACACACTTGTGAATGATTCATATCAAGGAAACTTGGTGAAGGATGTGGACAATAGGCTTCCGGGAACTTCCTTATTTCCCTACCTGCTCTTCTGTCCCACCCTAAATGAGCCTGCCAACCTGTGAGTTGGGATTAATTTAAACTCTCAGAAGCCTGTTTTCCTATGTCTAAATGAGGACCAGAATACCTAATAACAGAGTTTGGGAATTAAGTTCAAGATAGCACAGTTAAATTCAAGATTTAGGGGCTGGGGCTGGGGTTCAGTGGTGGAGTGCTCGCCTAGCACATGTGAGGCCCTGGGTTTGATCCTCAGCACCACATAAAAATAAGCAAAGGTATTGTGTTCAACTATAAAAAAAATTCAAGATGTAACATAGTTCCTTAAAAAATACATATGTAGGGCTGGGGATGTGGCTCAAGTGTAACACGCTCGCCTGGCATGTGCGGGGCACTGGGTTCGATCCTCAGCACCACATAAAAATAAAATAAAGATGTTGTGTCCACCGAAAATTGAAAAATAAATATTAAAAAATAAAAAAATACATATGTACATATAAGCTATAAATATTAACTCAGGTTTTAATTCTATTATCTTTATCCATGACTGTGCCTTAGAACCTGCCCACTTCTTATTTTTTTTGGTGCTGGGGATCGAACCCAGGGCCTTGTGCATGTGAGGCAAGCACTAGAAGCTGCCCACTTCTTAACCCTAAAAGCCCATGTTCTGAAGGCACTTGTTTTTCTAGCACTGTATTCCCTAATTACTACCACATTAATACTGCATTTCTTTGCAGTCTCCATTTTTTCACTTTCTGTTGGCCTGTCAGGAGATCATCAATTTTATCCACAATCCTGGGCCATTTCCGGGTTCCTTGTCATTCTAGTACACCTCTCCAGCCACACTCCCCATCTGCTTTAATTTCCCCTGAACAAGGCTTGTGCTGCTTCTCATCCTCCTATATCTTTTCCTTTTGTCAGCATTTAAAACAGCTTGAGGGCTGGGGATGTGGCTCAAGCGGTAGCGCGCTCGCCTGGCATGCGTGTGGCCTCAGCACTACATACAAACAAAGATGTTGTGTCCGCCGAAAACTAAAAAATAAATATTAAGAATTCTCTCTCTCTCTTTAAAAAAAATAAATAAATAAAACAGCTTGAATCTCCCATGCTTCTTAGTCTAAAAAACAAACTCCATTTGGCTTCTTTACCTCTACCAAGGAAGAGACTCAGCTCCTTGCAGGGCTGCCATTCTGAGTAATTGGGCACAAATTACTCAGGTCAGTAGCCAGGAAAAACAAAACAAAAAACCCTATGTGTCCGCAGATAAAACCAAGTGATGACAGAAACCACCACCACCACACATATCAAGATTATGTTTCAACTTCTAGTCTCCCATAAAGGAAACCGCTGCTCTACACCTACCTGTAAAATTAGCCTCCCTACAATCAATGAAACAAACCGTTTGAAATGCTGATGTTCGAAAACATTTAACAGTAATGTGAGAATTGCTTTTTCCCACCATGAACAAATTCTTGACTCTTTGGAATTGTCTTATGCAAATATAAAACATGGGACAAATATTTTATTAAACTTACTAGTGAAAGGAAAGTGAGGAACTGAGACAGGTGAGCGAGAAGTGAAAGACGGAGACCAGGCAGAGATACACCAGGCAGAGTTTATTTGCCAGAGCTTACAAACAAAGGCCATCTCTCCATAGACAGAGAGAGGCAACACAGGCTTGGGGTGGAAGATTTTTATGGGGGAGGCTCAGGGATTACAGAGCCAGGTAGGTCCTAATGTGGGCAGGTAAGGTTGGGTTGGTATGAGGGAGTGGCAAGCCTTTCTCAGAAAGGCCCTTGGGCGGGAAAGCAAAACTTTTTCTTAAGATGCTGGCTGTCATTTAAGATGGCCATCCTGATACTGAGCAAGGACCTTACAATTAGTTGATGAGGAAATCAGAAAGAAGTGAAAACTATTTCAAGGTGTAAGGTCCTTGCTTAGCCTCTGGGTGGCCATCCTAACAGCCACGATTTTCCTGCCCAAGGGCATATTACCACTCCCTCATACAGCTCACCTTTAACCACTGCATTCTTTCCCACCCAAGGATGCACTAACCCCATCCTTAGTCACCCACGTGAGGGCCCACCTAGCTCTAATCCTTGAGCCTCCCCCATAAAAGCCCCAGAACTCAAGCCTAAGTTGCCTCTCTGTTTTAAACTCTCTGCTGTGTATCTCTGTCTGGTCTCCATCTTTCATTTCTGGCTCCTGCTTTCTCACCTTCCTTTCACAAGGTGTATTTGAATAGCTGGGTATACATAGGCAAATTAACAGTGGAATATTAGTGTAAGGTTGCAAGGTTAGATAAAAACTGGTTAATAATGTATCACAAAGTAAAAAATTCATAACCTTCAGAGTTATTCATTTCACTGATATTTATAGTCCTATTGGACAAGTCTATAAATTAACATAGATTAAGTGTATGACCTTTAATCAATAGTAAAAAGTGAGAACAAAATGCTATCCTCCAGTCCTTGATTTGATATTGAAAGATGTCACTCACCTTTTTGCCTTGTTTCCAAGTTTTAGGTAATTTTCCTTTCAAAATGAAATCCTTCTCCTTATTCATCCCACTGTAATCAGTCGTCCCCCACCCCCTCACTTACTGTCAATGTCAAGCCCACTCATGACCTCCTGCAAAACTCAATGGATTTTTTTTCTGAATAATTTCAACTATTGTACTTATGTAAAATTTCTCATTGTTTAAAAATGCCACACATGGTTTAAACAAACAAAAGATTCCTGTGGTCTAGAATGAGCCATAAGCTGCAATTTTACAAGCTGTAATATTTTTAATACATTCTGGATTTAGAGGAGCTGGCCAACTTCTTGGCTTTCAATTAGGTTCCATGGACTCCCAGGGCAAAATACAATGCAGAATAGACACTACTGGGCTCTCTCTGCACATTGCCTCCATTTTAGAGAGAACCTTTGGACTTACATTTTGAACCATGCAATACTACCTGCCTTGCTATATACCTTGAAAGACTGGCTAATCCCAGATCAGGTGACTGCTGCTAGTCAGATTTCTCTAAGAATTTAGGATTAAGAAACAGATAGCTAGTCCAGCTATGCTTGTCATTTGAAGGAAGGACATGTAATTTGGTAGTTGTGCACTTAGAAGCACAGAATGCTTGTTTTCAGAGAGAAGAATAAAGCAGATAAGCATCATCTGGGAAGACAAGCAGAAGAGGGACTGTAGAGTTGGTTGCTTGGGTGGATTCCAGATGGCATTCCAGTTTTTTGTCCTAGAATCCCTTTATGCACAGTGGTTTGGTTTTGGGACCCCTGATATAGAAACTTTAGATTTTCTTGTAATTAATTGCCCCTGGAAATTAATACTAATTAATAATTATTGAGAGGGTTTCTATTACTCACAATTAAGAAACCTTAATAGAGGGCTGGAGATATAGCTCAGTTGGTAGAGTGCATGCACAAGGCCCTGGGTTTGATCCCCAGCTCACACACACACACACACACACACACACACACACACACACACACACACACACACAAAGAAACTTTAATAGAGAGGAGGGTGGGATAGTTGGCAATAGTGCTCTACAGGACAGCATTCTGCAGGGTATGTCCTGGAACAAACTGCTCTTTCTAAGTTGACCGCAGCCTGGCTTCAGATAAGAAGTGTTATATCAACACTAACTTCAAATGGATCAGGATAAAAACAACATGAAAAAACATTAGAGACATATGGACTTCAAACAAATGTTTATTACTGCTTAATGGGGCCAAATGGGCAACACAATGCATTGAAAATATCACTGACTCACAAAACAGTCACCTTGCTACCTTCTTGGTTGCAGTTGTTTATTTCACAAGGCTTCATTCACACATGAAAACAAGATACTACTCCAATTCAAGTTCATGACAATTATAAAAGTAAACATTTGTTGGGACAATGTACAATAAATTGCACTTTCCTTAACAAGCATTACATTTACATTTATAGTGTACTATACATAATACATGGAATTATGGAAACATCTAATTGGTCATTGTTTATAGAGGAAGAGGCTAATAACTAATTTTTTTAGTCAATTAGCACTGTTCACACTTAAGTCATTTATTATATAACCTGCTTTCATTACAGATGCTGTGGGCAAAATCACAAGTTTCATAAAAATAGATAATATAGAATTTCTACTACCTCCTCAGCAAGGGGAAGGTAGGAGTTGGAAAGAAGGGGGGGGGTCTGATGGAGAAACTTCTCCTCTCATTTGAACTGAGTATCCATGCATTATGCAAAATACCAAAAATAGAGAAACTGATGCAAAAGGCTATTGGGACATCTTGGATTCTGGGACCATCTCCAGCTTTGTTCTTGTGCTTTCATGATACCAGAGTCTTTTGATGCATTTATATTCTCACAATTCAGTTTCCTTTATCTTATTCCATATATAATATATAATTATTAAAAGTTACATTTAATGGAAAAGATTTTACATGTTAACCAACTGTCAATGGAAAAGGAAAGTAACTTAAAATGTTCATTATCTTCTCTGATTAATTTTTCTTAAACTTTTCAGAACTAAGGATAAGCCAGGGACTGGGTAAGGAGAATGGGATAGACAGATGAAGATATTTTTATAGCAGGTAGCAAATTCATTTGGAGATAAGCTTGACATGGGTCTTTTAGATGGAAAGTGAGAAAGATACACCAGACAGCTGTTTGCAGTCACTAAGATCCCACAAACATCCACTTTTTTCCTTACTGTAAAAATTAGCATCGGTCACATGGCAGTCCTCATTTTGGTAGACCCTGACAGTCAGGGAAGTTGCTAAGATGAAGAAGGACCTGGCCTGTATTACATAGAAGAAATAAAGAGTTGGGGAATGTTTTCATGCTGGTGACTAGCAGCATGGTGACTTAGGAGTTTTATACTTTGTAGCTGGAAAACTGGCCACTCCCTGGCCTTGCGGTCTTGATCACATGTCTTGAAATCTCAATATGTATTAGATGAATGGTATCTAACTACACAGAAGAGGCAGGGATACTCCAGTTAAAATTCCACCAATTTCTCTCTCACACACACATAAATCTAGCAGTGTTCAAATCATACAATTCATCCTCTCATTTGTAACTGAAGTAAGAGAATCAGAGTTATTTTAGAGTGTTTTAAAGGGTAAATTATATAATACAATCATCTTGCTAAGTAATTAAAAGTGTTCTTTCCCAGAAGATAAAATAAGTATTTTTTTTTCTCTTAAAGGAGTCCTAAAAATCAGACAGCCACCTTAGTGTTTAATGCACAGAGTTGGTAAGACAGTAGACTGATTTCAACTAAAAGAAAGTTCAATCCATCACAGTAGTTATTATATATAATTCTTATCCTAGGTGACTGACTCCTTTAAGGATCTAACTCTAATCTCCTATACCTTAACCTTTTATTATCTCAGTTTACTCACCACAGCTAGGAAATGAAGTCACTAATTATTAACTAGAAAATATCTGAAGAATGTGTAGTAGAGGTTGGAGAAAAATAAATATGAATACAGAGTAGGAAAGAATGAACCTTTTCTTATAAACAAAACAATAAATACCATTAAATATCCCAACGTCAGTATAAAGGTTGCTTTTCTACTTTACCAGGAAAATTTTAAGAAAGCCAGTGAAGAAGAAATCATCATCAATTAATAGCTAGAAGAGAGAAAGAGAAATTCATTGTATGGCAAGGTAGGTCACAGCCTGTATAGTGTCTCTATCAGTGTTTCTGATAGGTTCTCATGTCCAAAACATTAGGTAACTAGGATTTCTTAGCATCAAATTCTATGTACCCAAATATAACCAAATTGTGACATGGCTGCTGGCAAACATGCACTACATAATTAAAAAACCAGCTTGGTTTCTTTCAGCTTTAAAGAATGTGTTAAATAAGATTCTTAAGATATGAAAGCTAATGAACTAAATTATTGAGTTGAATTTTATTCACATTCTTCTACAGAATTTAATAAAAAGAGAAATGATCATTTTTCAAATGTTGCAAATACTGGATTTTTGCAAGAATGTTTTATACAAAGTACAGCCTAAGAAAGGATGAGAATTATTACACTATTTGAGAATGTCCTATATATTTGGCTGCTTTGTAAAGGGAATTCAAAAGAAAAGTTATAGTTCTCAAACAATACACTGTAAAGGACATGTGGTATGCAGTATTGCTATAACATATTTTATGAACAATCATATCACATACCAAAAATTTTAATTTTTCTTTCCCATCACCCGGTCACCCCCTCACCCCTGTAATGGGAATCAAACCCTGGGCCTCATGCTAGGCAAGCACTCTGCCACTGAGCTTACTGCCCCCCCACCCCCCAGCCCTTTATTTTTTGTTTAAAGATAGGGTCTCACCAGGTTGCCAAAGCTGGCCTCAAACCTGCCATCCTCCTGCCTCAGTCTCCCAAGTGGTTGGTATGTGTCACTATGCCTGGCCATTTCTAATCTTCACTATTGCTACTAATTCAAAGGCATTGCAGTGAGGGTCATCTCAGACTTGCCACACCAATATGCATACCCAGTTTGATGTGGGGCTGTAAAAGAAGAAAACTGTGTATTGACCTTATAATCCTTTATAAGAATTAAGGCTAGAAAGACAAATTTACCAAACTTTTGGAATGCATGCTCCTGGTGATTCTGTTCAAAGACTAAAAGGAACAGGACTAAAAACTGAACCAGGTCCACAGACAAGGACTTGACTTAAAGCCTTCTACTTCTCCTGTGACATTTAAGAAAAATTATGCAACTTGGTATTCTGTGGAATGTATTTATTTCTGGAAGCTAAAAAGAGCTTGTTGTTACTATGAAGTTCACGACATAAGAGTATCTGCAATTTGGCTAGCCATTTGCAAAGGCAACTTGTATAGGGCTTCCTGGAACCAAGCATAAAGTACCACATCAGCTAACAGACTCCACTAATGATTTACAGAGACAGGTGCCAAGATGAAATTTTTTAGCCATTATATTTTAGAAAAAAAACATATATATATATTAGCTTATCTAATCCACCACGTAGGGGATTTTAAAGTCAACAGACACTTGGAATGCTGAGTTATTTTTCTTTTTGGTAAAAAGAAATGAATTTTAGAATAAAAGACATCAGAACAATAACAACAAAAAGAGTTCCAAAGAAAAATATTATTTGACAAGTGTCATGGATACCAAACATAACAGTTTTATGTTGCAGATGATAGAAACAGATGAAGGGGATTTCACTTTTTAGAATTCAAATATCATTCTAGAGGAAAGGATCTGTGGTGAGCAGCTTGTAGTGCATCCTCCTAGGATTGAGAAGGTTCTTATTTGATTCTAACTTTCAAGAGTTGTGTTCCTTATAACTGCAATATATGGCACAGAAGAGAACCACTCTGGCACTACAAAGTTTAAGATCCTTTAAAAACAACATATCCAACAAAGAAGCCAAGGATGAATATCAGTAAACATTACTGTACATAGCTGACAGTAGTTTTGTTGGTGTGAAAGGATCAGATATCTCCAAAATAGCTTAGAAAATGGGAAAATTAGTTTTGCCCTTACCAAAGAATTTCTTGCAAGGACTATTTATATAGGTATGTTAAATATAATTTTAAAAAATATTTCCACCAATTTTAAACAATAGCCTTATCTTTTGTTAGATAAGTATTTCTATAAAGATTTCATATTCAATCAAAAATGTTATAAATGCATTTGTATCTCTTCATCTACAGGTACCAAGGGCACATACTAGGGAGCTACAGCAGTGAAGAAATGTTTCCTAACATTAACTAAGGTGATGAAGCTGACCTCGATTTCTATTTCAACACTATGTCCTCTAACAAAATTACAGAATATTAGTGTTTCCTTAGCAACTATGTCAACACCAAATGAAAGAACTCTGTTGCTGGTTCTGTACTTCACTATAAGCACAGCAACTGAACCTGGGCTTTTCTCGAACTCTCCGGTGAAGGTTCCCTAAGTGCAACTCACAATAGCCACCCTTGACTGGACACTTGCCAGAAGTCTCATCTGTGTTCATACCTAGCCACACTAGGAACATGCAAGTCCCTTGTGGATTTTTGAAAGGATCTGCTAGAACACCAGAGCCAAAATGATTTTACTCCACATTTGTCAAAATCTCAGTTCACTCACTGAGTTTGCATTCTCAATAGCCCATCCATTCCACAGTTCTTGGCACTTCAGAAAATGAAACATGAAAGAAAATGAAAATAAACCAATTACCTTTGGGGACTTTTCAACCCCTGGTCTGTTCTTGCATTAGGCAGGAATATCGCTCCCTGGTTTTAGAATGAAACCTGACGGTGGTCATGACTGGCCCCACAGTGTGCTTTATTTGAATAAATCCTGAAAAGCTAAAGAGGTTTAGGTTTCAATTTTTTTCCCTGTGACAAAGATCTTCCTGTCACGTCAACCTTGGAATGACAGATGATTCCATTTTTGTAGGATAAAATTATTAGGAGTAATTAATTAGTTCTAAATAAAAAGCACTTAGTTCTGAATTACTTATTTCCAACTAAACTTCAGGCATATAAAATAATGTGTAATAGTAGGATGGATCAGAACATGGCTTCCCAGGAAGAAGCTGGGCAGTAGGTATCTAACATAAATCGGGTCAATTTAAATAACATCCCTTTGAAAAGTGTCATACAGGAAAGAATGAGAGCTACTGAAGGATTCTGGCTTGCTTTCTGGCCTCCTTTACTTTCCTTCAAAGGGACACCAGGAAGACGGCTCCCGGGTTTCCCTTGCTTTGATCGTTGTGCTCTTGTGCTAGGGTGAGGCTGGAGCTATGTGCTCTCCTTAGGCGGCTGGGTGGCCTGAGGCGGCTGCAGTGGCTGGGTGCTCGTGGCCGTTTTGATAGAGTTCAGGGTTTTGCTAAACCAAGAGTTTTTTGCAGCTTGGATTTCATTCATAAGGGCCCCTCTCTGATGTTCAAGTTCCTAATTAAAGAAAGAAAATCATCTGAGTATTAAATGAAGAGTGCAGTTTTTTTTTGTTTTTTTTTTTTTGTAATCCCCAGGTCTATGTAGCCAAACTATTCTTCCCTCAAATCCAGGAAAAATTTAATCAGCTTCTTAATGGAAAGAAAAAGTTTCAAGCTAGAAGAGTTTCTACTGAAAATCAAATCTGTCCTTTCTCTGAACTGTGAAAAGAAACCTTGTTATATTCTTTCTTTTCCCCTCTGCCCTTAGGTCCAAATTTAGGTTTAGGATGCAACCCCAGATAACATGTTTAAAATCACAAATAAATACAAACATTAGGACAGAAAGAATTTATACTACTAGCATAAGCAGAATGAGTTCCATTTCCAAAAACATGGCCTTTGTCCCTGAGAACATACAGGGTCCAGAGTAGAGACATCCTTAGCAGAGGACCCTAATGTGACACAGATTGGTGCCACATAGGCATGGGAGGGGGGTTAGGATCACTGGTAAAAAGGAAATGGGGAAGAGTCCATCAGAACTCACACTCTTTTTCTAATCATGTTATTTTCTAACATGGAGTGAGAAAATGGCAAAATCAAGATAAAAAGAAGCTCGAAAGAAAAGAAGGGGTATGAGCCAATGTTAGGGGCTGGCGGAGAGACTTGGCTTTCATTTTCACGATCAGCTTCTAAAGTGACCAAATTCATTGTGACAGGACATGAGCAAGAGATCTAATGATAAACTGGAAAATTGTGTTCATTACAAAAAGTTCCTTTAGATTATGTGTTTGCTTATATCAGTGTGTAAAGATACATGGCACACAATGTGATCATGTAGGACACATCAGTGGGTAGAACTCATCTGCAACGCATCCAGTGACAGCTCGTGATTCTGACTTAGCACCTGAGCCCCTGCCTGTGATTCTTCCCTGTTGATCTTTTACCAACCAACCTGGATTTTGCACTTAGCCTCTACCAGCTGCAGTTTGGTTTGTGCCAGTTCCAGCTCCATCTCCCTCAGCTGCTTCTTGAGCGAGTCCTTCTCGTCATCTGCTTCAATTCCTTGATCCTCCCTGCTGATGGCTGCTGGTTTCAAAGTGCCCTCCTTGCTGAAAATGTCACTGCAGTGTTTGCATGCCATCATTTTACCCTGAAATAACCAAAAGTGATAATCAACATCAAAATGTATTTCATAGCCAGATCACTTCCTGAAATAATATATGATTTCTTAAAGTCACTGCCCATGGCCAGCAGATGCAGTGTCATCTCAGATAACATATATTTACACACACACACACACACACACACACACACACACCACAACCAAAATGGTTACACTCAGTACCAAATCCAGCTATTCAAAACAGGTGTTCCGTTTACAGTTCTGAGGATCAAAACTTGGACTCTGTGTGGACCAGGCAAGCACTCTAGTACTGAGCTACCTCCCCATCTTCCATTCTTTTTCTTTAAATAGCTGTAGGAAGACTCTAGGAGTATCACAGTCTTCGAAAATCTGCCCTAGAAATTTTGTGCTGCCATTACTGTTATTAAGTGCCAAGCCCCATACCATATACTCTACCTGTAGTATTTAATTTAATTCTAGAGCAACTAACTATATGAAGAGGAACAATTCTCAGCCCCATTTTAATACCTATAGAACTCATTAGCATTTAAGTAACTTGTGTATAGCATGCCCAGGACGGTCATTATAACTAACCTAAATCTACCCTCACAATAAAGTAAATGTCCTACTGTTTGGCTTTAAGCAAAGATGACCATCATTGTTTAAGTTGATAAAAATAACTCTACTATATGCCTAAGTTGCCAATCAAGTACACTCCACTGAATGACAGCAGTCTTTCCAAAGTTAACAGTGCTGTGTTTTCCTGAATTACTTCAATAAAATTCAGAAATAAAGATATTACATACTATTTCTATTTTTATGTCCTACTGTTACGACAAGCTCATTGATTTAAGTTTTCCAATCCAGGTAAGCAGTTGTACTGGATTGAACCAAATGAAGGAATAGACTGGTGTCACAAAAGGGAGGACAACATTTTTGTAGAGAAAACACCACATGCAAAGCTGCAACATCCTGAGGGAATGTCCAGGAATGTGCAAGGGCCAAAGCTGAGTGTAACGGTGAGAGGTAAGACGTAGGTGAGCATTCTCTGTGGCCAGGTTGTAAAGGTCCTGATTTTACCCACAGGAAATGTGTCTCTTGGCTGCACCACGCCCTTTGCCACATGCTGAGCAGCAACAAGCTCCCTGGAGCTGGGGTCCCACGGGCCACCCATCTGTCCTTCTTCCTCAGGAACAGAACCCTGATTTTATTTGAGCTGGCAATGGGTCCTGATAAATGGTGGCATTTCTCAAATTCCCTTGAAGCTAGGTGTGACTGGAAACTAAGTTCTGATTCTCAAACAGAAGTGTGACATGGAACTTCTGAGAAGGCTGCTCAGAGAGCACACCCCCACTGCAGCAAGGCCCTTATATCCTTGTAGAATCAAATTCTGCCATGGGGTGTGAATGTGAAGCAGAAGCTCCAGGTGACAGGTGTGGCTTGTAGGTGATCTGAGGGTGGGTGCCCACGTAGAGGATATGGTCACTAATGACCACCAAGGATCCACCTTTCTAGTCCTTGACCACTTTTACTTAACACAATCACTACCTTTTGTGTGTAAGCCAATGTCGGGGGCCTGTCTGTGGTCCAGAACTGACACGCATCGTGATATGGCCAAACTTATACTTGGGTGTGCTCACTCTGATTACAGTGGAAAGGATGAACTGGAGTGGTGGTAGTGATCAAGAGGGTTGTTATAGGAAGCCGGACAAACCAGACGCTAACACATCATGCCAAATGAGGTGAAGAAGAAGCACCCTAGAGAAAGGGGAGGTAGAACAGTCTAAGAATGTGGGCTTGAGTCTGATGCCCTGGGTTCAAGTCCTGGTACCACATACCAGCAGTATAATCTCAATCAAAAAGAATCACTTGTTTGGGGCCTCATCATTAGTAAAAACAAATTGTGCCTATTTTCTAGGGTAGTTATGGGGCTAAGTGGATAATACACAGAAAGTATCAGAACAGTGTGCGCAGTAAGGACCAATGAGGTTGTTCTTTATTATGGCTAACTCAGGTTCACCTTCCTCTCCTGGAACATCATGCCTTCATTAGGTAGTCTTACCTACTTATCCAAAATTGTTCTCTGTTGCTTCATAATCAGTTTCCTTAATAAGACATTAAAACACTCTTGAGTTTTCCCTCACGTTTCTGAACCTCTCTCCAACTGAATTCTAACCACCCTGTTTAAATCCACCCTTCTCCATAAAGCTTCCTTTGGTCTGCAGTTCTTATGCATCTGCTTTCCCCACAATTCCGATCGTTGGTGTAATCCAACTCAGCACACTTGACCTGTTTTCCAAACATTCCATGTGTGTAAGTATATAACTTGTCTTACAGGAAAATTCTATGCTCCTGTTTCTGTGTAATTTCTGTAATGAAATGGTGGCCTAATACCTGTGCACAGAGAGATGCTCAATACAATCTTTACTGAGTGACCAGTGTAAATCCTTGTTTCATTTTTATTTCCATAAGGACTGAAGTTCAAGATAGCTGGCCCTTTTATGGCAAGACACTTTATCAACAATCTGTCAGTAGGCCTATAACAAATAACAATAAATACTAAGTAGAAGGAATAAAAAAAGACCAGAAAGGGAAGATATGACTCCCAAATTTTAACAGGTTTGGAGAGAGAGACCACCAACCCTTTACTTACCAACAATCTCAGATGGATATTTTGTAACATAAAATAAGAGAAAAAAGTTTCTGAAAATATCAGAATGAGGCTTTCCAAATTTTAACTTAAAAATATTATTGTGGGGCTGGGGATGTGGCTCAACGGTAACGTGCTCGCCTGGCATGCTCGGGGCGCTGGGTTCGATCCTCAACACCACATAAAAATAAAATACCGATGTTGTGTCCACCAAAAACTAAAAATAAATATTAAAAAATTCTCTCTCTCNCCCAAAAAAAAAAAAAAAAAAAAATTATCGTAGCCAAGTAGGAATCTAAGCACTTTGTATACATTATCTAATTCAATCTTCAAAATGGTCTTATGAGGTCGGCAATGTTATCTCTATTTTACAGAAGACAAAATGAAGATTAGAAAGGCAAATAACTTTTCAAAGTTGTTAAACTATATGCTAAATTGCCAAGAACACATTTGCTAGTATGACTTGAATATATTCAAATAGGAGCATGTCAGATTTCTGGGACAGTGGGGAGGGCGGGTAGCACTCGCCTGTAATCTTAGCTACTTGGGCAGCTGAGGGAGGAGGATTTTAAGTTCAAGGCCAACCTCAGCAACTTAGTGAGACCCTGTCTCAAAACAAAAAATAAAAGGGGGCTGGGCATATTGTTCAGTGGTACAACGCTTGCCTAGCAAGGCAAAGTACAGTCCTGGTATGATCAGCAGTAAGTCCATTTTCTGAAGAATAAGCAATCACTTTTTTTCAAAGAGAGCCATAACATGAGTTCTTCCACCAGGGGGCAACATAAAAATAAATGCTACTGTTTTTTTTTTTAAACAAACCACTAAAAATTTGGTTGAGGGGCTGGGATTGTGGCTCAGCGGTAGAGCGCTCTCCTAGTACGGGTGGGACTTGAGTTCGATCCTCAGCACCACATAAATATAAAGGCATTGTGTTGTGTCCATCTACACCAAAAAAAAAAAAAAATTTTTTTTGGTTGAAGAATGAGTCAGTTATGAACATGTTTTCCAGCCGAATTCTATAGTGTCACAGTGCTCACTGTTCAAGAGAGTGACAGGATGATCCTACTGAGTCCCAAACTGAAGCTGCACCATTCAGACACAGGTGGGCTGCTGAGGACTCCCAGGCCCCACCTTATACCAAAGCCACACGGCTCAGGGGCCTCTAGTGACAGTGGTCAAACCATATTTCCCTTTCTGGTACCAGCTTCTGCCTTCCTGTAAGATTTATGGAGCATCACCTGTCACCTGGTCAAGAAGACAGCTGTACCCCAGGTCAAAGAGAGATACACTACTCTTCACATGTTGAAATCCTTTAATACCAAATGGGGAAGGCAGACTTTCAGGTACGTGCAAGACCAAGTGTGGAGCAGAGATGGTCCCGGAACTGGCTCCCTGCTTACCTTCACAGCTTCCAGCTCCTCCTTGCTGGCTGCTTGCTGTTTCTCCAGCCGGGTACTTAACTGGGAACAGATCTAAGGCAAATAAAAGAGGCTCTTTACTAGATACGCCTGCAGTGACCACATGCACACATCTGCTTAGCAACCCATAAAGGCCTTGAGCAGATCTGCTCCTAGAAGAAATCTTGCAAATGAGCAGCCCTGCAAATGCTGGTCACTTTTGAAACAAGCAACAGAAGCCTGGGCATCTCCTACGGAGACTCTGTCTTCATCCACAGAAACAAGACACTGGCGTAGATTGGGTTTCTTGCTATCACTAGCTTTCTGTGATGAGTTCCAATGAATTTTTGGCCTTGCTGAGTATCTACTTTGTACAAATTGATGGAAAGAATTTTGAACCAGAAACAGCTCCTACAGCTCCCATCCAGCCACAGAAAAAGTCTCTTTCCAATCACTAGTTTCCTTAAGTAGCAGCAGAGTGAATAAAAGTTAAAATTATTAGAAAATGAAACTGATTAAAATAAAACTCTGATCAAGAGTTTGGGAAACAGCACAGAAATTAAAAGCTTCAGAGCCAGTGCGGTGGTCCATGACTATAATCCCAGTGATTTGGGAGCCTTGGCTTTAGCGAGGCACTAAGCAACTTAGTGAGACCCTGTCTCCAAATAAAATGAAAAGCTTCAATACTGGAGTCGAACTGTGAGTTTAAAGCCCATCCAGCTCTACTACTTATATCTAGTACTCCTTGGCAAACTCATTCATCTTTCTAAGACTTAGTTCCCTTGTGACTGCACAGTACTGTGCTGTAATAACAAGTGAGAAAGATGCATGTGAAGGGCTCAGTACTACATGGCATCTGACCAATACAAAGCACCTGTGGAGTAAAACCCATTATTAATTCTGAAATAAGGTGCCGATAAGTACCAAGAACAAGTAGAAATAAGTGCTTTCAAAGGAGAAAATTTCTGCTTAAAAAAATGCATCCACTCATTGACTAAAATAAAAATCTTTAAAAAAATGGATAAAAATAAATTAAAAAAATAAAAAGCAAACAATAAAATAGAAAAATGGATGAGAAACAGGGGATGTCAAATTTTAAAGAAGAAATTAGAATAGAAACATGTCTGATCTATTTCTCATCAAAAGACATTAAAAAAAAATCTCATTACTAAAAAGTAGCTCAAGGCCAAGTCTTGCTTGTTGAGTTAAGCTTCCAATTTCTCCAGGTCTAAACCTGGCAAATAATTCATAGACTGTATTTAAACTGATGTTAAAAAGAAGGGTCTGCTGGGCACAGTGGCACACACCTGTAATACCAGCAACTGGGTAGGCTAAGGCAGGAGAATTGAAAGCTGGAGGCCAGCATGGGCAACTTGGTGAGACCCTGTCTCAAAACAAAAGATAAAAAGGGCTGGGGATGCAGCTCAGTGGCAGAGCACTTGCCTAGCATATGCCAGGGCCTGGTTTAATCTCCAGCAGCACATGCACACAGATAAAGAAGGGATTTCCCTGCTCATTTGTGCAAACCATCTCCCCTTTTATGTAAACCAAAGCATTCAGAAATAGAATTAGTAACAGCCAGTTCCCACTACAGAATGCATTCATTATGTTTTATATCCTAATCGTCTTTGAGGAGATGGGTCTGTTGGCTTTTACATTATGGATTCTTACCAGGGAATGTAAAGTCCAGGGCCAAGGATTACTGTTTGAAGAGTGTGGTAGGCTGTGGCCACCTGTGGTGTCACATGGGCATGAGGTAATGCATTTGCAGTGATGGTGAGTTTTGCAGCCATGGTCTTAAATGCTCCTTGCATTAGTTCATATCTAACCACCATGTCTTAGTTACCCAAAGTCAAAGTGCCTGGATGCCTTCCAGGTTTTCCCTTGTCTAGCAGAAAAAAAGGGTGGGGGGCTATATTTGACATCTCCCTCTTCTGTTTTCAGTATTGCTTATTTTAGTTCAGGGCCCAATTTTTCCTATTTCTCCCTATTTCTTCTCACTTTGTGACATTAGCCTCTCATGGTCTGTGTCCTTGCCTGTAGATCTCTCCCTTTGGTTCCACATTCCTCACTGGGTCAGAGTAGTGCCAATACGTATCCCTGAGCATGCCATTTTCCTGCTTAAAAATTCCTACTACAACAACAACAAAAACTAGACAGCTATGCCCAACCTGAAGACCGTCCTGGATCTGGGCCCCAGCAAAGTGATGCTTCTCTTCTGTACTCGAATCTCTTACCACATAAAACGTTTTCTGTGTTCACTAGCCTACCTCTGTGCCTTCCATTTCCCTCTTCCCACCATTTGCACCCCATCCTCACTGTCTCCACATATCCAACTCTCACGCAGCCTTGAAGCCACTCAAGCTATCCCAGCTCTGGAAGGGCCTCCTCATTGCCCACAGGGACAAAGTTCCTTTCCTCTTATTCTTGCTTAGGTCTGACCTCCCTATGACAAAATAAGCTTCTAGGAGAGAGATTAGATTAATTCATCTTGGGCCCCCTGAATTATTAAGCCTCACAAGTAGCAAGCATTAAATAAGCACATTATTATAAAGGAGAGTAAGAATGCTCTGAAATCTTATTTCTAAGAAATGTTTCATGCATATGAGGAAACCTTATGAAAAGAAGTTCATGATATATGAAGCAGACCAAAGCTACTTCCAAGAAACAGAATAAACAGTACAGCCATCCTGTTTATATACATTATAAATTTTTTATGTAGCAATTTATTTATATAGCAATGCTACATACTCAACATTATAGAGATTTGTAGGTGGCAAGATTGAGGGAGGTTTGTTTTCTTTGTGCTTTATTACATTTCCCCAACTTTCTACAAAAACATAAATTTCACTTATAGACAAAAACAAAAACATCAAGCCAGGCATGGTGGCACATGCCTGTAATCCCAGTAGCTCAGGAGGCTGAGACAGGAGAATCGCGAGTTCAAAGGCAGCCTCAGCAAAGGCAAGGTGCTAAGCAACTCAGTGAGACCCTGTCTCTAATGAAAATACAAAATAGGGATGGGGATGTGGCTCAGTGGTCAAGTGTCCCTGAGTTCAATCCCTGGTATAAAAAATAAAAAAAAAACCCATCAAAACCAAACTAAAACAGTATGCATTAGATTTCAACATCCTTTGTGAGACAGATGATCTCAGGGAAACCCTTGGATCTGAAGGCAGCGCATGGTATTTAATTAATTCTGGAAACCTGGAATGTGAGGAGCCAACTCAGGTTTCTCAGAACTGAGAGGGCCCTTGCCATGTCCAGCCAAAAGGAGAAACAGCAAGATGTACCTGGAGTAGAATGAGAAGCGTTCTGGGGCTACCCTGGTGACAGGAGAGAGAGATTTTCAAGGAGAGCAAGCTCTCTGTTAAAAAGAGAATTTTAAGGTGCATAGTAGAAAGCCTCCCACTAGTGGGGGCCTGCACTGGGTCAGGCCACGTAGCCACAGTGCAAAAAAAAAAAAAAAAAGGGCCTCATTCGGTTCTTTGATTGCAAAGGATACACTGATCCCCTAGCTGTTGCCATTTGATACAATCACTAAACTTTGCAAAGTGGCAAATGTCCCCAGTGAGATCTATTGTCAATTAGCTTCTCAGTAAGGCAGAAGCTGGATCCCAATGGCAATTATGGTTCCAAACAGTGTTAAACAACCAATGGTTTGTTTGTCAATTAAACCTCCCATGTTACCAGCCAACAGGTCCAACCACTGCCTGTTTTAGGAGAGCGTGAGGCACAGATTTAATAAATTGGAAAACTGTTCTGGAAACTCTAAAAACAAACAAAACAAAACACAAAAGTAAAAGGCAATCACTTTTACAACAACAAAATCCACAGTGGCACAATACCTGTTTATACTCAGCAATGATGGCTGTGGTCTTCTTTATCTCATACTCTGCCTTCTCTAGTTGTTTCCTGAATACTTCTTTTAGCTAGAAAGGAAGGAGAAATAGCAGGATTCAGCAAAAATCTTAATAAATTTCTTAAGACACCTACATTCATGTCTTCTTGGTTCACGGTCAGAGACAATGGTAACAATCACGGCTATGCACATTTTCCTCACTGAAGCTGCATCTCAATAATCTGAAAACCCGGGCTGGGGATGTGGCTCAAGTGGTAGCACGCTCGCCTGGCATGCGTGCGGCCCGGGTTCGATCCTCAGCACCACATACAAACAAAGATGTTGTGTCCGCCAAAAGCTAAAAAAATAAATAAATATTAAAAAATTCTCTCTCTCTCTCTTTAAAAAAAAATAATAATCTGAAAACCCAAGCATCTCCAGAGACACAGAGATCTTTCTTTTCCGTAAAGACAAGACACATGAGCCATGCTGTTATAAAGCTGCTTATGCTCACTGCCTGCCTGGTAAGCATATTGCCTCTAAGTGTCCACTTAGACACCGTCTTCATTTTAAGTGTAAACTAAAATATATCCAGGCATGCTAAATTTTCCACTATTGATACTATGTTATAATTAAGGAGAAAAACTTTGGGCCTTGTGTTAACAGTCCCCTCCGTCATTGCTCCCTCTCCGAAAGCAGGGTCAAGAGGTTCTGGAGTCGGGAAGAGATGAGATGAGACTCTAGGGAGGGTCAGGGGATTCTGGTCATGAGTTCAGGAGGAGCACAAGCTATACAACCCACAGGTGCTGACTAAGGTCGCTGAAGAGCTAAATGACCAATGTCATACTCAAAACCACAGTTTTTGTTTTGTTTTATTTTGGTTTTTTTTTTTGCTTTTGTTTTTGGCTTTGGGGATGGAACCCAGGGCACTTAACCACTGAGCTAAACCTGCCCTTTTTTGAGAGTGACTCACTAAGTTGCTAAGTTTGTCCTTGAACTTGAGATCCTCCTGCCTCAGCCTCCCAAATTGCTGGGATTGCAGGTGTACACCACTGTGTCCGGCAACAACCACAGTATTTTGATAGCCCAGAGGCTGTAGAATTCTGGTACAGAGGAAGACTGAGTGATGAAAAAATTCAGGTGCCACCAGATAAAAAAGAAAGAATTCAATTCTGACAAGTTGGCCAAATAAACAACAAAAAACAACTCTGGTTGGTCCTAAGTACATAATCAGAATAAAGGGACGAACCCTGGAGAGAAGAATCCCATTTTATTTTCCTGGCACTGGGGACTGAGCCCACGGTTTCATGCTTGCTGCAGGGCAAGCCTTTCACCTATGAGTCACAGCCACAGATCTTTTTTATTTTTTATTTTGAGACAGGGTCTCACTAAGTTGCCCGGACTGGCCACATACTTGCATCCTCCTGCCTCAGTCCCCCAAGTACCTGGGATTATAGGTATGTGCCACCATGCCCAGCCCCCAAAGTATTCATAGGGAATATTCTACACTTGCTAATTCATAAATTAATAATTTACAATTGGATTCTATCATTAGAAGATTTCTGAATTTCTTCATATTTGTTACATTCTAAAATCCTAAAAACAACTTGTAAGTTATACTGCTTCAAATGCAGCTGTTTATAGAAGTCTATTCTCTATTTTGCATAACGTTGGACATAAACAATAACCTCCCCTTCCTGTAATAAGGCCACACTGACTTTAGATGACTCAGGCAGCTCAGAGGCTTGGAGCAAGTTTTTCTAAGCCGTAGCTTCCTCGGGTGACAAATAAGAGTAAGGTACACGGTACAAGTACCATCATCACAATAACCAAGACAGGGTGAAGGGAAGACACCATGAAGCATCTGGCTTTGCTCTGGCCACACGTAGGCTCTTGCCCCTCCGCTGGGCTGCTGTGTGTCGCAGAGCCACGGGGCAGGCAGAGTGTGGGTTAATTCATTTGCCAATAGTGTCTTCTTCCCTGAAAGTACTAAAGGGGTCAAAGAAAGCCAGAGGTAGAGAAGAAAACAAAACACATCAGGAGGCCTGGAGAATCTATCAGCCCTCAAAGTTTTTTGAGGAAGTTTTTTAAAAAAGAAAAAACTTGGACCACACTAAATGCCAAAGACTCATTTTAACATATTCCAGCAGGGGAAAAAACGTCACAGAATATGTTTTATAAATCCTGGAAGGTGCGAAATGGCACATCTCTCTATGTGTAACTTTTTTCTGGATAAAAGTCTTTCAAAGGATTTCTATTCTGTTTTATGTTTAGCACTAACTATTAATACCTTAGAATGAAATTCACTAATCATGATTTAAGAAATTTCCTCACTATATAAGGTAGTTACATCAAGCAAGCTCTGGGCGGTGGACTTCAGTCATTTGTGAAGACACTCTACCAGGTAATCTAGTCCTCCGCCGCTGGCTGGGCCCACGGGGGAGGCAACGGTGGGCGGCCTCTGGGCCTAGGGAAGCAGGAAGCTCCAGCTCCAAGCAGAGGTCCCTCACCCTCACCTGGGCCTGCACTCCTCCTCCACATGGAGACCGCCACTCACCTGCTCCTGGCTCCCACAAACAGCACAGGGCACCAGCTTCAACGCCGGCTCCCAGAGGGCTTTTACGTTCCCCCAGCGGTTAGGACCCAGAGCTCTGCTGGGAATGTTGAGGCTCCCTTTTCTAAGGCATGAGTCAGAGGAGTTAGGGGGACTGAGGTAGAGGTCTGTAGCAGTCCCAGCAGAGGCCACAGTGGCTTTCGGTGTGACAATGCCATAAAGTGCTTCCCAAGAGTTGATGATTTTGGAGGCAGGACATGAAACTTCCCCACTGTCAGAGCTCTTGGATCATAGCTGCAAGTTACTAAACTCAACACTCCTTCGAGATGTCTCAGTAAAGGCACATTCCTGAAAGCTATTGAGAGCAGAAATGCTGCCTCCTCTTCCAATACCCTCAGCACACTTCAACTTCACCCCGACTTAGAATAAATGTCACTTTTTTTTTTTTTTTTTTTTTTACAATATTCGTAACTCCCTGCCAATCTACCGTGTGCAGAAAAGCCTGTGAACACCTTTACCTGGGCAGTCTCTTCCTCCTGCTTCCTCTTCTCCTCCTCAGTCTCCACCAGCTTCTGCTTGGTCAAGAGGAGCTCCTTATTCAACACATCTGCCTTGTCCTCTGCCTGCAAGTCAGGGCACATCACAGCCATAAAGAAGGCGAATATACGCACACATACCTTCTCCACACCCTGTCCCCAGGTATTTCTCTACAGCTACCTCAAGTCCTTCCTCTCTTCCCAGCTCACTGCAGGGTTGTGGCGGGGGCTGCTTTCTCTGACCATCTACGTGCCAGGTACTTGGTACACATTATTCCTAATTCTCACAACAACACCTTTACAGCTAATGACAGTGAGATTTGGCTAGACCAAATATATTGTCTGGGGTCACACATCTAAAATGACAGTTATGATCTGAATTCAGATTTGAATGACATTCTCTTTCCACACCCTTCTCCCTCATTCTCAGATGTCATGACAGCATTCGCGGTGCTTCCAAATGGCAGTGCATGGGGAGGATTCAGAAAAGGCAAGTGGACAGGCGGGTCCACAGACAGCAATCAAGGCCAGGCTTGAGGTTAACTGGCCCACAAGCCGCTCAGACTGGTCAGTCAGTATAGCAGGGAGAAATTAAAACCAAAACCCAAGATAGAGAGAGTCGAGTGGGAAACCAAAGCAGAAACCAGACTCCAGGCTGTTTCCAGGGTGCCAGGACGTGCCTGGTGAGAGCAGGCTGGTTCTACCTGGGTCACAGAGCCCTCTGGGGTGTGTGTGTAACTGAGGGGACACTGTCTTATTTATACGCCAGGACCCCCGACCTCATCCCCAGGTTCCAGCCACACATTTGCACAGCACTGAAGTGTGACCTGAGACCCACCCTATTCACTGCCATCTGGACCGGCCCCCTGTCCACGCCTCTCCAGTCTCCCTGATAGCATGTTAGGACAGCTCCATGTGCGATGCGCATCTTGCCCACTGCACTCTAACTCCAGGAGGAACCATGTCTCCTCTGCTCTTCACTATTTCCCCAGCACCACACCCACACGGGGACAGGGGCAGGTTTTCCCCCAAGTCCTCAGTGAATAAATGAATGTTCCCTAAGTCCCTGCAGAAGCAGCCTGTGGGCAGCGGGCCACAGGATGAGTCCGGCAGAAAGACTCCCGAGGCAGAGGAGAGGCAGCTATGTGAAGAAGCCATCCCTGGCTGACAGCAGCCAAAGGTTGTCCAAGAATCATGCAAACTGGCCAGGTGGCTTCTGACTTTGTTTGCCATATCTCCCCCACGTCCAGATGGCCAGGCCAGCACAGTCTGCTGGATACTGGCAGAGAGCGCAGCCCTGCTTCTCTGTGCTTGCTGCCACCTAGGTCCAGAGCCTCCTGGCTCAGTGGTAATAACTCTTGCTTCCAGAGCATTTGGAACTATTGGGTAGTGAAGGTGGAAAAGACTCTATCGCCCTCTAACCCCAGCCCGCTGGTTCAAGGTCTACCGCAGCAGGAGTAGGCAATGCCACCTTAACTTCAGTAGCACGCTTCTTGAATCCTGCAGTATATCCAGCTGTTTTTAGTTTTGGAAACCTCTATAAGAAAAGGGGAAAAACACTTCCCTGAGGAACTCTTTTTAGAAACACTTGAACACTCATGTTGAAGCCCTATTAGTTTTATTTACACATTTTCTGTTGAACAGTCCCCATTAGGTGTAGCTCAGGCCTCCCTACTCTGACTGTAGCAACAGTCATGGGTGCTAAGTGAAGAGGAGTCTCACAGTTTCCTAGGAAGCCGCAGCCAAAGCTTCTCCTTAGTGCTGAATAATAAAGAACAACTGTGCTCATCAAAATAGGATCAGATCTGAAATAACCTAAGTTTCCTCTAAAAGCAGGCTTCTGGATCTTTAAACATCCAGCTGCTCCACCTCAAGGTATCTCTCATGTCAAGTGAAAATAATACTAAACAGATAGTTATGTAAATTCTATTTTTGAACCCAAATTATAAAACGTTCCTTATAATTTGACAGTGGGACTGAGTGGAACTCCATCATTTTTAAGTCTTCTAATCACATGTGTATGTCTTAAGATGTCTTACTGATGCTGAGAGCTCAGACTGCAACCAAGGCTCCTGTGACATCAACCTACAGGCAAAACAAGCTCTGCCCTGTGTGGCGAGGTTGTGAACCCACTGCCCTATTGAGGAAAGCTTTGGTCAAAATCAGGGATGAGGAGCTTTCGGAAATCAGCCAGGCAGTTGTTCCATTTAAGAGAAAACAAGTACTTATCACCTACAGCTTCTGGTCTAAGAACTCCAGTTAGAAAGAGCTCAGTCTTCAGTGCGAAGGTACCAATTCTCTCTCTCCTTTTTGTTCCCTGAGAACAGGGAAGGGCAGGGAGGGCCTGAGAGCAGGTAGCATCAGAAATTGAAATGGAGATGTCTTTTTCATTACTAATCTCAGAAATTCTTATTTAAGGAGTCGGAGAGAGATCTTCCTGTCAAAGGAAAACTGACCAGCCTTTGGTGCCTGGTGCCCTGGAGGGTAAAGCCATGACTACAACAATAAGGGTGAAGAATGCTTGGTTTAGAGAAAGTACCTAATAACCTAGGAGTGTGTGTTTATTTCCCATATTGTCTCAGGTACAATCTGCTTTCATGTCTACTACCAAGTTTTGCTGTTTGGGTTGAGAGAAGTGATTTTGGTAAGCTGGGACTCCAAAGAAGGGGGAAGGAGGTGAGGCCTGGTGTCATTCTCAGGTGATGGTGCCCTTCTGTGAGGACCAAGGGCAGGACACCTGAATTGTAGGGATGGCTGTTGGATAGGCACATAAACCTCTGCTGGGGCAGAAACTGCAAATTCAGAGGTTAGGAGGAGATAAGCATAAAAGAGCAGTTTTATCTTTCATTTAGATAATTGGCTTCAAAAGGCAGGATCCAGATATTACTACTTTTCTGAAAGAGGGAGTCAAGAGAGAAGAAAAAAGGGAGAAGAGGAAGGAATGCTGGAGTCCTTCCTTTAGGGATAGATGTGGTGCCCACACGAGGCAGCCAAGTATTCGATTATGTCAGGAGTGTCCATAAGAGCAGCCATTTCAGACTGACCCACAAAAAGATTCTCTTGGAGGTGAACTGACTTTTAAAATAACATTTATCTGATGATTAAAGCTATGTATATTATTTTCCTACATAACACCCATATCCCATTGCACAGTGTTTTTCCGATCCCTTTGGTTCAAAAATTATTCCAAAAAGATACAGATATACTATATCTCCCCCAATACTGAACATGCATTTTATTTCTACTTTTTATTCTTCTAAGTTACACTGCAGTAAACAACAATCTAAATCTCTACTTTTTATCATAGCTTTCCAAGTTCGAGTATAATTAGATCAATTTCCTCATTTTTAAATAGTGGACCTAAAATACTTGCTTCATGGGCTCATTAAAACGAGTAAATGAGATAATGCTTATAAATCGCTACATATAGTGGTTAGCACATACTAGGTACTCAGTACAAAATCAATTTTATAAAAGGGATAAAAATAGGAAAGGAAGAAGTCAAATTATCACTGTTTGCAGATAATATGATCCTATTCTTAGAAGACACAAAAAAACCTAGAGCTAATAAACAAATTCAGCAAAATAGGAGGTTATGAAAATCAACATTAAAAAATCCATGGTTTTTCCATGAACCAACAATGAATCTGCTGAGAAATAAATCAGGAAAGCAATTCCATTCACAATAGCCTCAAAAAAAAAAAACAAAAAAAAAACCTAGGAATAAATCTAACAAAAAGGTGAAAGAACTCCACAATTAAAACTATAGAACTTTGAAGAAAGAAATTGAAGAAGACCTCAGAAGATGAAAAGACCTTCCATGTTCATGGACAGGCAGAATTAATATTATTAAAATGTCCATACTACCAAAATCAATACACAGATTCAATGCAATCCTCATCAAAATACCAATTACCTTCTTCACAGAACAACAACAACAACAACAAAACAGTCCTAAATTCGTAAGAAAAAATGACTGAGAATAGTCAAAGCAATTCTAAGACAAAAGAAGCAACGCTGGAGGCATCATAATACCCGGCTTGAAATTATACTACAGAGCAATAGTCACAAAACTGCATTGTATTAGCATAAAAACAGACACATATACAATGGTGCAGAAGAGAAGACACAGAAAAAAGCCCACACATCTACAAGGAACAGTCATCTGTTCCTTGACAAAGGTACCAAAAGCCATGCACTTGGGAGGGGAGGGGGATACCAGGGATTAAACTCAGGGGCACTTAACCACTGAGCCACATCCCCAGCTCTTTTTAAATATTTTATTTAGAGACAGCATCTCACCGAGTTGCTTATGGCCTCACTAAATTGCTGAGGCTGGCTTTGAACTCTCCATCCTCCTGCCTCAGCCTCCCAAGCTGCTGGATTACACGTGTGCACTACCGGGCCTGGCTCAAGACAGCCCTTTTAGCAAATGGTGCTGGGAAAACTGATTATTCATATGTAGAAGAATGAGACTAGATCTTTAATTTTTACCCTATCATAAAACTCAACTCAAAGTGTATCAAAGATCTAGGAATTAGACCAGAAACTCTGTAAATCCTAGAAGAAAACACGGGTCAACACTCCAACATATAGGCAGAGGCTACACCTTTCTCAATAGGACCCCTATAGATCAGGAAACAAGGCCAAGACTAGGATGGCATCAAATTAAAAAGCTTCTGCACAGCAATGGAAATCATTAGGAAAATGAAGAGAGAACCTACAGAATGGGAGAGAATCTTTGCTAGCTCCTGGATTAATATCTAGAAATTATAAAGAACTCAGACAACTTTACACTCCAAAATCAAATAACCCAATTAATAAATGGGCAAATGAATTGAACAAACACTTCTCAAAAGAAGAAATACAAACGGCCAACGACTATATGAAAAAATGTTCAACACTGTTAGCATTAAGGAAATGCCAATCCAAACTACACAGAGACTTCATCTCACATGAGTCAGAATAATGGTCATCAAGAATACAAATAATAATAAATGATAGAGAGAATATGGAGAAAAAGTAATACTTTCACATTGTTGGTGGGACAGTAAATTAGTACAACCATTATGAAAATCAATGTGGAGGCTCCTCAAAAGACTAGGCATGGAACCACCGTATGACCCAGATATGCCACTCCTTGATACTTATCCTGAAGAATTAAAGGCATCTTACTATAGCAATAAATGCATACCTGTGTTTATAGCAGCACAATTCACAATAGCCAAATTATGGAAACAGTTGAGGTGTCCACCAATAAAGAAAATATGATACACACACACAATAAAAAAAATGAAATTATGCATTTGCAGGGAAGTGGATAGAATTAGAGACCACTATGTTAAGTGAAATAAGCCAAACTCAGAAGGTCAAGAGTCTCATGTTTTCTCCATACATGGAAGCTAGAGAGAGAAAAGAAAAGAAAGGTAGGGGTGGATCTCATGAAAATAAAAGGGAGATCAGTACAGGAAAGGGACCAGGTAAGAGGTGAAGGAAGGAGGGGCAAGTGCTGGGAGCAATATCGGCCAAACTGTACTTTACACACTGTGTGCATGAATGAATATGTAACAATGAATCCCACCACTATGTGCAACTATAATGAGCCAATAATAAATATGGAGAGAGAGAAAAAATAAATCTAAAAAATTAATTTTATTATTTGCTTACATCTTATACAAGACTTAACAGGTACCACCAAACACATTTCTCAAACAACTTTCAAGCTCTTTTCACTTCACTGAGCCCCTCTGAGTTCAACTCCTTACATTTTTCTTTCAGTTAGCCATCTTAAGAACATTATCAGAATTGGGGGTGAACCACACTGTTTGGGAAGCTAATATAGAGCCCAGACTAGCGATGCAGTATGTGGTCAGGCTGAGGCTGGTTTTGCTGGGACCCTTGCCTTGGTGCTGTGTCTTGGTCACACTTCCCTCATCTCATTTCAATCAACTTCCACATGGAATTTGTGATTAAAAGGACAAATATTTTTCAAATGGACTACTGTTCTATTTCTATGTCCCAAACAGCATAGTTGTTCTGCTTTGTACCAACTATACCTGGAGGCTGAAGGTGTAGCTCAGTGGTACAGTGCTTGCTCAGCATGCATGAAGCCCTGTGTTTAATCCCCAGCACAGAAAAATAGAAATCAAACTTCCTTTAGTGCTGACCCGCCCCCTGCAGCTTCCTTCCTTCCTTATTAGCACCATTTCCTCAATATTTATGTTTATCTCCCACCTTACCATGGTTAAAGCTTTTGAGCTAAAAAATTAGCTGTTTATATGAGGAAAAGATATGACAGAAACTACTTCTACCAACTTTATTTTTATTCATTTATTTTTGCAGTGCTGGGGATCAAACCTAGTGCTTTGAGCACAAGAGCTCTACCAGTGAGCAATACCACATGCTTCAATTATGAACACATAAGCAGATTATGTTATCAGTGGACTTGTGTTTTAAATACTGTCAATGCAAAGTTAAAGCACAGACAATGACTTTTTCTTTCCTTCAACAGTCTAAGTCTCAATTTTTCTAACCCTGCACCATTGGCAATATTTATTTTTTAGAAGTAAAAAAAGTAAAAATTTTAAGTCTGCACAAGACTGCTTCCACCTTGCCAATCATCTCAGGAAATGGTAGCAGTAGCAACAGGAAGTTCTAAGACTGTCAACATTTTGGGAATGAACAAGGAAAGTTATAGCATTAGAGATCTCTTAGCAACAGCGAAGGTTTGTTGAACACATACTATAAGTGCTTTAGCTTAACTCTCACATCTTCCCTCCAGGGTAGACACTTTTGCAACTACGGGCAGCTAAAGGACTGCCCAGGGTCACATGGTTGGCAAGTCGGGGGTGCCAAGAGGTTCACGTGCAGGCTCTCTGGCTCTCAGCCACTAAGATGCCTGCAAATTCGACAATCCAACATTTAATGCTTGCACTTCATGTAAAACTTCACATTTATTATTGGAACACGCAGCAAGGTGCCTACGATGTCAGGGTGGCAATAGTATACTCTGATACTCTTTGGTAATTATGAGGGCAGCTTTTGGTTTAAAAAAATACTGATAAAGAGAAGAGATGCTAAGAGAAATTTAGAGGTATAAAAATCAGCGTCACACATGCCTTTTGGAAATGAGCCACCCATTCTCAAAGGTGTGGGGTTTCCGCTCTCTCCAGTTAGCACGAGCTGCCCTCCCCACTGCCAGCCACCATCCATCTATACCAGGCAGCACACTCAAGAACAGCGAGCCTAGGAATGTAGTGAGAACTACCTGGTCCTCCCCCTTGAGGAAGTTAGTCTCATGTCTACCTCATGAGTGACAGATTTACCTGATCTAAGTCATTCCGCAGAGCGATTTTGCTGGTTACCAGTTCATGGGCGAGGTCATCATTCTCCTGCTCCAACCTCATGCTGGCCTCCTGTAATCTTCGGTTCTCCCTCTGTACAAAAAGAGCAAGAGCCAGAGGTGGGCATGAGTGCCTGCAGGCACCAGCAGAAATGGAAGCAGAAGCAACTGGTGAGGAAAAACAAGCAACACCAACAAAGTGAACTTCCAAAGGTGTAAAAGGAGAAGGCGCAGTGGCACAGGGAGGCGGGCCTCTGCCTGGGCAACAGCAGCGTCTGGCTAGCGGTGCGGCTGCGGAACTCTACCCAGTGCAGCTTGCAACTGTCCCTTATGACCCCCAGACGGACTCATCATGAAATGTGGACCACAAACAGCAGCGTGTCCAAACATACCCGCGATCCCATGAAGTTCCCACATAGACCTAGAATGCAGACGACAAGCAATTCTTGGACACATGCACAATAACTCCACCCTGGACCTGACGAGAAATGGTAAGACGCGGCAGGGATGACACTAGACATTTCTCCAAATTGTTTTCCAAGATCTGGGTTCAAGATGATTGAGAATATTTAAGAACACTAAATCAAGAGTCTAGATACTTGGGCTTGTGACTTGCTATCAGCTGATATTTTTTATTCTGTGAGTGAGATCACATTGACTTTTCTGAATACAATCTACTTTTATATTAGTAACAATAAGAGTCCCCATAAAAAGTCTTCTAAATGTCTATTTTGCTCCTTCAGATTAAAAAGACTCTGGGTAAAATAAATTACTAAGCTTGGATCCTTCCCCCCCATTAAAAAATAAAAAAAGTTTTTTTCATTTTTTTCTGCTCCCAGAAAAAATCTGAAGCAAAGTTATATGATGAAAGAACCAAGTGTCTGATGCTTATGAAATAAGGTCTCCCCTTCACTAGAGGTTGTGAGTCTGGTACATTTATATCTAGTCTCAGAAGAGCAGTTTAGTGCCTTCTACTCTATAGAGTATCATCTGTGCTTTCTTTGCTACTGTTAGCAATTACACGCAAGTCAAAACAGAGCTGACAGGAAAGACTTAGATGTGACAAAACCAAGTTTAGATTTACACTTCTAACCCCGCCCCCCTTTTTTTTCCTGCAAGGGAGGTAGAAGCAGACAAAGCACTGATGAGAGGAAAAAAACCACACACACAAAAAGAATACAAGAAGATAAATATATGTTTTAGAAGAGAGTGTTCCACAGTATAATAGAGGGGGCAAAGTTAATTCTATTATCTTTAGAAGAGTCTGTCATGAGAACCTAATCATCTCCCCCCCACCTCCCAAGAAGGGCTAAGAAACAGATGATAAGGGCAAAATCTGAGGTTGTCATGGAGGCAGAGGATCCATTAAAAGGGACGGTCAGAAGAAAGATAGGGGAGAAATCTGCTCTTTGCATATTTTCTTTTTTTCTTTGTTATTTTTTCTTTTTTCCCCCTTTCTTATTATACACTGGGCCAAGGATATTCTACCACTAAGCTACATCCCTTAGCCCTATTTATTTTTTATTTTGAGACAAGTTCTTGCTAATTTGCTAATAGGGCTGGCCTGGAATTTATGATTGATCCTTCTTCATCAGCCTCCTGAGTTGCTGGGATTTCAAGCATGTGCCAGTATAGCCAACTTGACTATATCTTTTTCTTTGGAAAAAAAATAGACTAAGATAGTTGGGGGATATCAGAAAATTCTTGAGAAAGATATCTACTAAACATAAAAAAAAGGAAATAATTCCAAATCACTTAAATACTCTTAAGTGGCAAAATTTCAGTTTTAGAATATTAAGAGAAAAATATCTAGTAACTGAGGAAATGCTTATTACCTTGTAGGGGGAAAAAAGACAAATAATGAGAAAATTATTTGGGCCACTGAACCACATGCCTAACCCTTTTTATTTTATTCTTTAAATATTTTTTTAGTTGTAAATGGGCACAATATTTTTATTTTATTCATTTATTTTTATGTGGTGATGAGGATCAAACCCAGTACCTCATGTGTGCGAGGCAAGCGCTCTACCACTGAGCCACAAGCCCAGCCCCCCTTTTTATTTTTTATATTGAGACAGGGTCTCACTAAACTGCTGAGTCTGGCTTTGAACTTGCAATCTTCCTGCCTCAGCCTACCAAATTGCTGGGATTACAGGCATGTGCCACCATGCCCACCTAGAAAATCCCATTTGTTTAACAGTATAAAAAGAAATATTAACTGTGGGTAGTATATTATTTTCATTATTGTCTTTGTCCTTTTTAAAAGAAAGTTTCCAAGTTTTCTTGGAATATATAATAAATTTGTAATAGGATTTTTAAAAGTTTTGTTTTTTAAAAAAGGGGAAATTTAGAATTTAAATTCCATCTAAAAGGATAAAATTTTGTTTTAAGTCCATTCCTGTTATAAGGTCATACCCCATCTGAAATACTGGATCTCCTTTGTGACAGAGGCATAGTGTAACCCTTTCCCAAGCTATTTCTGAAGAGACAGTTATTTGTATTTGTAGGGGCAACTCGTACTCATCTGATTCTGTCTGTTCCCTCAACCCACACAGGGTCCATGCTACCAAAGCAGCATAAACGTAGGAACTAATCTATGTATCCAGGGGACACAGCCAGAGTTTCTACAGTCGAACATTGGGAAAGCCAAAGGAACTCAATTTCTCACAGGTTCTTGAGAGCTAATATTTATTTCTGATGTATCTTTATTTCTGAACTTATATACTTGTAGAACACTTAGATTTTAAAAACATGTTTCAAAACTTTTAATAAATTTCCTTCTTGACAGAAGAGCAGCCACACCCAGCACAATTTCAACACAACAGATTTCACAAAGCAGACTGCTTACGTGGGAAGAGATTTTTCTCAGTTCTCAATAAATCCCTCAAGAAATCAAGATAAGACGACTTCAAAACCTAATCCTGAGATGAGTGCCTCACTCCTACCAAAACTGTACTGTAGAACTCCACCTTAGAAATGCTTCCTCTATTACGTAACTAGGTTAATCTGGCACAGGTGAAAATGTTGCAGCTACCAGTTTTTCAGGCTAGAGTAATATGCTTAGAATTGAGTTAAATCATCTCCAGGTAAATTCACATGTTGTTTGTGGGAAAGCACTATGTTCAAGTATTTTAAAAATGTACCAGGGAGCTACTTCATTATTGGTTAGAGATCAACATTTGATAAACTATGTATTACAGAGGAAAGAAGTGAGTTTCGCCGAAATTCTAACTGCAACTTCTCACTACAAGGACTACTGCAGCTTCAGCCTTGCCGGAGACCCACAGCTGAAGGCACAGGTGTGGGTGGGAAAGACCCGGAGAAAGTGAGGGGCTAAAAAGCAGAAGAGCCTGGGGCGCACCTACTGGCTTTTGCTTTAGCAAGAAGCTTCTGGTTGGTGTTTGCAAAGCAAGCAGCAGGGTGGGAGGTGTCAGGATGCCTGCTCTGACTCACAGACGGGTGGGAAAGCAAGCTAAGGGGCCAAAGTGCAGTATTCTCCTCCAAAGTACAAGCCTAGGGTGGCCAGGGGTCCTCACATGTTGTTTGGTGCTACAGATGCCTACTGAGTGCTACAAAGAGATGCTGCCACCCAGATGGAGATTTTCTACAAAGAACCTGCCCCTGTGTATCAAGGGGCAGCAGAAATTACACCACTCAGCTGGCTTTTCCAGCCCTTACCAAGAGCTGAAACGGTTTTCAGAACTGACTGATTTCAGAAAAAGTTTGCCTTTCCACTGGAATGAAGAAGTTAAGTTAGGTTTGATGGGCCTGGAAAAGGCAATATGTTCATTTTGAATGTTGGTGAAGTCTGCCCAGGAGAGACTTCAGTTCAGCCAGATAATCTGTGTCACCTTGGAGTTGTTGACAGGCTGCACGTTTACAAAAGCAGACGTGCTGAAGGCCCAGACTGTAAGCAAAACAAGCCGACTGTTCCCCTGGCCTTTCAGAAGAGTGCAGGAGATGTTGGTTACATAATCCTTAAAACTGGCCTCCCGCTGTCTGAAACAAACTCCATCTCACACAAATTACACTATTTCCACAGAAGGTAGACTTTCCTCAGGAGTTCCTCCCCACAGCTGGGAAAGTTCCTTTAGTAACTTTTGGGAGGAGGATACTGCATTTTTCAAAAAGACAGACGCTGATACAGACACACATAGATTAAAAACTTACCTCCTCAAAAGTCATAGACCAACTACCGTTTTCAATCATAGGTACAAAGACAATCGAAAAAAAAGGAATATCCAATGAAATCACACACCTACTAATACATACAGGAAATGACAGTAACAAAACACACTTGTTAATGCTATTTTTTCTTAGAGTCGTATGCTCTAAGTTCCTGCTGCTAACATTCGATGGAATAAAGTATGCTAGAGGCAGCCAAGTGGCAAGTCTCAACCCAGGAAGGCTCTACTTGCAAACTCCTCCCTCCCCACACTGCTATTTGCAGCTCTTATGACTGATGAAGACGCTGGCTGTAGAAGTATGAGCAACTACAGGGTGAGCTGTGGATATTGCTATTAATGCTGGCAGGAGGAACTTCCCTCTATGACAAGGTCAGCAGCCTTGCAAAATAGTTCATCTTCAGGCAAAAGAATGAAATCGCTGAGCAGGGAAATCCAAAAGAAAAACTGATCCCAGTTCTCATTTGTTTCTGGAGGCTGAAGCCGGCATAAAGCAGTCCAAAGGAGGGTGAAATCATTTACTCCAAGATGAGAAACCAGAGAAATGTGAACTGGCAATCAGCAGAAAATAAACTAAGCGCTAGGGGAAAAAATGACGGAGAAGGAGGTGGCTACATAAACCCTGGCTCAATATTTTGGGTGTGTTGTCTGCTGCTATGATGAATTCTTGGCTCATGCTTTTTAAAAGACATCTAAGGGTCAGGAAAAAATGTTTTTCTAAAAGACCCAGTACAACTTAATTAGCAACAACACATGCAATGCATCCATGCTTTCTTTTGGATACCTCTTTTAAAAGAGTTGATAATCATTTTCAAATTTTCAGCATACAATTTTTGACATACAAAGACAAATGTCCACAGATGAAATGTTCAAATGTCTATATTGCATGTAAATGGAGATCTGAGGAGAAAATCTGGTATCTGAAACTGTTTAATGCTTTCATTTCTTTCTCATCACATCCAATTTTATCTTTCTGGTGGAGACTTTAAAAAATTTAAATGTCAAACTAAAAACAAAATCTTTTTGGTGATAACTGACAGTTGGCAGACCAGACTGCATTTCTCTTAGCATTAAAATAAAAAAAAAATCTTAAATGATACTCTGGCACAGGGTCAGTAAACTCTTTTTTTTTTTTTTTTTAGTTGTTGATAGACATTTATTTTATTTATTTATATGCAGTGCTGAGAATCAAATCCAGTACCTCACACATGCTAGGTAAGTGCTTCACCACTGAGCTACAACCCCAGCCCCTGGGGTCAGTAAACTTTTAATGTGAATAGCCAGAGAGTAAATATTTCAGGCTTTGCAGGTCACACATCTGTGTTGAAATCACTCAGCTCTACCACAGTCATTTTTAATGCAGCCCTAGGCAATAAGTAAACAAAAAGATGTGGCTGTGTTCCAATAAAACTTTATTTACAAAAACCAGCAGTGAGCTAGATTTGGCCCAAAGACTGTTACTTGTGGATCTCTGCTCTTCTTTAGCATACCAACAAGTATTTTAAAAACAAATAGGTTACAGAAGATGTAGAAACATATTAGTGTCATATTTTCTCAGGTTAACAGGAAACAAAACTTTCTAAAAATTAAAGAGAATATCTGGAGGATTCTGAAGATCATCAAGAAACACACTCAAAATTCAGGTGCTTTGCACTTACACCTCCCCTCAGGGCTGGACCAAGCCAGTCAGAACACCAGTGCATTGAAGCCTCAGTTCCTTGCTAGCTACTGTGCTTGAGAAGCCCCCAGGGCTCTAGCTGTGGTCTCCAAGGTCCTACAACAATAAGCTCATTGTTATGCAGGTCAAAAAGAAAGTGGCAGCCTTCCCAAATAGACCATTAGTTATCACAAGCAACTTGTGTCCATTACTATTAAAAACATATGTCCTAAAATAAATATTTCTGAAAGCCAGTAACAGTATCCTTTCATGAGAAAATGATAAAATGTAAGCTTTCACTGGCAGAACAACATTTTTCAACATGGATTCACTTATCTTGACTTCCATGAGCAAGGAAAGACCCAACACAGAGGGAGGAAAGTACCTATAAACAAAAGAGTTTATAGGTAAGAAATTTACTACAATTTAAACATGTTCATTTGTTCAAGTTTTTAAAATGTGACAGTTGCTCTAAATCATTTTAATAAATACATGAAAATGGCAAATACTATAAGTATAATTAAGTTTTATGTCACTATTTTGTATGATTTTTTACTATGTATAATTTAAAAAGCTTTAAAAATTATACATAGTAACAATTGCTCTACAAAAATAGTAAAGTGCCCCTAGTTCAGTCCTTTGTATTGTGGAAAGAAGGAAGGAGGAGAAGAAAAGAAAATACTATCTGTATCTCAAACTCAAGAGAGTTGAGCTTTCCAGACTCTGTAGGATTTTCCCATCCAGAACAGGTAACCTTAACTATGCTCTGGGAGATTCACTGAACTTAATTAAATTACTTAGCTGCATTTTCAAGGCTTGCCCCCATTTGTGAATAGTTCTCTAATTAAAAGGAAGAGCATATGCACGAAGTCTTATGTCCCTAGAAACCACCTTTCCTCACAATAACATTTCATTTCACTGCTGGGCACAGTGGCGCATGCCTGTGATCCCAGCAGCTCAGGAGGCTGAGGAAGGAGAGAAGAATCTAGAGTTCAAAGCCAGCCTCAGCAATAGTGAGATCCTGTCTCTAACTAAAATACAAAATAGAGCTGGGGATGTGGCTCAGCGGGTGAGTTCCCCTGAGTTTAATCCCTGGTACTCCACCCCTGTGGCTGGGGGGGCACCCCCCCAAACAAAACAAAAACATTTCACTACCTTAAGATAGAAACAGTATTTTGATTCTGAAATGGGTGTTTGCTAGGGGCTTGGTTACTAATTTTAAAAATGTTCTAAAGTAACTATACCTATCCATAAACATGTTTTCTGGGGAGTTGTGCAAAAGTGGAAATGTACTTGATGCATTTCTATAGCTATATCCTCACCCCACATTCCACCTCATTAGAAATCAATCAAGAAATTCACAAATCAAAACACTGGAGTAGATAAAGACTATTCCACAAATTGAGCCAACCCCAAGTTAAGAAGGATGTTAAAAATGATTTAAAATATTCTATATTCCTTTCTGTTTTTTGAATCTTGTCATGAAATGAACCAGAAACAGAACCCTGAAGCAGGCGATGTGGGGTTCACTGAGGTCACATACAACTGATGCCAAGACAGGCAGTGCAGGATGTGTGGGTGTCACCTATTCACGTATGCACATGTCTCTGTGCATATGTATGTGTAGGCACTGCTAATATTATATCTAGAAATTAAAAAGCATCACTAAAAATGAACATACCACCCATTTGTCTTCATCTTTCCCCTACAAATAAGGGTACACATGGGGTTGATGATCATTAATTAGCTCAGATTCTGACAGGAAGGCCTCCTTCCCACTAGTGTGGCTTCTACACAGGTACATCTGGTGTGATTTGGGGTCCATAAAAAGGAAGATGGTAGACTAGAACATTTAGCTTGGGTTTGTTTTTCCTTTGGTGGAGGGCTGTAATTTACCTACCATAAAACCATGCTCTTAAAATGTACAATTTAGTGGCTTTAGGATATTCACAAAATTGTGTGACCATTATCACTGCCTAAACTCAGAACATTTTTCATCATGATTATGGTTTTAGAATTTAAATTTATACTAACATTATTTTATTGTATTTTTTTTGTCTGAGATTGAAGTGTTGGATAAAAGTGAGAATGGCTAGGTAACTCGAGAAAGTAAATGTTTGCATATGTCATAAAAATATGCACAAGCACATGCTTAGACGGACACAGCAAGAAGTGTGATTGCAATTCTAAGGGCCATCTTTGATTCAAATTCTGCCTTTTCTGTCATACCTTTTTTTTTTTTTTTTTTTTTTTAAACATAGGGTCTTGATAAGTTGTTCAGGCTGGTCTTAAATTTGTGAGCACAGGTGATCCTCATGCTTCAACTTCCCAAGTAGCTGGGACTCCAGGTGTGTACTGCCATGCCCGGTTACAAGAGCACTTTGATGTATGCCACCAAGACCATGAGAAATAGCATCATCTGAAATACCTCTGTTGTATGACATTTCTAGGCATTTAAAAAGTAAAAATTGAAAGAAGTAGGAAAAAAATTTTTTAAAAATAAAAATAATAAGTAAAAATTCCCACTGTCTTCCAAACTCTGTTGCCATATGGCAAACTAGGGGTAGATGTGGCATTTTAAGCAGTGTGGGTTCCAAAGTTCGGGAGGAGTGGATACTGAACTGATGCAAAATTCTCACTCAATGCCTTAAAAGATCTTTCCTGGTTATTATTTTTTAAAAATATCTTAATTTATTTATTTAATATGGTGCTGAGAATCGAACCCAGTGCCTCACACATGCTCAGCAGGCAATCTACCACTGAGCCACAACCCCAGCCCACCCCTCACATTATTCTTAAAGCACTTACTTAAACTGGGTTCCTAGTCCAAAATCTAAAAATTACAAAGTGTTCATTATCAGCAGAGATCTTATTCTTGACAAGATTAAGTATTATAAAGGTATTTTCTAAAATACTTCACTACTTTAATTAAAATAATGATTAGTTTCTTTTTTTAAAATTTTTGATATTCTGGATTGAACCCAGGGATTTACACACTTTACATGCAAGGTAAGCACTCCTCTACTAAGCTACATCCCCTATCTTACCATTAGCTTCTTAAACTAGATGTTAATCATCTGAAGGACCAAATCTGTTGATGGCTGGAAACTATCTTGTCATATGTGTTGTCAACTATATTGAAAATGGAATTATAATTTACCGCGCCCATCACCAGACAAATGCCTGGATATCATTGAAAACACTGAGAGATGCTACCCTAGATAATATAGTGAGAAGCTATTACAATCATTCAAAAGGAACAATTACTGAGGTTATCTGATATGTGCAAATAAGACACTACAACACTTGAATTTAAAATATTTGCATTCAAAACAAAACCATAGAGTTTAATTTTTCAATGAAAATTTAGTCCTTCAATGAAAAATATACTAACTGATAATCCTACATGTTATAAGCACTTTTTAAAAATAACACACATTTTACTATTTATTTATACATACCTGCTTTGACAAAAGAAAGAAAAACATGGTAACAGTTCATTCCTAGCCTGTTTTTAAAAGTACAAGGCTGGGTTTTCATTTTCCTCTTTTACTTTAAAGCACTCTTCAGATTTTTTTTCCATAATGATAGTGGCATTAAGGAAATTAAAACTATATAAGCAGTAGTAGGGTTTCATTCTGGATCTACCATTACTACCTTCAAAACTTTTTACAGTAGAGTGTTATAGGACCAACATTAAAATTGGACTTATTGTGGAACAATGGTGGTGGGAAGTAGCTTTAGCTCTTATCTGGTGGTAGTTATCTGTCGTAGCTCTATGTGGGATTTTATTCGCAGCTCCTGAGCCAGTTCTGTAAGCAAGGGGAGAAGCATACTGACTGGTGGTAGGTTACTCAGTAGCAATACCTGGGAGAAATAGAGGAAGATCCATGAGGGACTGGAGGGGCAGACCAATGTGAGGTTATGTTATTTCAGTAATTCTTGGATAACTTGTGGTAGTAGTCTTCATAAGCTAATAATAACCAAGTTTACTGAACATTAACCCTGTGCCGAGTACTTAACACACAACACCCCTCAACCTCGCACAAATCCATCAAGAAATTATGTGCACTACACATTTAACAGATGTGAAAAAGGTTCAATAACTAGTCCAAGATGCTGAACAGCAGCATAGATTCTAAAATCTCCAATTAGGTTTCCAAATCCTGTGCCCTTTCTCTTAAGAGCCACAATTTCAATTCAGGTCTTCTGACTACAAAATCCATACACTCCTTCCACCCTGCTCCTCTGTACACATTCCACGCTGTTCAGTTCAGCAACACAGTGAAGATGCACTGTGTGACTGTGCTGCCCACATAAAGGCAACTCTAGTTACCACGGTGGAAGCCATCCCACTCTGGGTGATTTCATTAACAAGGCTACCATAATACTTCTCTTGGCAGGACATTTTGGCATTAGTGGGGTAATGAGAGGGAGGGACTTGTGCATCTGCATGAGTCTGAAGAATTAAGACAAAAATGTTTCACTTGGAAAAAGTAAGTTGGCAATCAGTATTTCCCAACACTATTCAAGGACCAGTGTTGCTAATTACTATTGTGATCACAAATGGCCTAATTTAAAAAAAAATCCACAATTAAGAGATTAAAATAAAATCACTTTGATTCTAAGACTGCATACTGTGTCAAATGTCACCATTACCCATGAATTTGTTTATAGAAGTAAATGCTGCAACAAACGCCATTACTGGGCTTGAGGTACCTTTGTGGTTTTTTATTTTTCCTTCCAAGTAAGTCTGTCTTTTTAACATTTGCTACAGGCAGAAATAAGTTTGAAACATCCTTGTGCCAGTCTTGCAACAGTTCACCTTCTAAAAGTCTCTGAGGAAGTGATCATGCACAGCTAAAACAGTACTTTGCCATTTTCCTTTTTTTCTCATTTTTGAAAGTAGAAAGCCACTTTCTCATTTTCTTTTTCCCTTTCTCTCAGCTTCTTATGAAGATTTCCAGTATAAATGCAACAGCTGGAGTTACCTACAAATATACAAACTGAGAGAAAAGAAATATTATGGTTGGCTACTTGGGAGTCTCCAGAAACGAAGACACACCTGGACAGTCAGCATGATGAGACAGTGCTCGGTGGATCGGGGTGGGCCAGAGGGAAATGAAATCCCCACAACTGCTGCTTTCAGATAAAAAGGCACACTGCTGACAGGTGCACAGTACCTCCCATACCTTGTATCTATCCATTGGGTCTTCCTGCTGCAGCTGACTCTCTCGCATTGTCTGATATTCTTTTTCATATTTTTTCAGCTTTTTGGTTGGTACCTGCAGAGTTTTGAGAAAATTGCATTAGATAAGACAATCATTTAGGATCCCCGCTGCCCCCCCACACACCACAATACTGGGATTGAACCCAGGGGTGCTCTACCACTGAGCTACATCCCCAGTCCTTTCTATTTATTTATTTATTTAGAGACAGGGTCTCACTAAGTTGCCAAGGCTGTCCTTGAACTTGCCATCCTCCTGCCTCGGCCTCCAGAGTCTCTAGGATTACAGGCATGTGCCACCACACCTGGCTGGGAAAAAAACTTCCCAATGCTTCTGGCATTCTAAAGGAACATTCCCAGCCAAAGGCTGGGGGGAAGCCTAGATTCTAAAGCAAGGCTTGGCAAACTTCTCCCGTAAAGGGCCAGAGAGTGTATTTTTGGCTGTACAGGCAATAAGATCAAGGTCACAGCCATTCAACTCTTGCTATTGCATGAAGATGGGGGGAAAAGGCACACTCATACATTGCTAGTGAGACAGCAAATTAGTGCAACCATTATGAAAAGTGGTATGGAGATTCCTCAGAAAAGTTGGAATGGAACCACCATTTGACCCAGCTATCCCACTCCTCAGTTTATACCCAGGACTCAAAATCAGCATACTACAGTGATGCAGCCACATCCATGTATATAGCAGCACAACTCACAATAGCTAAACTATGGAACCAACCTAGGTGTCTTTCAACAGATGAATGGATAAAGAAAATGCATACACACACACACACACACACACAATGGAATATTACTAAGCCTTAAAGAAGAATAAAATGATGGCATTTGCCAATAAATGGATGGAACTAGAGAATATCATGCTAAGCAAAATAAGCCAATCCAAAAAAAACACAGGCCAAATGTTTTCTCTGATATGTGGATGCTAATTCAAAATAAAGCAGGGATGCTGGAGCTATGAAAGAATAGAGTTACTTGGGGTTAGGCAGAAGGGAGTGAAGAGAGGGGAGGGGTATGAAGGGTAGCAGAATGAATTAGACATAATTACCCTATTGTGCATAAATGATGACATGACCGGTGTGATTCTATATCAAGTACAACCAGAAGAATGAGAAGTTATACTCCCATTTATATATGACGTGTCAAAGTGCATTCTACTGTCATATATAACTTAATAGAACAACAACAAAAAAGCTGCCTCAGGTGACACATAAGGGGATGAGTGTGGCTATGTTCCAGCAAAGCTCCATTCACAAAAACAGCCACGGTCTGTCCACCTATTTTAAATACTGTTGTCACAACTCTTCTTATCTATGTATTTAATAGTACTATTAATTTTAACTATCATTAAGTGTAATTCAGTCTTCTATCATATTGAAAATAAAAATTGTTTAATAGAAGTAAAAAGATGAGCAATAATAAATGTCTTTAAATGGGTTAATATACCAAAAACAAAGGTCTAAAATTTGACGATAAAACTTGAAAAAATACAGTATCACTGTACTGAAACAACAATAAATCATCTCAACATCTATAAACAACTCATCTACTTCTTGCTAAAATAATGTCATCCTCAAAAGACAGTAGTTGACTCTTTCTGAAAGGACTGGAATCATATAGAATCTTTGATTTTAAAAATAAATAAATAAACACAGCATACCATAAAGATCATAGAATTTGGCACTGGACAAACCTGGGTCCCAATGCTCATTACTTATTTACAAACTTTGTAATCTCTCTGCAAAGAGGTATTTAACTTCTCGGCCTCAGTTGTTCATCTATAAAATGATGGGTAAATAAATTTCTACCTCATAATGCTTGACAGGAGAGTTAAATAACATATAAATGAGAAATCTAAAGAAATGCTTGGATAATAGAAAATTTTGAATTAAAAAAAAAAAAAAGCTTTAGTAAAATGAACATATTACAACCTATTCTGCTCCACATGACAAATCAGGTCTACTTTCAGCCTTTCCTTAAAAGGCCAAATTATGTAATTCCTTTATTTATTTTTTATAAGTTGTAGTTGGACACAATGCCTTTATTTTTTATTTTTATATTCCATTGTCTATATATACCATGTTTTCTTTTTACAATTCCTTTATTTTATTTATTTATTTTTATGTGGTGCTGAGGATTGAACCCAGGGCCTCGCACTTGCAAGGCAAGTGCTCTACCGCTGAGCTACACTGCCCCATGTAATTCCTTTAAACATCAAAATCTTTCCTTAGTGTTTAGATGCCTGAGAAAGGGACTTGAAATGAAGAAAAGCAGTTTTGTTTTTGAGATTATAAACATGCCACTTTGCAAACATCTTGAGGAGCACGAAGGCAAGGACGTGGTCTGTACCCTCGGTATCCACCATGACAATGAGCACAGGATGGGTCTATCCTGGGCCCTCGACAGGTTCTTCCTCGGTTCAAAGTATGACGTTTGGAAAACATGTATGTGTGTGAGAGACAGCTGAAGAGAATGGAAAGCAACCAGCATATTCATAATTATTTTATAATTTTAAAGACAGTTTTAATACTCTGGAATCTGAGAGTTAAATTAAAAAGCAGACTACAGGGCTGGGGATGTGGCTTAGGTGGTAGCGTGCTTGCCTAGTATGCGTGAGGCACTGGGTTCGATTCTCAGAACCACATAAAATAAAATAAAGATATTGTATCCACCTAAAATTAAAAAATAAATATTAAAAAAAGGCAGACTCCAGGTATCATTCTCTTCATTCTAATTACTTTGTTATTTCTATCCAGGAGCACTGTGAAATTCTGGAATTTTCTGCTTCTGAGCACAGTTGGGAAGTTTCACAAACTCAGTCCAAATCACTAGACAACCACGTTGTGAGAATATTCATCTGGCTGATGAAAAAATATCTCCCTTTCAAACAAATGGGGACACTTTCGAGGGTGTAACTGAATTACAAGGCCACCATTGAGTGCGGTCATGAGAAACACTAATCCATCTCCAGAGACCTTCCACAATGCACTGTGACCAACCAGAGAGCAGCAGGAAGGAAAGCACCACCTACCAACTGTGTGACTTCACAGATGGCTAGATAAACAAGGGAAACACACAGACCCGTGCTAGGAAAACAACCATATTTTTCTAGATTTTTCTGGAATTCGATTGTAATTCCCTTTCTCTGTATGAACTAATCAAAAAACCAGACACAGACTCTGAAGATCAAGTAGCAAATGAAACAACCCTGGAGCCCTGGAAAAGAGGGGAGAAGTCCCAGGGTTTTATGCAGTGGCAAGGTGTTGAGTGTTATCCCCAGAAGCAGGGCCGTGGGGGCAGCTGAAGGTGCCTTGAAGCGTCTACTCAGCAGCCCCAACCCACCAGATGGGAGGTGTTCAACATCTTTGCAATTGGGATGCCGTACCGCAGGGTGAAGGCTGAATTTCAGTCCCAGGTGGAAGCATTTTCTACTGTTCTAAAATGGATCTGTTCATCAATGACTGAATTACATATTGCAACTTGTTCCTAGAAAATTCTTCTAAAACCATATTTTAAAAAAAATTCTATCACTAAGATTTTTTTACACGTAAAAGAGTGTTTTTTTTTAAGCTACTTATGTTAAAAGGTTCATTTCCAAGTGAATTTTTTTTTTAAAAAAAAATACACGAAACATCCTCCATAAGCTAATCCTTTCCCATCTGGCTCAGATTCTAGGATGTTTGGCTTCATTTTGTTCAGGGAAACAGCAGGTTCCCAGAACAATATGTTGCTAAGAAACCTTGGAAGCTTATTTATCTTGTGCTGCTCGGTGATATTGAGCATTTACCTGTAATCGACACAATGTGAAGGGGGAGAGGAGAGCTGATATGGTACTCGTTATTTATGAAGTAATCTAAGAAAACAGACTTTTGTTTTTAAAACTACAGTTCAGGGCAAATTTGCATTTTATTTCAGTGAATGGAATATTGAGGCTAGAAATTCTTATTAGATAAAGGAATAAGAAAAACCTCTCCATTAGGTAGTTTAAATAATTAAAAAGGTCACTAAAAATTACTAGAATAAAACAACCCATTATCTCAAGAGCAGCATAGGTATTTCTCCTCTTAAGTTAAAGTTAAATCAATTTAATGAAGGTATGCTCTTGAAGAATATGTGAAGATATTAAGAATCACCCCTCCTTTTTTTTGGTACTGGGAATTGAACCCAAGGGTACTTAACCACCGAGTCACATCTCCAGCCCTGTTTTATATTTTATTTAGAGAGGTCTCGCTGAATTGCTTAGCACCTCACCTTTTCTGAGGCTGGCTTTGAATTCATGATTCTCTTGCCTCAGCCTCCCAAGTCCAGCTATCCCTCCTTTTTAATGGTTACCTAATGTGGAGGTCCTGTTCCACCAGCTATCTACCCTCAGCCTCTCCAGCATTCACTGTTTGGCTATGTTCAGAAATCTGGCAGAATCCACAACTGTTTCCATGAGTTCAACTGATAATGAGCACTCACCACTCAGAAATGGTATTTATTAAAAACAACCAACCAGGGCTGGGGTTGTGGCTCAGTGGTGGAGCATTTACCTAGCATGTATGAGGCCCCGGGTTTGATCCTCAGTACCACATAAATAAATAAATGAACTGTGTCCATCTACAACTTAAAAACAACAACAACCGGGGCTGGGGATGTGGCTCAAGCGGTAGCGCGCTCGCCTGGCATGCGTGCGGCCCGGGTTCGATCCTCAGCACTACATACAAACAAAGATGTTGTGCCCGCTGAAAACTAAAAAATAAATATTAAAAAAAAATTCTAAACAACAACAACAACAACCACCACCACCAAACGAACAGAAAGAGAAAAATGGAACATCCAACCCTGGCACGACACCTGCAAATGACTATGACAGGGATTGTTTTAACACCCAGCCAAGCTCAACATTTGGGACTTGACAACTAGTTTGGGAAGATAGCATTTTAAGAGAGAACCAGTTTCATCTCTTGAACTGTTTATGGCATTTAGTGATATTTCACACTGTGCTTGCCCCTGACATTTAAATTCATATCATAAATATTTATTTGCATGGAATTAGTAAATGGCAACGGGCGGGCTTTCAGAGATTGCTTGCTTGGTGCATCCTCTCTGCAGGATGCGGACACTGAACACCTGTGGCTAGAGCTGAGGAAGACCCACGAGTTGCAGCAGAGCAGTCTGGGCCTGGGGGGTCGGCTCCCTCATGCACACTGCTTCTTCCTGAGACTGGGCAAACTCTGGTAAAATGCTTCTCAAATATTAGCCATTTGAATATTCCTTCTCTATTTTTGCCATCTATTCACATTTTACTTACTACTTTTCTTTAAATCAACCATTTAAAAAAAACAGATTTATTTTGCAAGAAAACAATCAATTTGGAAACTGGAGTCAAAATGGAACAATCGTTTCTCAAAGATGTCTGCATTCTAATCCCTGGAGCCTGTGAATATGCTATCTTCATGGCAAAATGGGTTTTGCAGACGTGGTTTAAGCTAAGGACTTGAGACAGGAAGATTTTAGATTATTAGGTGATTTGGTGAAATGACACAGTTCTTTAAAGGAGGAGAACTTTTCCAGACTTTACTCAAAGGAAGCTGTGAGTGCTACAGATGGAGGCCCAAGAAAGTCAACGTTGCTGGCTTGGATGATGGAAGCAAAGTCCTCCAAGTAGGGGAATGTGAGCAGTCTCTGAACGCTGGAAAATGGGAGGGAATGGATTCTTCCCAATGACATCAGGGGAGAAATTCAGCCCCTCAATGCCCTCATTTTAGCCCAGCGAGACCCATGTCCTATTCTAACCTAGAGAACTGCATGTTCTTTTAACCACTAAGTCTGTAGTTACCTTTTATGGTAACCACAGGAAACTAACCAAAATATTATAAATAATAACTGCTATTCATGGAACTATTTAATGTTTACAAAATTCAGTTGAAAGTCAACACTTGCTGAAAGCAAGATAAAAATTCCCTCGTCCTTCATTTTATAGTCAACAATAAATATGCCAATATAAAATAAACTGTAAATTGCTAATCCTTCCATTAAAAACAGCAGGGGATCAAACTATACAGCAGTAAGCAAAGATAAAAACCACTGGTCCCAGCCAATGCGCAGACTCATGTGGTCCCTTGCTGCTCTCTCCTCCTATAACCACCCGCAACTGGCTGTGGTGTTGGCCAAGTGGTACCCACGAGGTACTTTTTTAGTTCTTGCTAAGGATCAGTCCAGTATCCACTGGCATTTCCATGATGGGTTTATTGTATTCTACTGTTAAAATGCCTGTTCAGACCCTCTAAAATGACTTCATGGCAGCATTTTGAAAGACACTGCACTAAACTGAATGGGCTTTTTCAACGGTTCCCCTGATAACAATGGGTTACAATTCTAAACCAGGGGGATCTTTATTAACTCCACTCCCGGCCACCAACACCTCATCTGCCACTTACTGATGAGCATGAGCCTTATTCAGCTGTTACCTGGAAACAATAAAGACAGGAGCCTGGTGAGCTAAGGCAAAGGGGAGGGAAGAGAAAGGGTGAGGAGTGTTAAGTAGTGACCTTCATGACAGTAAAGGAGAAAGCACAGTAATTGCTCTCCCCCATGTTATCATGCTGGCCTCAGAAGATACGACAGGAGAGGCTGCAGGAAGAACAGGTTGAGTCTCCCTCAGAGGGAACACTTGGATTCCAAATGTTTCAGATTTTGTAATATTTGCGCATACACACATACACACACACACACACACACACACACACACTCCAGATATCTTGGGGATGGGCATCCAGTCTAAACATAAAACTCATTTACGATTCAGATACTCCTCGTGTATATAACCGGAAGGTGACATTACATAGTATTTCCAGTGCACTTGGGTTTTGACTGTGCTCTGACTTCTAAAGTCAGGTGTGGACTTTTCCATTTCTGGCATCATGTCAGTGCTTAGAAAGTAACAGATTCTGGAACATTTCAGATTTAGGGTTTTCAGATTAGGAATGCTCAACCTGTACACCCAACCTCTTCACTCCCCATGGTCTCTCATCTTCTCATTCAAGGTCTATATTTCTTATTTTTATTTGTGACTCAGATTGAATATGTATTTTGTTGTATTTAATTTTAAATGAATTTTTCTTAATAATCTTTATCTTACTAATCACATCTACCAGGATTATTACTCTATTTTGTATTTTTATTTTCTTTTTTTTTTTAGACAGAGAGAGAGAGAGAGAGAGAGAGAGAGAGAGAATTTTAACATTTATTTTTTAGTTTTCGGCGGACACAACATCTTTGTTTGTATGTGGTGGTGAGGATCGAACCCGGGCCGCACGCATGCCAGGCGAGCACGCTACTGCTTGAGCCACATCCCCAGCCCCTGTATTTTTATTTTCATACTCTAATTTTGAATACTCATTAATATTTGAATTTCACATCATTAATTATTACAAAATAAAAATATATTTTCTTACATATAAGGTTTAGGTAAGTTTCCTGACTACAAATACAACCTTTGTACATTTAAGAGCTCAAGTGCTTTTCAACACTATAGGATAATTAGGATAATAGAACTCTTAAGTAACAAATTTGAACACCCCAACTATATAAACTTAAAGGAAACTTATACACAGAAAGCAAAGAAATAACAGGACACACATGGAGATTTTTCAACTTGCTCTGCAATGCATATAAGATCTTTGGTTTATATGGATTTTATGGAATAGTGTTTCAAGTTCATTAAAAAAATGGTTTTTGAATTTAAACAGAGAAGAGAACCTAGGAGCCACCAGTGTTTCTCAGGGTAAGGTACCACTGGCATTTGGGTGGAATGATTCTTGTTTGTATAGATTCCACTTTCCAGTTCTGAGTACCTGGCAATGCTGGTGCCATTTAACATTTTACCTAGTAAATACCATAGTGCCCTCCTGTCATTGACAAAGGATGCCATACACCTTTTCAAACTAGGGGTGGACACAGGAGTCTGCAATATTTGAGGGGTAGGTAGTTGCTCAGCATGGAATTTGTATTGAGAATTAATGAGCTAACCTGTCAATAAGGAAAGATGGAGACAAGCACGGCATGCTCGGTTCCCAGCAGCCCACTGGTACACCCTGACGCCCGCTTCCCTCTGCAGCTTTCAGTCAGCAGTAATTGGCATTAAGTATGGGATTGTTTCATGTTTAAAAAAAAAAAACCAACAGTTTTATAGTAATAACTTAGAAAAATCTATATTTAATATTTTCAACAACTCTGTATTATTCAGATTCTACATATAAGAAGGTACAGTCACACAGATGGTAAATGGAGTCAGGAATGAAATCCAGACAGCTGCCTGCAGAGCCTGCCCTTGTAACTACTTAGCTTTATTGTCTGGGACCAGAGCATGAAGGCAAAGAAACTTGAGAAGCTGAGGGTCTAGACAGAGTGCCAAGTATGTGTCTGATTACCACATGGTTTCATGGTACAGTAACAGATGTTCAGATGTTCATACAAGGTACAAGGATGACCAAAAGGAAATGTGGGTCAGAGGCAGAGGAAGCACAGCTATCAGGGCTTTTTTTTTTTTTAAACACCGGTTTAGACAAGCTTCCCCCATGCTCAAAATGAACACTGGGCCAGCCAACTGTAAGACCTATAATTTAGGGCCTAAGGAATCTGTTTCTCTACTTTAGAAATAAAAGATAAAAATATTTATTGATGGATGCAGATACTTGTAAATCACACTGGTTTTTTTTTTGTTTGTTTGTTTGTTTTTGGCTTTTTAAAGGCTCATATGACTCAGGTTAATGTTTTTCAAAATAAATATTCCCTGTGATCAGATATTCAAGTGCTTAAAATTTTAATATAATAGAACAAATGACTATCCATTATGTACTGTTCTTGTTCACTCCAGATAATTTCTTAGGATGAATATAAATTATTCCATTTAATATATTAACCATTGGATCAAGAAAAAGTATAGTATCACATTCCTTGGAAATTTAGTGGGGTCTAAGTGTTTCTAAGTAAGAATCACAGACACTTCTGCAAGAACTTATCAAGATCTGGATATGGAATGGATCAGTGACAACCAAAATTGTCACTGTGCAGTAACGTTAAGGACCAAGAAGAAATAGATGGAAAGAAATCAGGAGACAACTTCTAAGAAGAGAGACACTTCCTGTAGGTTTAACCTAATCTTCCTTTTATGGGTAAGTAAGCAAACGATGCAACTTAGATTCTTTGTGAGATTTTTAGCACTAAGAGGGTGGCTGTTAGTCAATGTTTTACTGCATGAGACTAGGGGAAGAAAATCCGTCATAGTACATAAGAGTTTATTAGATGGATTTTTTTTTTTTTTTTTTTTGGTACTGGGGATTGAACCCAAGGGTGCTTTACCACTGAGCTGAACCCCCAGTCCTTTTTATTTCGAGACAAGAGCTCACTAAGTTGCCCAGGCTGGCTTGAACTTGCCATCCTCCTGCCTCAGCCTTCTGAGTTGCTGGGATTACAGGAGTGTGCCACCAAATCCAGTTTATTAGGTTTATTTTTTTTTAATATATATATTTTTAGTAGATGAACACAATACCTTTATTTTTTATGTGGTGCTGAGGATTGAACCCAGTGCCTCACACATGCTAGGCTAGTGCTCTACCATTGAGCTACAACTCCAGACCCGCCCCCCATCTTTTTTTTTTTTGGTACTAGGATTGAACATGGGGCACTTAAGCACTGAGCCACATCCCCAGACCTTTTTATATTTTTTAGAGATAGGGTCTCTCTAAGTTGTTTAGGGTCTTGCTAAATTGCTGAGGCTGGCTCTGAACTCACGATCCTCCTGCCTCAGCCTCCCAGCTGCTGGGATTATAGGCATGCACCACCATACCCGGTTGATCGGGTGCATTCTAATACTTGAGGAGCACATGGTTTAAGCAGTGAGGACAAAGAAGGTATTTATCTCTTACTGCAATCCTAGCATAAGTTCCAGGCTCACAGACATTAAGTTCCAGGTACTCTTTTCCTGAATTCATAGTAACACAAACTCAGTACACCTCTTGTTCTCCTCTTCTCCAACATGTTCAAATTTCCTCACTAGCTAATGGTGCACACACCTGAGACAGGTTCCTGGGTCCAATCATGAGTAATTGATGACAGCCACTTTCCAACATTCATGGCCCACTCCAGAATGGAGCATGCTCATCCAAGTATTTCTGCAAGCTTCTGAAATGTTGATTTCTACTTTCTTCACCATGTTTGAATGCTACAGCAAACTGAGGAGACTCTTTCACTTTATAGGATCTGCTTCTCTAAACATTTCTAATTATTCCATAAATCTAATTTTGCATGCTGTTTCTGTGAAACTCTGTGACACTTCTGCTATAGGGATGCCTTATTAGTAAATACTGTCTGGAAGGGGAGAAATTACTGTACTAATTGTGTTGACAACTTCCAAAGTTACAGTTTCTAGCCTAGAACTTCTAAACTCAACCTACATATCCAGCTAGCTTCATATTATCCTTTGGGTGTTTTACATTTCAGAAATTTAAAACGTGGACTCATGCCCCACCCCTACTCACCTCCAGCTCTTCTTCTTCCATTGTTAATCTTCCAACCAGAAATCCAAGTCATAAACCCAGAAGTCACCTTTGACCTCTCCCACACCAACACTCCTGCAATCATGAGGTTGTATAAAGCATACCTCTAAAATATCTTCTCACCTTTCTCCCATTGAGCCTCACTGCAAGGCCCTGGCTCAATTCATAATTACCTATAATCAGAACTATTGCAATAACCTCCAAACTGGCCTTCTGTGTCCACGCTTGCTGTACTATCAATCTCTACATCATAGAGCAAAAAGAAATTTTTTTCTAATACAAATCTGAAATAATTCTTCCTAAAAATTTTCATTTGCTTCTCAGTGCTTAGGATAAAAAAGAAACACTCAGCATTACTCAGCTGGTGCAACAGGGCCTGCTCTCAGCCTGCTTCTCTCACTTACTCAATGTCCACATCTTGCAATAGAAAAAGGTGATCATTAGAGTTTCTGGCCCTATTTAATTTTTTTTACCTCATATTTTTCAAAATCCACATTTGCCTATTTTATGATATTGCAGGTACATAATTTATTACAAAATAGAATTTATACATGGGAAGTATAGGCTCAACTGACTTTTACTGACAGGGATGTACAGAGTTTGGACAACAACCTCTGCTCCCACCATCCTGGGCTTCTTTTAGTTCCTTTAACTGATGCTTCCCACTCTTCCCTGCTTCTGCTGGGATGGGTCCAGCAGGTTCACCAGACGACAATGAATTGAGAGGTCTGAGGTGTGATCAGGCCCGTCTACTTTCACAGAGCTCCCCAGGCAGTTCTGGTACATGGTCCACTAGAAAACCACTGCCGGGAAACACTGACTGCCAAGCCGGGAGGAGTAGAAACAGGCTAGACAAGCTTTTACTAATCGGCCTGAGCTTATACCCACCTGTTTCTAAGGAAACACCCATTCTGTGATAGAGCAACCAACTTAGAAATCAACTTTGGGAAAGAATAAAATTAAAAGGTTAGAAAGGACTAGGGTGGGCACGGTGACACACTCCCAACGACTTGGCAGGCTGAGGCAGGAGGATAGCAAATTCAAAGCCTCAGCAACTTACCAAGGCCCTACTTAACAAGACCCTGTCTCATATAAAAAATAAAAAGGGCTGGGGATGTGGCTCCTTGAACCTAGCACATCTAGGTTCAATTCCCGATACAAAAAAATAAATAAAAAATAAAAAGGACTATTTTTATTGTTATAAAATATTTCAAGAATCTGTATACACAGTTTGCATATAAAAACAAAATTAAATTTTAAAGATGGGGAAAATCATATTCTTCAAGAGCAAGTATTTGAGCACACATTTGTTTTTTGATACTCTATGCACAGTGGTTTAGGAGTTAAATAGTCTTGCATTTGAAAGTCTGCTCTGCCAAATACTAGCTATACAATTTTACAAGCAATTCATTTAGGCCTCTTATGCAGAACCTCTTTTTTTTTTTAATGTTTTGTAATGGAGTAACACAAACATCTACTACTAAAGCCATCTCCTTTTATTGAACACATAACATATGACACAAAACTGGGAAAAGCACTCAACATAAATTTTAAGCCTCACAAAGGAGAACTGGTATTCTATGCCCATTCTATAAATTAGTAAACTGTGAAGAACTAAAGGGACATGCACAGGCACATGAGAGTGACGGGGGCTCAACAGGCCCTTTTGATACCAAAGCTAAGCCTTGATTGTAGGGTTATGTGACCATCATCTACACTGCCTGTCACCTAGCCAGCACACTAGCTCTCATATTCAGGAACCTGACATGCCCTCTCAGCAGCTTGTTGCAACTAACCAAGCTACTCAAGGGTGGATATATTGTCATTTTAACACCTGACTGAGAGATCAGGAATCTATAATACTTGTCATATTACTGGCATAAAAAGAAAACGAACATCTTCGCCCTGATCTTTCTGGGCAAGCTAGAAGAAAAGAGCTGGTCAAATTGTTTCTGGGGTGGTTGAGTCGGGAACTTAATTCTGGGAGAAGTCTGCTTAAAATTCCATAAAGTCTTAAGAGGAAGCAAGTGGAAATGACAGATTTTCCCCCTTTCACAGCCTTCCCAGAAAAGCACTGAAGGCATAAACAAGCCAGTGATTTCCAGCTTACAGCAAATCATCTTAAGCCTCTGGGGTCTTCCAGTGCTTCAGTGGAACTTCTGAGGTAAACATCTGCCTTGATACTACTTCCTCTACTTCTTGATTCCTTTCTGTTCTCTCTGTGACCCATACTGATTTAGGCAAATAATTCTGGGTCCTTCTTCTCACTGACATGTCACAGTTGCTGTGGGACCATAACTATTCCTCCTTCTACTCATCTTTAAATCTCTTTTTCTCAGATTCTTTGCACTTGTAGGAAAGGGAGGAAAAGATATTTAGCTTGCTTTTCTTTTAAGCAATAATGATTCTTCTGTTACTATATTGGTTATCTTCACTTGAAGGCTAACTTAGGAAAATTCTGATATTTTTTTCTCTTTGATAAAAATTAAGAAGCAATAATAAGTTAGTATACTATGCTGGATGTTTGTATTTCTCTTCTTTTGTGGGGGGGGGAAGTCCTCAAAATCTTCTATATATCACAAGAAAAATTCTTTTAAATGACTTTCAGGTTATCACCTAAAAATTTTAGCAAAATGTTTGGAGAGTAATAGAATGAATACCAAGTACTAAAAATTAAGATTATAAAATGGTATATATTCATTCACTCAATCTGGTTGCATGTTGAACAGTGCTAGTCTGATTCCAGGAAGCAGATAAATTAGATGTAGTTCCAAAGCTGGGCGATAGGAAGACAACACAGCTGTGTATTCAGAAGGAGCTCATTTAACTTATTTTAAAATTAGACAAGACCGGAGAGAAAGAACAATTGGGGAGCCACGTGTGACACTGTTCTCTATTACCATCAAACACCATGCTCACTCCCATAGTGCTCTTCCACCACAGAACACTACAAAACCTTAAGCAGCACTTTTATATCAGTTGTTACTGACAATTAGATCAAAAGCGAATGTATCTCCTGCTAAAAACACCCACAATGGCTAGCAGGCTACAGACATTTTATGCCATAAGAAAATGAATTCGAGAACAATGTACAAAACAATATATTGTAAACCTTCCTTTAGAGAAGCTGAGCTTTACTATACCAGTCCATCTGAGAAGGACAAACAGTTGGAAAGGAAGGGAAATGGGCAACCTTCACTGTATTCATCTACCTTTAAAAGCAATAGCAGATAAAACCGGCTAAAAGTCACCACCAGCAGCATTAAACCACAAAGTGGATCACTTTGCCATTTTTATGCACCAATTTGTAACATGGGGAGAAAAGCTTATTCTAATAGTCTAACAGTTCTAAAAATCATCTATTTGCTCACTCATTCACAAAGTGTTATCTGTTTACAATGTAGACATCCTGGAACAAATGTACTGTCCCCTCAAGGAGCTTATAAATCTGGTGGGAGAAAGTCTTAAAAAATAGTCACACAACTTAAATACACTCTGGTACTTACAAAGTAAAACACTCTGAGGGAGAAGTAAAGGTAGAGGGGTAATAACACATGGCTCTTATTTTGATTGCTTCTCTGGGAAATGACAAGGGAGCTGAGCTCTGAATAAGGTAGCCAGTGTAGGGAGATGCTCCAGGTGCAGGGAACAATGGGTACAGGCGGGGAAGAGCAAGATCAGCTACACCATTTCCCAAGTCAGAAAAATGAAGCCCAATTCCCTGTTGTGGTTTAGACATGGGGTGTCCCCCAAGAGCTCCTGTGCTTAAGTAGGTGTGTTCAAGATGAATGACTGGATTGTGAGTCCATCCCACTTTGAATGGACTAACTGGTGGTACCTGTATGCAGGTGGGGCAGGGCTGGAGGAGGTGGGCCACTGGGGGTGTGTCCTAGAAGGGTTGTTCTTCCCGGAAGCCCCTTCCTCTCTCCCATTCTCTCTCTCTGCTTCTAGGCCTCTATGAACAGAGCAGCTCTCCTCTGCCAAACCCTTCCGCCATGATGCTCTGCCACACCTCAGGCCCAGAGAAATGAAGTCAGTCCACTACAGACTGTTTATTCAAAGTTTATTCAAACTTTCCCCCTCTGATGTATTCTTGTCAGGCTTTTGGGTCACAGCAACCCAAAGTTGATTAACACAGCCACTTGGGTGAAATGAGGAATTTCAAGATGGTGACACAGGGGCTGGGGTTGTGGCTCAGTGGTAGAGCACTTGCCTTGCATGTGTGAAAGACTGGGTTCAATCCTCAGCACCACATAAATAAATAAAATGAAGGTATTGTGTTCATCTACAACTAAAAATAAAAAGATGGTGACACAGCATTAAATGAAGCATGATCTATGCAACTGCACAGGTCAACTCTTTTAGTCAGTTTTTTCACTGCTGTTACCAAAAGATCTGACAAGAATAATAGAGGAGGAAAGTTTATTTTGGGGCTCATAATTTCAGAGGTCTCAGTCTGTAGATGGCCAAATCCATTCCTCAGGGTCTGAGGTGAGGCAGAAAATCATGGGGGAATGGGTGTGTTAGAGAAAAGCAGCTCAGGACATTACCAAAAGCCAGGTGGAGCCCTCACCACCACAACAACATATAAACCCCAAAGGCACGCCGACAATGACCCCCTCCTCCAGCCATACTCCACCTGCTTTCAGTTAATCCCTATTAGGGCATTAATTCATGGATTGGGTTAAGGTTCTCATAACCCAATCATTTCATCTCTAAACCTCCTTGCATCTTCTTGTATGTGAGCTTTTGGGGGACATCTCATAACATCACCCACCTATGAGGCTGGATCTAGGAAAGAAAATGCATGTTGGAAGGACATCCTGGAACAAACGTACTGTCCATTGATGGGTATTGAAGAGACAGGAACGCGACGGGGCACCAGGCCAAGGAGAGGCCTCCAGGGGCTAGCTCAGGGAGTGCCCAGCACTGTCTCCATCACACCTCCCCCCCAGAGCTCCTGTGCAAATAAGGCTATTATGTAATCGTTCTGCGGGCTGCTGTGAGGAAGACAGAGAAGACAGCCTCTGCTTTTAAGGAGCTCACAAATAATTGTACAAGAGTTGAATCTGCTAAATGCCACAAGAAAGGTATAAGCACCATTTGCAGGGGATTCGAGGCAAGAAGATTATTTGCTTGGGGTAAGAAACTACAAATACAGAGACAGAAGAACCACAAACTACTGAAATTGGCCTCCTGCTGCCTTTAGACCCACAATTTCACCACAGCACTGCAGGAACAGCAAACACACCCAGCGCTCACTGCAAGCTGGGCGCAGAGTGCTGCGCGCTGCCTGTGTATTGAGTCCCTTGAGACTGATGCCTATGAAGAAGGTGCTGTCATCCTCCTCCTCTGAGGACAGAGAGATGAAATGACTTGCCTAGGGCCGCACAACTAGTACTGTAGGGATGTATTCACATCCACGCAGACAGAGACCAAAGTCTTAGCTCAGGCTTTATTTTGCTTTGCTTAAAAATCTATATACTATAGGTGTGATTCTTTAATTTTTTCTTCCAGTCTCCTGTTCTCACTTTAATCTTTTTATCTACTAAGTTTTTTATATATACTGCTTCAAATTAACTAGGAGATACACACAACAAGAGCAATCATTCTAAGGATTGATCCATCTTTATTAGCTGGATTCAGACTTGACAGGAAAAGCAGTATGAGATAATTTAGATCTGAATTTCTAAAAGATGCAACATAGACAACACTACTTTCCTCTGCTGTTGAGAACAATCCCAATGTGTCTGCACGATGTCCAACTAGAGACCATGCAGCTGTGGACAATTTCTACTGATCCTGAGAACTGTGAACACCAAATCATGGAACTCTGGAAGCTCGTGTATTGGCTGCTAGTGTTCCCAGAGCCCAGTGCTGGATGTATTCTGCACAGAACTGTGAAGTGCATGCATATCCTCAGTAATTCAGCAAACGTCTAGTGTGTGCATGTACTGTATGGGCCACAAAGACAGTTCTAGCATAGTCCTGCCATTAAGAAACTTACAAGAAATTTTTACATTTTGTTAATGCCATAACATAAATATCAGTCTTATGCTATTATGGTTTAGAGAAGGTTTTTACAAACTCATCAAGAAATTTAGGACAGACTCTACAGAGAAGCTAACAGGTAAGAACTATACAAAGGTTTTGTTGCTGACTATTCAAAAGTGTCAGGATTTGGGGTGTGGAGGAACACAGATATACAGTACCCTCTCAGGACTGGAGAGAGGCATTCCATGGCTCTTTTCCTTAGTACCAGGTAGGAAGCGTCCTCTGATAGGTGGTAGCCACAGGTCCAGAGTGCCACACCATAGAAATTGTTCTATAGGTGTTCCATTGGTTGGCTTTCCAGAATCTTATATTCAATTCACAGAGCCAGAAGACCCTATGTAATATTTCTAACCAATGCGATTCAAAATCATTTCTTTATGCTAATATGAAAACCCTCTGGTGTAGATGTTTTTTACTGGTTGTTCAAAATATTACATAGCTCTTGACACATCATATTTCATACTTTAGATTCAAGTGGGTTATGAACTCCCATTTTTACCCCGAATACAGATTGCAGAATCACATCGGTTACACATCCACATTTTTAAAGTAGGTTTAATTTACAGTAGTTATCTCCTAATTAGGGTCTTTCCAGTGCCAACCATCTACCCCTCAATCCAATTAGAGTGCTACTCCCAAATCAAATCAGGTGCTTCAGATCCTCTCTATGGTTCAGGTATGGACAACCACATTAGGTTGGAGTATTTTCCTGTAAAGGACAGACAGCATTACAGTGGAGTAGGACTATGAGAAGTACCCAGAAGGATAAGATGTTCCCGATGAAGGAACAACTCTCTAGTACCAATTTCTTTCTCTATTCCTAAGGGAGCAGAAAGAAACCTCCAAAGGCAAACACATGGAGCCAAAATAATAATGTGGTCCTAGTAATTGTGCTAAGAGTTGTGTCACCTGCATGAGGAGCTAAAAGACCTTGTGTAGGCACCAGCACAGCAGGCTGAAAAGAACACTCTGGACCAGAGTACAGATGGCCTAGGTGGCTGTCAACTGATGGAGTGTGAACCTATAGAATAGTTTGGTAGTAGTTCCTCAGCACTACATTTTCTAAAATGAAAGCAAGCACATGGTCTTAACAGATGTTTGCATCCACTGTGGATGTGAGAAGCAATTTGGAATAGGAAAGAACACCTAAAAAGTACTAAGCACCTTTGGATTGTTTGGGTAACTTATAGGACTTATGAGGCAAAATATATGACATTAGAACTGTCTTTTAAAAGAAAGTATTGGCAGAGTAATGTTAAGAAATCAATGAGGTTTTAAAGTGGAACAGTAGGAGTCAAGGTGTAGCTCAGTGGTAGAGCACTTGTCTAGCATGCACAAGGGTTTGATCCCCAGCACAACCCACAAAAATAAGTAATAATAAAATTATTAATAATAAATTAGGACAGAAAAGGATCAAACTGTGCTTTTAAGAATGTTAATCTGAGCTGGGTATGGTAGCGCATGCCTGAGCAGCTCGTGAGACTGAGGCAGGAGGATCAAGAGTTCAAAGCCAACCTCAGCAAAAGTGAGGCACTAAGCAACTTAGTGAGACCCTGTCTCTAAATAAAATACAAAGTAGGGCTGGGAATATGGCTTAGTGGCTGAGTGCCCCTGAGTTCAATCCCCGGCACCCACCCCGCAAAATGTTAATCTGGCTGGGCATGGTAACACATGCCTGCAATCTCAGCTACTCAGGAGGCTGAGGCAAGAGGATCTCAAGTATGAGACAAGCCTGAGCAACTTAGTGAGATACTGTCTTAAAATGAAAAATCATAAGGGTTGGGGATGTAGCTCAGTGGCAGTGTTTCTGGGTTCAATCCCCAGTACCAGCAACATTATAAAAAGAATGTTAATCTGGAAACAGTGTGTATGCTAAACCAGAAGAGAGAATAAAGAAAAGGAGAAAAGAAGAAAATGGAACACTCAGGAGGTTATGAAAATAGGTGAGGACAATGGCCTCTGTGAAGCAGGTGACAGGAAAAATGGAATGGAAGGAACCAATGAAAGAGAGCTCTGTCTTTAAAGTCAAGTCTTTCCCTGTCACTTCAGCCAAGAGATCCATTAAGCCAAGAGATCCCTCCCTTCCTGGAGCCTCCCTAGAATCAGTCTACACCAGGCCACCAATAATCAGACAGGACTGTGATGAGCTTTCCCCGGGGAATCCACTTTCCTATCTCCACTGGGACAGCTTAGGGCAAAACCCCTTATCAAGCTTGGAATCCATTTCAACCTAACAAGCTGAATGCCTAATATTGCCTAAAGCACATTCATTCAGGTAAATATAGTCCTAACGTCTACTGGTTCCAATGGAATTTTCTAGTCAGTGCTAGTACAGAGACAGCTGAAGCCCATGTCCTGTGTGTTCCTGGAGTATGGGTATTACAGGAGATGTGGGATGACACGGAGCTGATAGGTGGAAAGACACAGAACCCACCTAACAGGATATTTTTGTTACCTAAACCAGAAAATTGTCATAACAAATTAAAATAGCAGACTTCTCTGATATATTTGACAGAGCCAATAATTACCTCTGCTCTGTGGGGTAACTTCTAAAATACAGCAGAATGGGACTATTTGAGGAGACTTTTTATGTTACACAATAGGAGTGCTCCCTGAATCAAAATTTTTGGAGACAAAAAAAAAACAAAAAAAAAACCATAAGAAGTAAAAAACAAAACAAAACAAAACAAAAAAACATGCTAAATTCTAAACCCATGAAGAATTATACACCTAATAATAAGAGGATGTTTAAGCGAATTCTCATTTTGGAAAAAAGGTAATATCAAACTGACTCTCCAAAAATTGATTGAAAACAAAATTGGATCGTTTTTAAGATGTTGAATAGACCCAAAGAGACTGTAATTGAGATTATGCTTGGCCGAGCACAGGTAAAGGAGAGGCCAAAGGGAGGGCTTTTTCATGTGCCTCTTTAAGGTCCATCTACTGCACACATGGAGGCTTGCTCTCCAAAGTTCAGGATGGGCTGCTATTGATGTCCCCATTTCTGTGGGAACTGCAGGGAAGTGGGAAAAATAAGCTATGGGGAAATATGCATTTCAACCCTCACTTCCCTCCCTGCCACCCAGCCTCGTTTCCATGGGAACAGAAGTTGAACAACCTCCCCAGCAGCTGAAAGTAAAAGCTCACTCATAGACTGCAGCTGTTTGAATGTCAGCCGAGAGCTGCAAATGACAGTTTATAGCTGCTGGTAAAATTTTTAAATGATGTTTTCCCTAATAAATTCCCCACTGTAATAATTTACTAGGGGAAACTGACTATTTAACTAGTACAAGTAAGAATACTCAAGGGGATCTCCTGAGGACTAGATGTTGCTGTCTTTCATAATTCTAATATCATTTATCATTTTAAAAAGAATGCCTGTTGCAGGCGCAGCGGCGCACACCTGTAATCCCAGCCACTCAGGAAGCTGAGGCAGATGGATCAGGCATTTTGAGTACAGCCTGAGCAACTTATGAGACCCTGTACAAAAAGGAAAAAAGATAAAGGAAAAAAATTGACTGCAATAGGAAATACAGTGAAATGAAATGAGAGGACACACAAGTCACTCCGATGGCACAAACTTCTTCCAAATAGTGGATGTAGAAAAAGTACTGAGGAACTACTTAAACTGAAGGGGGAAGGAAAGAGATAGAGGGGTCAAATTGAACATTTAAGTGCTATTTAATTATCTTTTATTACTAGAAACTATGAGAAAATTGTCAGTTACACCCAGAGCTGGAACAGTGAACCAGCTGAACTTGGCCAGAGATCTAGACTTAAGCTTTTGGAGTGAAATCTGTAAACACACAGTACAGCTATCCAAAAGACTTCGGTTCCTGAATTTGAATAGTGAGGTACACCTTTATTTCTTTAGCTACTATAATTGATAAGGACTGGCCAGAACTTGCTAAAGATTACCTATTTCTCCTGTACATCCAAGGGCTTTAGAATACACAGGTAAAGTGATTCATGGTGCAAATCTGTGTTACAAGCTTTTAGCTCAAGAGGAAACATCCTCCTTGATCACCTGAAATGATGCCAACATGTGACATGACAAGGATGAAAAAGAAAAAAAAAGATTTTTTTTTTCATGTCCACAATTTGATTTTATCTCTAAGGTCTTCTTTTACTATTTTTGGAGAGGTTGCTATCCAAAATTGTTCACTGTAACTTGGCTCCCACTCACATATGCCTTAGGCAAATGCAAATGCTACTGAATTTCTAAAACAGTTCAGCAGAACAGTGTCCAGAGCAGTAGCTAACAGGATGAAGAGGAAGTATCTACTAGGCTTTAGGCTTCTGGTTCTCACCGTATCTCCAAAGTGACACTTCCAAAGGGAAGAGCTCCAAGTTAAGACTTCTGGTTTTCACTGCTCACTCAATTAAATTCTATTTCAAGAAGCACACACTTAGCTGATCACCTAGCACCAGGTATTGGTGATAACAACATTTAAAATGAAGACAGAACTTCCCACTGCTAGATATCAGTTTTTTAAAATAATGCACTGCTGCCGGGCACAATGGTGCACACCTGTAATCCCAGCAGCTCAGGAGACTGAAGCGGGAGGATAGTAAATTCAAAGCCATCCTCAGCAACTTAACAAGGCCCTAAGCAATTCAGTAAGACTCTGTCTCTAAATAAAATATTTAAAAAGGGCTGAAGATGTGGCTCAGTGATTAAGCACCCCTGGGTTCGATCCCCAGTACAAAAAAAAAAAAAAAAAAGGCACTGCAATTTTTAAATTAATATGACAGCTCTCCTTCCCTATTTCTCGCCACAGACCTTGTTACACACGAAGGTTGTAACTTTTTTGGAAATGTCATTTATAGTGTTACAGTGTAACATACAATTTAAGCTATAAAATTATAAAATACAGGTAAATATTTGAGAAAAATAGTGACTTCTTGGGGGGACCCAAGGTGAGTCTATAAATATGGAACCTAAGTAATTGGTAGATTGGGGCATTTTCTAATTCTCAGTAAAGTTTCTTCTCTTTTCGTAAACATATTTTTACTAGCTAACATTATAAATTAGTATTAGAAGCATTTTGCTGTCTCTATAAAGTGTACAATAGTTTAGGTTCATTAACATACATGGAAACCTCTGTGAAACTTACCAAATTAACGAATGCCTCGATTTAATCTGAGCTGCTCTTTTCCTGCTAAAAACCATCTTTCCCTTGGACTTCATGTTCTCATCAATTCTGTTTACGTATTAGTGGTAGGCTTTCCTTTTGAAGACATCTTTGTTATCCAGAAATGAAGTTAAATTTGAATCTAGATGTTGAAAAGACAGCTGTGTTCATCAAGACTGACTCCTGGCCCAGCCTCAGGAAGTCCACAAAGTCATGAAGTGTCATCATAGTACCAAGGCTTATAAGAGAAGCTCGGGGAAGTGGTAAGTCACAGGTGATAAATTCATAAATTAAAAACCTCCTGTGCTGTAATTTTCAAATTTTCAGAATTCTAAGTTTTTCCTAGTTCTGCTCTTTTTCTTTCTCTTTTTTTTTTTTTTTTTTTGAGTGCTCGGGATGAGACCCAACGCNTTTTTTTTTTTTTTTTTTTGACACCAGGGATTGAAGCCACCCGGGGACTAAACCACTGAACCACATCCTCATCCCTTTTTATTTTGAGACAAGGTCTCACTAAGTTGCTTAAGGCCTCGCTAAATAGCTGAAGCAGGCCTCTAACTTGCCATCCTCCTGCTTCAGCCTCCCAGTTCACTTGGATTATAGGTGTACAGCACCATATTCGGCTCTGAGTTCTTATCTAATGCCAACAATTTCCTGAGACATTTTCAAGGAATTACTTATAAGTGAAAACACTTAAGGACAACATAAAATTAAGCCAAAGTCCACATTAAGTGATTTATTTAATCTCTTAGGCTTGTAAATGCTGAGTGGGCATTTATTATATTACATATTCATTTGTTGTTTCTTGTCAGGAAAAAGTCAAATTACTTATACCTAGATATTTTAAAATTATAAATCACATGAACTCAGAAACACAGATCTCAAAAACCTTTTTTTTTTTTCTTTTTTCTTTTTTTTTTGTGGGGAGGGGGTTACCAGGGATTGAACTCAGCAGCACGTGACCACTGAGCCACATCCCCAGCCCTATTTCGTATTTTATTTAGAGACAGAGTCTCACTGGGGTGCTTAGCTCCTTGCTTTTTGCTGAGGCTGGCTTGCGATCCTCATGCCTCAACCTCCTGAGCCGCTGGGATTACAGGTGTGCACCACTGAGCCTGAATCAAAAACATTTATGAACTGTGTGCAGTGGCACACACCTATAATCCCAGCAACTAGGGAGGCTCAGACAAGAGAAACTCAAGTTAGAGATCAGCCTCAGCAACTTAGTAAGTCCTTGTCTCAAAAAGTAAAAAGAACTGAGGAGGTAACTTCATAGTACAGCACCCCAGGTTCAATCCCAAGTACCAAAATTAAAAGAAAGAAGAAGAAAAAAAAGTGGTGTAGCCTGTGATACAATAATCATTTATTGTTATTCATAAATTCTGATATTGTGGAAAGACACACATAGGTTTGTCTGTTAATGACACAGCTTACTCATAATAAATCCCCAACACCACCAAGAAAATAAAAATCTTCTGAGAACAAAGAAAATGAAAATCAGAACTATAATCACCTCTTAGGAAGGGCATCAGCTCTAGTTCAGGAACCTCAAGTAAGAATGGAAGTGTTCTCAAGTCCAGGTACTGTGTGGCCATTACCCCTCTGGGCTGTCAAAAAAGCCAAAGAATGCAGGACACACCTAGCTCAGGAGTCTGTCCAACAGCACACCTTCCCTGGCCAGGCCCACTACAGCAAGAGTGGAGAGGCTGAACTTGACTGTGCTTTCTGCTCTATCACACACAGATCTCACTCATACATTCATGCCACTCACAAAAAAGATACACAACTTTCTGTCAAGTGGTTTTACTTCAGAGCCTGTCTTTCTGGCCTGAAAATAAACCTCCATGTCTGTAGAGAATCAGATTTATGAACCATATTAGTGACACTGCAAAGAACAGCCACAGGGCCAGTTGGTAGCACTGGCCCAGCATGTACAAGGCCCATACTATAAAACCAAACAAAAATATAGCCAGGATAGCAGAGTATTAATTGTGCATTCTTACACCAGATGTGAACTTGAAATAAAAACTGTGCAACTTCCATTTCTATGATGTTGATGCTACCTACCATCTCTGACCCCTACATTGTTTCTATTAGCCTTTTTTTTTTAAATATTTTTTTTAGTTGTGGTTGGACGCAATACCTTTATTTAACTAATTAATTTATTTTTATGTGGTGCTGAGGATCGAACCCAGCTCCTTGCACGTGCTAGGCGAGCACTCTACCACTGAGCTACAACCCCAGCCCCTCTATTAGCCTTTAAAAAAAAGGTTTCTACCAAAATGGTAAAACAAAGTTTAATTCTTCTATAATTCTAAGAGTTTCCCTAGAAGATTGAACTTTCCGTGGATGGTAGGTTGAACTGAGTAGATATTCCCGTCCTGAGCCAATTGAAAGCCCTTATTTTATGGGATGGCTCCAAATCCCTAAGAAAGGGGCCTTGCCTTCACCATGGCATGGGCAACCCAGATCAGAGTGGAGATTCTCCCTACTCCCCTCTCTAGGACAGTGAGTATCAAACACTAGCATGCCTCAAAATCCCTTAGGGCTTATAAAAGGACAGATTCCTGGGCTCCATTCCCAGAGTTTCAGATTCAATGGATCTGAGGTGAAGAGTAAGATTTGCATTTCTAAAAAGTTTCCAAAAGCCACTCATAATCTAGGTCTAGGTATCATACCTGGAAAACCTCTGCTTCTGATTCCTCCCTTTGGCGTAAATTCTTTGTTTGGATACAGGATCTGGCCCTAACCCTAACCCTAATCCTAGGAGTTCAAGGCCTAGGCTAACCCTAACCTCAACCTTAACCCTAACCCAGTACCAAAATAAAAAAGAAAGAAAGTGGTGTAACCTATGAATTTATTCTAATATTGTGGAAAGACACATACAGGTTTGTCTGTTAATGACACAGCTTACTCAGGACAAATCCAAGTCTCAATCTATCTCATGCTTCAGCTTCCCCAGTGACTGGGACTACAGGAGTGCACCTGGCTTCTACAGTCAGTTCTTAAGTATCCAATTCTCATGTATATCCAAATCTATGAAAACAGAGTACAGGAAGACAGGGTCCAAGAGGTGAGAAGGGTATCCATGCAAAGGGATGGCTCTGCCTGTGTGTCATAGCACAGCAAGGGTGACAAGGACATTTAGAGTGGCAACCCATTATGGGTGTATCAGAACCCAAGCAGAATGAGGAAGGCATCTGTGGGAGGGGTACAACCCTCCAATGTGAGGAGGTAGTACAAGGAGAAGACGATGTTCCTACCATCCAGGAGGTGACAGCAGAAATAGCAGACATGGCACATACAAGGGCACTTGTCAAATAAGTGAAGGGAGCTAGAAAGAGAACTAGAAAGAGCTCTGCAGGGCTGGAATGGAGACGGAGGTAACAGTGCAAAGTCGAAGCTTTCCAGGCGCATGGTCAGAGAAATAACAGATTCAAGCGCACATAAGAGGTCTGTGTGTGTGTGTGTGTGTGTGTGTGTGTGTGTTTTCATTCCCCAGTCCTGTCTGCTGAGAGACTAGAAGCAATAATACTTACCCCAGGAACAATGAACACACTGTTGCATAGGTCTTAGCTTCTAAATATCATTGTCTATTCAAAGAATCAGGGATATGTGGAAAATACAAAAGGCCTGGATATTTGCTCTCCCAAAAGCAAGTTAAACCTAAAGTATACTGGAAACATGTCAAAAGTACACAAAAACATCCTGAAGGAGCTCCCAGTGGTCATTCATAAAATTGGAAATCATGAGTCAATACAGATATGAATGGAGTCAACTAAATCTCTGATTAGGAATAGAATATTTATGTAATTTCAAGCATCAGACTGAGAAACTGTTCCCGGAGGATGGCGGCTAGAGAGAAGAGTGATTACAGCCCCTGGCTCAAAGTTCTTAAGAAATTCTACTAAATAAGGAATGGATACCTCTTTGAAAACTTTAAAGAAAGGACTGACTTTCTGGAGTGGTTTTGGTATAACCCGTTGTGGAGAAGTAAAGGTTCCAGATGACTTTTCTGGGTCCTTCTTGGTTTACCAATTCTCCTTTTTACTAACTGCCTGTGTACCATTCAGAGCTCACTGAAGAGTAGAGTTTTGAGCATATGTAGCTCAAAACTTCACTGCACAGGCAAATAACTACATATCAAAAAAGTAATGAATCAAATGAAGCTGTTTAATAATTTAATCTTATCTTAACCTATACCTAGATGCAAAACAGGAGGCAGTCTGTCTTCAACCACAGAGGCCAGCACATAAAATCTTTCACATAGTGTTTCTGCTACTTGATTGTAGGCTCAACCAGGAAGTAATAAAACCAAAACATGTAAATGTTTTTTAAGTTAAAAATTAATGAAACCTTCTGGTATAAAAGAAAAGCCATCTTTTTGTTCCTACAGTTACCAGGAGACCTGTGGCAAATAGTAACAGTGCACTTAAAGTATCATTAGTTTACTTTACATCTGAACTTGAGATGGCTACAACTTACCAATTAGTCAGAATCCTTAAAATCTTTAGGTAAAGACCAAACCAGAGCTAGAAAATCCTGTTCCAAAAGCAAGTTGTGCTCTAAGAGTAAAGGAAATATATCAAAAGGACACAAAGGCCATCTTGAAAGAGTTCCCAGTAAGCAAATAAGGGACAATTTCAGCATTAAATAAGTGATAATAAAAAATATGGCACTAAATAACTTATGAAATCCTGTCTATATTGATTCTACATGTATATATATGTGTGTGTATATATATACACATATACATATATATATACACACATACATATATACACACACACACATACACACGCATATATATGCACACGCACACACACCACACACACACACATATATACACACACACACACATATACACACATATATATATTTATATTTTATAAAATTCTACATGGAGAAGGAAAAGTACCAGATGATTTTTCTAGGTCCTTTGGTTTATCAATTCTACTTGGTTTACGGTGTTATAGATACAAAAGCTCCCTGCCCTTCCCCCTCCTCATAGTCTGATTAGCTGGAAGACTAATTCTGTCTTAATAAAGCCTAGTGAAACACATGGCAGTAACTGTCTCTTCCTTAATCTCTTTTAAAAAAACATGTAAGACTTGCCAGGCCAAAGTAAGCTTTGATTAGCTTTAAGGGTACTGGCTTCTATCAAGCTTTAAAAGCTGTACAAAGAAAATCCTGAAAGAAGATCAATGAGAAAAAGCATTATCTGTTAGAAGTTATAAGCAATGACTTCCTTTATTCAGAGCATTCAAAGTGAGGCTTAGACCTAGAGTATGAGAAACTCATCTCACCATCAGCGGCAGGGATTCTGAATTTTATTCTTAGAAGAATACAGTGTGAAAGACATCCTACCACCCTTCTCTTTTAAAAGAGAACGGGAAATATTCATCACATGAGAAAATACCAAGTTTTGCTGGACACAAACATTCACTACCATCACCCTGAGCAAGGCCTGGAAAAGGCTTACATGCACTGTGAAATGTGCAAGAACAAGTGATATTATACATTTCGAGCAACCACATTTCTTTGTCATTGTTTTAAAAAGGGGGACAGTGGTGGAATGGTTTTTAAATGTTTCTGGTAAAAATAAAAACAAAACAACTCTACTAAACTTGGGGGTAACACCAAATTATTCCCCATTTGGGGAACCTATTAAAATTCTTTAACTCAAACTCTGGTTGTCATATACATTTTAATTTTTAAAATTAACCATTATTAGGTTACTGCTGTGACCACATGATTAAATCTAGCTGCAAGCAAAGGCAATGTATCCCATTTCATACTTGTGACCCTAAAAGTGAAGTGGTGTGTCCTTGTCCCCCCCCCCCCATGGGCCTTTCAACCTTGGACTGTACCAAAATCTACTAGATTTCAGGATAATACAGTTACAATGTAGAAAATGAAGACTAGAGTTCATCCCTCAACATTTGTCAAATGTATAGTATCTTAGGCAGCAACTATCTTTATGAGCCATTTGCAGACTAGCAATTAAAAAATGTTCTTATCTAATTAAAGAAAAATGTATGCAACAACTGCTGTTGGTTTTCAATATTTAAGATCTGATGCAGATAAATATGCTGGGAAATCTATCCTGGACACTATTATATATCTAAAGTGCATGTCTTTAAAGAATGTTCCAGCAAGTTATGGAAGTTTTGTCATTTGCTTCTATCTTTTGGGTATCAAGACCTATTTTCTGAAGCAATGAATCACCAGCCATTTCTATTCCATACAAACACTGGCATTAACGCTGAGTAAAAACTTGTCTTTGTTCTTTTTGCTATATTAGTCCAAGGAAACTTTAAGACAGTTATAAAGTATAAAAAAGCTTTAGCAAATAGCTCCATTTATTGAAAGAAGCTAGGTATTTACTTATCAGCCATCTGATTTAAAATGAAACTGTGGCAAGATCACCCAGGAGAATGGGAAGCCGGGAAGTAGTGCCATTCCCTCCACCTGGAGGACACAGGCCTACGCCACGTAAAATTTCCAGGAACTAAGGATTGGCTAAACATATTTACTTAAACAGGAAGATTGTATATTAAAAAAAGGTATGTTGTTTTTCAGGCAAAACAAGAGAAACTTCCTGTCCCACCTGACAGCCCACAGATATGAATCTTCTATCTCCGGAAACACAAGCGCTGCTACCTTATTCACACTGCAACCACAGGCAAGTCAAAACCTCCGGGAATAACCCCAGATCCTTACAGGTGGACTGCTGTATTGCACGACTCTTATAAATAAGCCCATCAATCAGGGAGGACCATGCTGGACACCTCACATGCGACAATGAGACATACGCCTTTTTGCTAGGCAACAACTAAACTTGGAATACAGAAAGCTTTCAGAAGCTGATGCTATTTAAAATGGCACATATTTCAATTATTTTCAATCACTTCTAGGTTAGAAAAATCTCGAAATTTACATGTACCTGAAATAAATCTTGTTGTTAAATAAATCCTTTTCTGACAATCTAGAAAAGACAAGAATTCAGTTATTTTCAACTAATTAGCAGGCCTCATTTCTTAGATTGATACACATTTTCCATATTGAAATAAGCTTATCTGACCAGACACAGCTGGCACAGTCCCAAACATCGAGTTTGTGCTCTATAATCTGCACTTGGTTAGTTATACCTGGTTTTAAGTCAAAAGACATTTCTTGTTTGTGTGTGTGTGTGTGTTTTTGTTGCTGGGAATTGAACCCAGGGCCTTGTGCATGCAAAGCAAGCACTCTACCAACTGAGTTATATCCCCAGCCTTCAAAAGACATTTCTATATGTGAGTGTGTTCTTTCTGAGACTGCCGAAATTTCTTGAGATCAAAGACCATGTTTTTACTTTTTCTGATATCTCTTACAACAAGACATGACACATTCTGGCCACTTGTATTGTAATACAGTTTCAGCTTATGCAAGAACAAAACAAGTATCCCCCCTCCTTTGGCATGTATCTTTGATTTACTCTTCCAGTATCATGGACATCAGCTGATCTCTCTATATTCTCTTGCTTAGTCATTTTTTATAAGACAAATTTGAGAGACAATTTGCAGGGAAAAGTAGTAAAATGTACAGAACAGCACACTATCATCTGTCTCTTTTGGACATTGAGCACAGGGCTTACATTTCACAAATACCAGCCACCAGGGACAATGCCTTTGACCAGTATCTTAGGGTTTGTATTTTATCTACACAATGAATTTACAAAACATGTTTACCCAATTCAATTAATACTTTGACTTTACAAAGGTAAAAATCAAACCTTACCAACTTCCTCACTTGGTCTACAAAGGAAAGACAAAGCTGCCAAGAGCTTTAGTTAATGTGAATAGCAGCGGTAGAATCAGAGACCAGGAAGTCTCCACAAGCAGCAGGGCTTCTGTATTATGCTAAGCCTCTCAACTCACCACAGAAGCTCCTGAGGGGAATGCAGGGTCTGGAATAAAATCAGTCCTGGTTTTGGGAGGAGTAGGAGTAGAAATTACCGCTTCCATAGTGTCTTTATCTCTACCCTACACTATCAAGACAAGCACAGCCTGATGTGTGGACACCTAAAGAGACTCATACTACTCAGTCAGCAGCTTAGAAAAACCAAGGATCCACAAGGGAGCTTTGATTTTTAGAGAAATAAATGATTCAGTTCCATAACAGGAGTATTTGAATGGGGGTATTTTCAACATATTGAAATCTAATAAGACAGATGATGTCATTGCTAAGCAGATACTAATGCTCAAAAATTTACTGCTAGGGCTGGGGTTATGGTTCAGAGGTACAGCACTCATCTAGCATGCATGAGTCACTGGGTTCCATCCTTAGCACCACATTAAAAAAAATAAAATAAAGGTATTGTGTCCACCTACAACTAAAAAAAATTACTGCCAATGTTGTAAGCACATTCTCAGGTTTTATAAGCTTTATAAATATTGAATATTATTTATAGATGAATGAGAGCCTAAATCAAATACACAGATAAAGCTTAGAAAATGTAAAAAAAATATTCAACTCACAAATGTGCATTAAATCAGCTATTATATTATTTCTGTATATATTCCACAAGACAGTTGATACTCATTATTAAATTATATAAAGGGGCTGGGAATGCAGCTAGTTTAGTGTACAGTGCTTGCCTAACAGGGATGAGATCCTGGGTTTGATCACCAGCACCACATAAATAAATATATAATATAACATAAAAGTTTGTTTTCTTAAAAAAATAAATGGGACTTCATAAAAATTAAAAATTTTTGTGCAAAAACAATACCACTGAATCTGCTGGTGCCTTGACCTCGGATCTCTGAGCCTCCAGAATATAAACAATATAATTCTGTTTGTTTATAGAATTACTCAGTCTACGGTTTTATGTTATAACAGCCCAAATGAACTAAGTTGGTGGTTCCTCAAAAAGTTAAGCATAAGGCTAGGTGCAGTGGTACACACCTGCAATCTCAGTAGCTCAGGAGGCTGTGTGAGGCAGGAGAAGAGCAAGTTTAAAGCCAGCCTCAGTATCTTAGTGAGGCCCTAAGCAACTCAATGAGACCCTGTCTCTAAATAAAGTATAAAAAAGGGCTGGGATGTGACTCCATTGAGAACATTAAGCAACTCTGGGTTCAATCCCCAGTAAAAAAATAATTAAGCATAGAATAACCAAATGATCCAGCAATTCCACTCATAATTATATGTACCCCCAAAACAGGGTTTCATGTAAATACAGGTATGTGCATGTTCATGACATCACTACATAAAACAATCAAAAAGTGAAAAGTCTAAATGCCCATCAACAGATGAATAGATAAAACAAATTATGGTATATACATACAATGAAATCCTGGAATGCTATTCATCAATAAAAAGGAATGAAGTACTAATATATGCTGCAACTTATATGAACATCTATTATGGTTTAGATATGAGTTGTCCCCAAAAGCTCACATGTGAGACAATGCAAGAAAGGTTACAGGTCAACTGATTGGGTCATGAAAGTTGTAACCTAATCAGTGCATTGATCCAGTTGAATGGATTAACTGGGTGGTAACTGTAGACAGGTAGGGTGTGACTAGAGGAGGTAGGTCCTTAGGGGCTGGCTTTTGAAGTTTATATTTTGTCCTTGGTGAGGAATTCTGTTTCCTATTATCATGTCCTGAGATTTTTGTTCTAACATGCCCTTCTGTCATCTTGGGCACAGAGTAATGAAGTCAACCAACCCTCTATGGACCAGATATCTCTGAAACCGTGAGTCCCAAATAACTTTTCCTCCTCAAAAACTGTTCTTGTCAGGTCTTTTAGTTGCAGCAATAAAAAAAAGCTGACTAAAACAGTATCCTCAAACACACTATATGAAAGAAGCAAAACACAAATGGTCACATATTGTATGACTCTACTTACTTGAAATAAACAGAATAGATAAATCCACAGAAAAGAATACAGATTGGTAGTTGCCAGGGATTAAGCAGGAAAGACTAATGGTAAGACTAAGATGGAGTGGATAAGACATTGCTTAATGGGTAAGAGGTTTTACTGTGGAGTGATGAAAATGTTTTGGAACTACACAAAGGTAGTAGTTGTACAACACCATGAACATACTAAATGTCACTGAATTGTTTACTGTGATATGGTTAATTTTATGTTATATTTCACTTCAACAAAGTATTAGGAAAAAAATCTTTCTAAGGAGCTAATAACTGAAGATATTACAGAATGTAATTTAAAAAGCAAAACTACTAATTATAGTTCACTGCTTTCATGGTCAAGATTCTAATTATGTAGAGTTTTGAACTAAAAGAAAAAATAATGGCTTTGGTTTTCTATCATAAGGCACCCTTCATAAAAAAATCACAATCCATACTCTCTGGAATACTCTGTCAATAGCAACATCATTCAACAGCAGGTAAAACATACATTAATGTTTCTCAATTTGATATGAAATTTTAAATCCAGATTTTCCCAAATGCAAATGTAACAGTTTTACCTTTACCACTCATCCAAAAGGGTGGTAAAACACTTTATTTATTGCCACATCCTATCTTGAAATTTTGTGTTGATTTTATATATATATATATATATATTTAGCTGTCGATGGATCCTTCCTTCCTTCCTTCCTTCCTTCCTTCCTTCCTTCCTTCCTTCCTCCCTCCCTTC
>NW_026000019.1:17673380-17689769 GCF_001458135.2 Marmota marmota marmota
CGTGATTGATTTATATATATATATATATATATTTAGCCTGCTCGACTGGATCCTTCCTTCCTTCCTTCCTTCCTTCCTTCCTTCCTTCCTTCCTTCCTCCCTCCCTCCCTCCCTCCCTCCCTCCGCACTGAGAATGGAACCCAGTGCCTCACACATGCTAGGCAAGCGCTCTGCCACTGAGCCACAACCCCAGCCCATATCTTGGAACTTTGTACAAACTATGCCATATACTTCATCAAAACTGCTTACTTTTTATCATCTCAAATCTCCTACTAACTTTAAATTACTCTCTATAAGCAACACTGTTTCTATAGTTGCCTTCCAAGCTAACTCTACCATCATTCTCCATGAAGGGACAATCTCTACTCAGATGCCACCATTTAACACCACAGAACCTTCTCTGGACCATATTTCAGCAAAGCCTTGACTGCAGAAACATTTTTTATCCCTTCTTATGGACCTCTGCCTACTACTCCACAGCTCTACCTGGTGACATGGACTGAGTACCCCTTACCTAAAATGCCTGGGACCAGACGTGTTTCAGATTGTGGAGGTTTTTTCAGATTTTGGAATATGTGCATATGCATAATGAGATATCCTGGGGATGGGGCCCAAGTATAAACATAAAATTCATCCATGTTTCATATACACCTTACACACACAGCCTGAAAGTAACTTTATACAATATTTTTAGTGCACCTGTGTTTTGACTGCCAGCCATCATATGGGTTAGGTGTGGAATTTTCTACTAGTGGTATTATGTCAATACTAACAAAGGTTTAGATTGTGGAATACTTTGGATTTCAGATTTTTGGATTAGGAATGCTCAACCCATAGCACTAATTAATTTCCTCAGAATCTCTCCCTTATTCCGTACACGAATGTTTTTATTTTCTAGTTGCACTGTCACACATAAAAAGCCCATTGTGGATGACTTAAAAAGCAAAGTTGTGAAAGGTTTGTGTCACAGAAGAATGCCTATCTGAAAGTTTCTCAGTATATATTCACACATTCTACTCATGATCTTAGTGTGAAAGCACAGGCATTTCCTTAGACACACATTTCATTAATCCACAGTGTCAAGAGAACAACCCCAATCACAGAACAATATCTAATTCTGTAGCCTATCTGGGTGCTGAAACACCCTAGAACATGGAACCTTCAGAATTTAGACACGCATGGTTACTTTACCATCTAAATACCTGAGAGAAGGTGAATGAAAATCTGATAAAAATGCCAATCGTTGTTAAAGCAATCGTTTGCCTTTGAGATCCATGCTTCAAAAATGAAGTAACTCTAATTATAGGCTTGACATATAACTTATCATCTTCCTGAGAAATTGCTGAAGTGTAGAGAAGTTCAGATTCTGAAAAACCAAAGGAATACTAAATGTATTATCTAATGAGTGAATACAAAGCAAATGTTGTGGGTTTTTTTCATGTGTTTTTACTCATTTATTTAGGTACTCATGGTTTTACCTATTTTACAATTGTATTGTTTTTCTATTTTATTTTACTTATTTATTTATTTATTGATACTGGGGGTTGAACTAAAGGACACTCAACCACTGAGCTATTTTGTGTTTTATTTAGAGACAGGGTTTCACTAAGTTGCTTAGTGCCTCACCGTTGCTGAGGCTGGCTTTGAACTCAAGATCCTCCTGTAATCCTCAGCCTCCGGAGCCACTGGGATTACAGGCATGTGTCACTGGGCCTGGCACAACTGCACTCTTTTTTAATTGGTGGATTACAATTATACACAATAGTGGGATTGCTACACATTCATACATGCACGTAACAGAATTTGGTGAATTTCATTTTCCAGTTCCTCCCCTTTATCTCCCTTCTTCCCTCCCACTGGTCTATTGCTCTCCTATTTTCATGAGATTCCCCCACCTTTTTCCTTTTTTTAACTTCTGCATATGCAGGAAAAAATACCACCCTTGACTTTGAGTCTCGCTTATTTAGCTTAACACAATGCTGTCAAGTTCTAACCATTTTCCTGCAAAAGACATAATTTTGTTCTTGTTTTGGCTGAGCAAAACTCTATTGTGTATGTATTGCACATTTTCTTTATCCATTCATCTGTAAACAGACACCTAGGTTGATTCCATAACTTGGCTATTGTAAATTGTACCATAATCAACAATCTCACCAACAGTGTGAAAGTGTTCCTTTCACACTGTTGTAGAAAAGTTGTGTAGAAAAGTTGGTGTGGAAAAGTTCAGGGGCTGGGGATGTGGCTCAAGCGGTAGCGCGCTCGCCTGGCATGCGTGGGGCGCTGGGTTCAATCCTCAGCACCACACAAAAATAAAATAAAGATGTTGTGTCCACTGAAAACTAAAAAATAAATATTAAAAAATTCTCTCTCTTAAAAAAAAAAAGTACAGATAACCAAAGGAATACTGTGTATATTATCTAACAAGTGAGTACAAAGCAAATGTTGTGCTTTCTCTCTCATGGGCTAGTTTTTATTTATTTATTTATCTACTCATGGTTTTACCTTTCATTAAACTGTATTCTTTTTTAATTGGTAGATTTTTCCTTTACATTCTCACAAGCATTTATTATTTATATTTTTGATGACTGCCATTCTGACTGAAGTGAGATAAATGGTATAGTTTTGAACAAATGCTGTGTTCTTTTGGCAGTGCTGGGGATTGAACCCAGGGGTGCTCTACCACAGAGCTTCACCCCCAGACCTTTTTGAGACAGGGTCATAATCAGTTGCTCAGGCTGGCCTCAGCCTCCAGAGTCAGTAGGATTACAGGCATGAGGCATGGTACCAGCCTAAAATCAGAGGGCTATTGTTCAATTCCCAAAATTTACTAGAGTCCAGCTCAGCGTTACCATCTATACAGGTATGCAGACCTTAAACAAAACTGTGCCTACCTCAGAGCTGTTGTGAGGATTAAATGAGTTGTGTATGTTATTAATGTTGCATATGTTATCTTTGCATTCTGTGTCTGTTAGTGCTATTAAGCTGAAACCCAGCTGGGTATGGTGGTGTACAAATGTACTCCTAGCTACTTGAGATGCCGAGGCAGGAGGATACCAAGTTCAGGCCCAGCTTGGGTAACTCAGTGTGACCTTGTCTGAAAGAAGGGTGGGAAGGTGGGGATGTAGCTCAGTGGTGGAGCACCCCAGGGTTCAATCCCTAGTACCACAAAAAAAAAAAAAAAAAAACAACCACCACCACAACCACAACAAAAAACAGAAAGAGAGTAAGAAAGAAAGATGACACTCAGGAATTCTGTCCCTTTGAAGGGGCATCAAACATATCAGCTCGCAAGTACATTTTACTGTAATATGGGAGATTTTCTTAAGTGGAGAGAGGCAAATGAGCTGCACAAGCAGATGGCCATGCAGACCCCTAAAGAGTGGCTGTCTGTAGTCTACAACACTCATGTGGTCATCATCTGGCCTGCTACAGTTTGACTTACATAGGTCAGAGGTGAGTGAAGTATTTTTCTATGAATTATATGAAGATTTCATATAATGTTCAAACATGTTCAATGTATAAGAAACTACTATACAGATTGAAAGACTAGAATAGAATTCACCCTGGGTGGAATAATTACTATTGTATTACATCGTTTTTATTTCTATTTTCCCCTTAGAGGAAGGGAACAAGTGGCACTTTATTGTGGGATACTTCAAGTCTGTGTAACTTTTAAACATTTCCAATCCTTTATTCTCAAGCCCACTGAGAGTTGATAGAACACTGTTTAAATAGATCTTATGGAACAAATAATTTTCACTCTTTGATTCCATTTATTATCTGACCAATATGATAGTATGTCTGTTATGACTTGACCTCAGAAAGTTGAGAAAAAGTCCTTGTTTTGGCCAGGTGTCTGTTAAACAGCCTGGATCAAATGCAGTGCCTTCAGATAGCCAGGAAGTCTAAGCATGTGTCCTAAAGTGAAAGTCTTTCCAAAAAGAGAAATGAACTTGGTGGGTTCAGTGAACTCAGTCATATCCCTCTCAGAATAAAGTTCAAATGTATGCAGATCTTTTCCAGCCTTCCCTCTCACCCTCCTCTCTGTACCCTTCCTGTCACTGTAAAGCGTTCATTGAAAACAGTGAATTCTTGAGTAATGCTTTTGAGTGACAGGTTATACCTTCTCAAATTTTCTTTGAAGAGTTCAAGCCAATGACAACTTGCACTTCACATTTACAGATGATATTAACACTTTCAATGGAAGATATATTTCCTGCCTCTTCACTAAAAGGAAAGCTGAGTAGCCCACCTGGTCAGGTTGGGGGGAGAGCACATGCAATAGCAATTCAAGGATTCCTTCTACATAGGAATCAAGTTAATGTAGCTGTAAGGTTGCAGAGCACAAGAGACAGCACTTTCAGTCGTTCTAACTATTTAGAGAAATTATCCTGGTTCCTCACATTTAGCACATACTGTGCAGTTTTGACCCTGCCTTGCCTTAGAAATGTGGAATCCCAAATCATTAAAACTGTTGTCACAACCTATCAACTTGGAATACTTTGATAGGTAGCTCAGTTCATGCACTTAAGACGTCCCTCTACCCATCCTCACCCAGTATGATTCTTGGGATGCAAATGGAAGGTAGCTCAATGCAATTTTCCAGCAGAAGGGTGCATGTGTCACACAGGACATTACTGACATACTTACAACTCTTCTAGGCAACGAAGACGATCTGGGAAGGGTGGACCACAAACTGCTCCAGCAAGCCATACAAGTGGAAGTCTCCACTATTAATATTAGTAGGACAACTCCAAAAGAGCACTGAGAGTCTGAATGGTGGAGCCCAGTCTTCTGAACCTTCCCACCCGTGCAGGCAAACAGTGTTAAGGTCCAGGGTAGAAGTACCTGCCAGTGAAGTGTCACATAAAGGACGAGCCACACAGTACATGTGCTTTGGATCTATCTAAAAGGTCCATAGAAAGCCCTTAAAGAAAATTAAAGTGAAATGATCATTTCTAACAGATACACTGCAGTGCATACATGAACAATGGTGCTGTGCCTTATGTGGGGACATTCATCAGTTTTGGTTTTTCTTTTCTTCCTGAAGGAATCACAAGAAATTTCCTACCAAGTTTTTGTCTTTGGAGACCAATTTCTTTTTAGTCTACCTGATGCATATATTAATTTTCTTTGACTATTTTATCAGCAGCAGGAGTTAATAAAAAAGGAAGGTTATCTCTAAGTGTTAAACTTATGATTATTTTTTGTGTTTTGTGCTTTTATTTGTATTTTCAAAATTTACAATAATTAACATATTATTTACTCCTTAATGAGGAAAAAAACCTTTAAACCACAAGAAGAATCTTTAGGGAATAGACCTAGTTGGCAAACTTCACTTTAAAAAAAATAGATACAAATGGCTATTATTTTTATGACATGCATTAATCAACCTTTTCATATCATTCCCTATTCAAAACCTTCATCTATAGAGTTAAAACTATCACTTATACTCAACACTTTTCATGGCCAACTCCCACTCTCACTACTCCCCGGCCTTCCCAATTGGCATGGTTAGGCTATGAAATGTCCCTGAAAAGTTCCTGTTAAGGTAGGAATATTCGGAGGTGAAATGGTTCGACTCTAGGAGCTGTAACATAATCAGTCCCTTCTAGGTTGACTGGTGGTAACTGTAGCAGGTGGGGTGTGGCTGGAGGATGGGTCACTGGGAGACAGGGTCTGGAAGGGCTCATCTTCCCTAGGTCCCTTTCCCCCTCCCTCCCCCTCCCTCTGTGCTTCCTATCCCTAGGTCCCTTTCCCCCTCCCTCCCCCTCCCTCTGTGCTTCCTAACCCCATCCTGAGCAGAGCAGCTTTGCTATGCTAGGCCCTTCCCTCAAGATGTGGGGCCTCTCTTTGGGTCCAGAAAAAAAGGAATTATGGATTGAGACTCTGAACCCATGAGTCCTAAATAAACTTTTCTTCCTCTAAGTTGTTTCTGTCTATATTTTGGTCATGGTGATACAAAACCGGACTAAAACATCAGTTCTAGATACATGCAAAAAGTCAAATTACCCTAACATGGCTTCTCTCTCCCGAGTGCCTCTGAAGGTGCTATTCTTTCAGTCTAGAACATCTTCCCTCACCTGATAATCTGACAATCTCTTATTTATTTTTTCTTTAGAATCCTGATCAAGGGTTTCCAACTTGGGCTGGGGTTGTAGCTCAATGGTAGAGCACTTGCCTAGCATGTGTGAGGCACTGGGTTCAATTCTTAGCACTGCATATAAAATAAAATGAATAAAATAAAGGTCCATCAACAACTATAAAGAGTTTCCAACTTTAAATAGGCATAGATACACATTGCTAGTGGATATATTAATTTAAGGAGAGCAATTTGGCCTTAAGTATCAAAATTACAAGTATCCTTTAGCCCAGCAATTTAACACCTATAAATTTAACCTGCAGATAAACTCACACCCACTTTTGTGAAATGCAGTACCAAAAAAGCAAAATATTGAAAACCTGCATACCCATATGTTGGAAATTGGTTGAATTTATTATAGAAATACATTCAGTGAAACAGTCACACAGCTTTAGGATGAACAAGGACACTCTTCATCAACTGATACAGAAAAAAACAGAAGAGCAAAATACCGAAGATGAGAGAGACCAAAAGTTCTGTACCAAGAGCAGCTGGGAGTGGAGCTGAGGTGGAATGTGGGCTTAGCAGGCATAAGCCTGGGTTTGATCCCCAGCACCAGGGGAAAAAGTTCTAAAGAGAGGGGTGCCCACACACAAATTGGCTTCCACACATAAGCATTTCTGAAGGACACCTCTAAAAAGCTTCAGAAGCACTGCTGGGACAAAAGGAAAGGGCGGGAAACCACTAGACAGTACTTTATAGCTGTTGATACTTTGAACACATGCGAGCATATTACTTATTCAAAAAGTAAAACTTTAAAAGTTTAAAAATCAAAATACCAGAAAGCCTGTCCACATATTTATGAAAACAGCTTACTAACGGCCACCCTTCCCACCACTCTTGGGCTTACTCACTAGAACCTTCCTGCCTGCCGACAACGTGTGCCAGGAGCTGTAGTAGGCAGAACCAGGAACAAAACCACCCGTAAGCACAAGGAACTTCAGCAGACAACCCAGAAAAGCAACAGAACATCCCATTTCAGGGAGTTTCAGGACGCGACATCTGCCACACACATTTCTAATGCTGCTCATGTCACTGGCTCATAATGACAGTTTACATGGCTGTTCCTCAAACTTCAATTGCCATCTCTATGAGATCTCTTAAAACTTAACAGTGCTGTGCAGATAGGAGGCAGGCATGTTAAATGAACTACTGAATAGGTTACGTTGTATCCGAAATAACCACCACACTCTTTTGCTGGCACTGGGGACTGAGCCCGGGGCACTCCACCGTTGAGTACTTTCCCAGTCCTTTTTATTTTTTTATTTGCCAACATTTTAGTTCTTTTTATAATTTCTTTTTTAGTTGCAGATGAACACCTTTATTTTATTTATTAACTTACTTTTATTTGGTGCTGAGGTTTGAACCCAGTGCCTCACACATGCAAGGCAAGCCCTCTACCACTGAGCCACAACCCCAGCTCCCTATTTTTCATTTAAAGACAGGGACATGCTAAGTGCTGAGGATCTTGCTAATAAGTTGCTGAAGTTGGCCTTGAATTTGTGATCTTCCTGCCTCAGCCTCTAGGCTCACTGGGATTACAGGTGTGTGCCACTGCACCCAGCTAACCACTGCATTATTTTTAACACAGCTAAACTCAAACCTGATTCCACAATCTATTTTATAAGAATTTAGTATATGAGCCAAATGATAAAAAATAGTTAAAAATAACTTTCCATTCTTAAGTGTACATGTTTCTAAATGTATTTATTTGTCACAAACACACAGCAGACTATGATCATACCCATGTGGCACTTTACTCTTCAGCACCATTCCCTGTGCAGGCAGTGGACACTATGCACACAACACGCTGGGCTGAGGAACCATGACAGACACAGGGCTCTGCTCCACAGAGGGCATGGGTTAGCGAGGGACCAGCCATAATCACACAAGTGGCACAGGTGTAATTCTGATGCTAAAGAAGAACAAAAACTGAAGGCATAGCCAAGATTTTTCCTAGCCAGCAACAGAGAAGTCATTTAAAAACTTAGTGTCAGATGATATAAGCTACAGGTTACATAAAAGGCTCATGGGGGCTGGGATTGTGGCTCAGTGGTGGAGCGCTCACCTAGCACGGGAGGGACCTGGGTTCGATTCTCAGCACCACATAAAAAATAAATAAATAAAGGCAATGTGTTGTGTTCATCTACACCTAAAAAAAAAAAAAAAGATTTATTGAAAAAAAAAAAAAGGCTCATGGGTCTGTCCTTGATCTAAGATGGAAAAAAAGCATCTATTTTCCTAATTAAAATTTGCCGGCTCCTGCAGTTATAAATGTAGGCAATAATCTTCTGTGTTAGTTGTGATTTGTTAAGATGTTTTCATTTGCATTATAGGCATTGTATATATCTCAAAATACTTAGCATGTTACTTTATCATAAAACTGATTTTTATTTATTTTGATAACTAGATTTCAGTATAATTGATTTTCTCTATAATCTTACATATTTTATTTTATTCATGGACTTAACCAGATTGCCAAAGAAATCCATGACTCCAAAAACTATTGCACATCCCTGGGCTACAAAGATAATCAGGTTGGGATAATGATACTGGTATGCCCTAGAATTTCACTGGCAAGATTTGTTTTTAATAACCTTTGGAAAGATAGAAAAGAAGAATGACCATTACTTCAAAGTTCCAGGTAAAAGGAAAAGGATTAAGGTTGTGTTTGGTAAGTTTGAAGTTGCAATCAGGTTTTACTGCATTTTTTAATCATTATATGTCATTTTATGATAACAAATCTGTGAATATATAATTTTCTGAATATAAACTATGTGTGCTATTGAAAAATACAGGTATGTTTTACACAGCTAATTTAACTATAATGACCACATAAAAGGTCAATAACTATATATTATATCTACATATACATCTCAAATGTTGCCACTGGGAAACTTTCCTCTGGGAACTTTCAAATTCCATGATGATTCTTTAGGAATAACAGCACATCCGATGAAACTCAGCTACACCCACCATGACCAGCCAAGCCCTCACCATTCAAAGACTGTAAGGGAAAGATAAGTGCTGAGGGGCTGGGGCTGGGGCTCAGTGGTAGAATGCTCGCCTAGCATGTGTGAGGACCAGGGTTCCATCCTCAGCATCACATAAAATAAATAAATAAAATAAAGGTATTGTGTCCAACCATAACTAAAAAAATATTTAAAAAAAAAAGATAAGTGGGGAGCACTACATCCCACTGAGATTTATGGTCATCTGCCATGAAACCACATGTAGCAAAACAACATGATCTTATAGTCTTTAAAAACCTTGCCTGATTAATGTTGTTGACTTCTCATATAAAGAAATCTAATACCCTGGGCATGAACTCTTGTGGCTACCAGGCTGTTCCCACAATTTAGTTTATGTTTAAAAAGAGCTAACTGCATTTGTTCCCAAACCTGTCTATGTTCATAACAAAAAGAACAGAAATAAAAATTTACTGTTTCTATAAAAGCTATGCTGACTAGAAAGACTTAACAAAGATGAGAGATAAAATAAAAAAGTCACTGTCCCATTAAATGGTGGAAATGCTACCATCCAAAATGTTAATAATAATAATAATAATACAAAATTTACAAATTTTTGCCATTAGTCTGCTCCACAAATTTAATTTCCTCTTAAAGAAACTGAAAATAGAACATACACAGATTTCAGAATTCCTACGGAAAGAAAGAGCATAAAGACAAAATTGAGAATGAATCATGTTTTTAAATAAATATTTAAGTTAGTATATACCATTTGTTTTGCTCCTTTTCCTGAACCAGATTTTTCTATTAACTGAACAACTATAGCCCTGTCAGAGATAAGAGGGTTTCTATAACAAGTATGTGAAAAAATGTTCAACAAAAAATGTTCAATACTAACAGAAATTACAAATATTTTCATTCACGGTAGGGGTACTACATAATTAAAATAGTTACCAAACTGACTACCATATCATGTTATTTAATTGTTAATAAAGAAGAACATTTTACTATATCATAAGTCTGGCTTTATTTTGATAACTATTTCAATATAATCTTATATCTTTTATTTCATGCATATGAAAACACTTTCCTGGTAAGGGGGTTCAAAGATTTAACCAGATTGCCAAAGAAAACCATGACTTCAAAATTGTTGAGACTCCCTGGGCTACAAAGATAATCATCACAAAAATGCAAACCAAAACAACAATGAGATATAACCTCACTCCAGTAAGAATGGCTATTGTCAGAAACACTAAGAATAACAAGTGCTGGCTAGGATGTGAAGTAAAGGGAACCCTTGTACATTGTTAGTATGAAAATAATTAGCATTGCCATTATAGAAAACAGTATGGAGGGTCCTCAAAAAATTAAAACTAGAACTACCATACGATCCAGCAATCCCACTGCTAACCACATAGCTAAAGGAAATGAAACCAGCATGTCAGAGACATCTGCCCTCCATGTTATTGTAGAACTATGCACAACAGGCAAGAAATGGAAACAACCTAAGTGTCCATCAACTGGTGAATGAATAAAGAATAGGCGGTACGTACACACAAATGGGCAACTAATCAGTCTTCTAAAAAATCCTGTCATTTGTGAAAATACAGATGAAACTGGAGATCATTATGCTAAATGAAATAAGTCAGACACTGAAAGATAAGTACTGCATGATCTCACTCATATGTGGAATCTAAAAAAAGTTGATCTCAGCAGATGAAAGTGGGATGGTAGTTTCCAGACGCAGGGGAGAATAGAGGGTAGGAAGGAATGGGGAGAGGCTGTTCAATGGTGCTAAGCTACAGTTAGGAGAAGAGGTTCTGGTATACTGTTGTACAGTTAGGTGACTACAGAGAATAATAATAATGTTTCAAAAAGCTAGAGGAAAGGATTTGAACGTTTTTACTATAAAAGAATGATAAGTGTTTGAGGAGATAGATATACTGAACCAATTTAAACATTCCATAATGTCTACATGTATGGAAACATCATGTGATACTGCATAATATGTACATTTTTATGTGTTTATGTATCAGTTAAAAATAAATTTAATTTTTAAAAAATGAACGATTTTTAGAAAGAGAGTAAAGAAGCCATCTACCAATATTTCAGTCTGCTAAAAATCCTGGCTTCTCTAATAATTCAATCATATAAATTTCTGTTAACCACTCTTAAAATGTGGATCATTGGATTTTTAAAATATAGTGACAGCATGTAAGTAATAAAATCTGAACTACTTTACCTGGCTTACAAAGCATTAATCATAGCCTGGCCTCTGATTTCTTACTAGTCTGTTCCTGGTTCATGGTGTTCCAACCACACTGACTCACCTGTTCTGTGGGGGCCTCTCTCAGAGGTTTCCTCTGCCTAAAATACTTTTCCTAATCAGATCTCAAATGGCACCAATGAGGCCCTTGCTGACTATCTAATACAAAGCATCCAATTAATCACCCGATTAATTTGATTACATCAATCCACTTTAAATCTCTGTATAGCATTTATTACTAGCTGGTATGTGATTTGACTATTTTGTATCTTACCTTTCCCTACTCTAGATTCATAGTATATCTTTCATAGTATATTCATAGTATATCTTTCTCCACCCAAATCCCTAGTGCCAGTACTAAAACACAGCACACGGTAAATAAAAAAATAATTTTGATTGATTATTAAATACAAATGTGGGTGGCTGAAACAAAACAACAAAAAAAATTGGTGTAAAATTTTTAACCATTGTGGACAAGCTATAACTTTATGAAACAGCTTAATGAAAGTTACTGTATTATGTATTATTACACTAAGATCCTAATGCCAGTCTTACAACAAAGCATATGGTATAACAATGAATAGTGTTGTTCAATTACTGAACACAAATTTGAGTTGCTAAAACAAAAAACCCAGAGTAAAATATAGTGGATAAATTATGATTTTATAAAACAAATTAATAAAAGTTAATGTATTATATATTTAATGTTGATTGTTCCTATAATGTCTTCTATTAAGAGTTTTGTTTGGTACTCGGGATTGAACCCAAAGGTAGTTAACTGCTGAGCCACATCCCCAGCCTTTTTATTTTTTGAGACAGGGTCTCACTAGGTTGCTGAGGCTAGCCTTGAACTCATTATCCTCCAGCCTCAGCCTCCCATATTTTCAATTGACTCGCAAATCAACCCCATACTACTAGCAAGTTTAAAAAGAGTACTTTTCAACATCAAAACAGAATTAAGTACAGTTCCCTTGTAATAGAAGCTAGTTTAAGAATTTCATATTTAATAAATAAATACCCTAAATATTTTTGGATGGTAAATTTATTTATACAGTTTTTCTAAAAGCTAATCTCCTTTTATTTCAAGGTTTTGAATAAGGCTGAGGAATGTAGCTCAACGGTAGATACTTGCTTAGCATGCATGAGACCCTGGGATTCGATCCCTAGCACTGCGAAAAAAAAAAAAAAAAAAGTAAGAACAAGTTTAGAATAATAACTAATATATGTATGCTTCTTACTCTATGCTAGGCATTTTTAAGACTTTGCATATATTATATTATAATAATAATTAGCACAGTAGGTGCTAATATGATTTCAATTTTACATATGAGAAAAATGAAGCTCGAAGTCAAGAGCTAATGGGGGAGAGGTAGAACTTGACCCAGTTAGTGTGGCTCCAGAATCTCTGGAGCTCTTGAGTTCTGCTCTATACCATCTTTCTTCACCTGACATAACTCAGTCAGATTCTCTTCAAAGGAATCTGGAGTTTTGATTCAAAGGTGGCAACATAACTCTCTACATATGGCAGAACTGGCAGCAGTATCCTGTCATGGGAATAAGAAAGCTGAGAACTTGGGGACAGAGAGATAAATAAAGTAGATGCAAAGGGAGAAGTTAATTAGATGGCAAGAAACAGAGAGAAAGCCTGCCAGCATCAGACAGTACCAGCGCTGCTACAGCGGAAAGCTTGCCCTTGCATTGAAGAGAACACACCCCGGTGTGTACGCATGATGAATTCTTCTTGCTTAAGATAGCACAAGATTTTATTACTTGCAATCATAAGAACCTTAACTCATCTGAACCAATAAACCAAACGAGGGAAGATTTTGTTTCTTGGCTGAAGATGAAATTGATAAGCTAGTGCCAAAATACATACATGCAATAACCATAATAAAGTAAGTTCATATTTTAAAAAAATGGATGGATCTTAGCTGGCTTTATTCTATTTAATATTTGAAACATGTATCTGGTGATAATTTGAAATAACTATTGATTTTATTGTTTTCCCCATCTCTGGCATATGGAATCACTCTGATTTTTTTTTTTTTAATTTGGCTTGCTTGATGCAATCTATGTGCCAAACCGATAAGGAGGAAGTAATTACAGAATGCTTACCATCTTCTCCCATTTATAGAACAGAGAAACTAGCTCCCAGAAAGAGTGCCCTTCCTTTGCTGGCATAAGCCTGCTATTTTGGTATCTGTCAGTTAACAACATCTATCCAATGTCAATAGAGTAATAGCATGTGTTATCTGGTTGAGCAACTTTTATTAAAGGACTGATCAATCAATTCTCTTACAGAGACGCCATGACCTCAAATTTCTAGATGTGGAACATGGTAAAGCCAGAATAGATCAACTTTTCTACATGGTATTCATGATCTCAAAATTTCCCATTCAAGTTAACACTGCAGCGATCTTTCCAATTTGATAAAATGGGAAGCTTGCAGTAATTTTCAATGTTTCTCTTTTACTTATTCTTCCCATAAAGAGCGATTGCTGCTTCTTCCTAAACAATATGACCTTATCTGTCCATTATAAGAACTAACCAACATGTCAAAACTAATTTCATCTCTCTCAGTTCTGTGTATAGTTTTTTTTTTTTTTTTTATTGGGGGGGGGTGGGTTTTTGTTTTTTTTTTTGTACTGAGGATTAAACTAAAGGGTACTTTAAGACTGAGCCACTTCCCCAGACTAATTTGTTTATTCATGCCACCACTGTCAAGTGCCTATGTCCAGATACTTGTTCATTCTTTAGGCCTGCATTGTTTTGTTGCCCTTTAAATTTTTTTTTTCCAGGGGCAATGTGGCCCCTGCCAGATTATTGCTGCAGTAATTGATCCCATCTGCTGAGCAGATGGCCTGGTCCATTTCACTTACTCCTATTGGCTCTATGTGGCCTCCCCACTGTCCTGAGTTCACTCCTACGATCTTCTGCACCATCAGGGCAGAAAGCCTCAAGTTTCCTGTAGTGCTGATACCTCAATAGCGATTCCCTAATCAAGCAGAGTAACTCACCCCACTAGTCTACTTTCTCCTCTTGTCCTCTCTCCTCCTTTTTCTACATCCCCACTTCTTCCTTTAGACCCCCTCCCAACAGCCAGACCATGCGCCCTCATTGGAAGGGAGACAATTAGAAAGGGCTTTCATTGTGCTGAGTCCTTTACAGATGCTCTCACTTGTTCTCAGAGTAAAGCAATGAGGTAGTACTATTACATTTCTCATTTTTCAGAAGAAGAAACCAAGCCTCAGAGAAATAAAGTAATTTCTGGTAAGTAGCACATCTAAAATTTGAAGAACTATGTCTCAAAATCAAATTTTTTAAAAGGGCTAGAGTCAAGCATGGTGGTGCACGCCTGTAATCCCAGCGGCTTGGGAGGCTGAGGCAGGAGGATCTCAACTTCAAAACCAGACTCAGCAACTTAGTGAGACCCTAAGCAACTTAGTGAGACCCTGTCTCTAAATAAAAAAATAAAAACAAGCTGGGGATGTGGCTCAGTGGTTAAGCCCCTGGGCTCAATCCCTGCTACTAAATAAATAAATGAATCAATTTTTTTTTTATAAAGTGCTGAAGATGTAGCTCAGTGGTAGAACATTTGCTTAGCATGTGTGAGGCCCTGGATTCAATCAGTGCCTCCAAAATAAACAAACAAACAAACAAATAAATAAATAATTCATCATATCCATGTCTGAGAACTACTGTATTTAACTGTTTTTTTTTTTTTTACCGTTCAAGGAATCAAAATATTTCCTCTTTTAATAAGACAAAGTCCAATTATAGAAAGATATTTAATTAATCCTGTATTAAGACAACTTCTAAATCCCCTTCAGAATAGTCAACTTAAACCAAAACAGTATCTCATAAGTTAGCATGAGTAATTTGCTTCACAGTACAGGAAAAGCTCAGTTTGAAAAGCAGAAAACCTAAGGATTTCTTTCATATGATTTAAATGGTTTGTCTCAAGCAAAGCAAAACATTCAATATGGAATCAAAAGCAAATGATACAAATTTTATAACAGAACAACTTTATTATAACTTTCCCAGATGAACCAAAACCAACTATTACCTTCAAAGGATGATTTTAAAATGTCAACTATGTTTAAAGAAATCTAAATATCTTCAGAAAGTTGTGTAATTTAATACCTCAACATCTAGACTATTTAAAAGTTTGATATACAAAGCAATATTCTGTGTCTCTTCAATGCTTCCCATATTAGTGACCAAATTCTATATCAAATATATACTAATAATCTACAAATAGGAGAGTGTGTCCTGGTAAGTGCATTACTGTTCATTTACATATTCATTTTTCTCTCTGCATGCATTCCCTCTCCTTTCTCTCTCTCACACGCACATACACACGCACAAGATCAAGGGAGAGGATGCCCTCTACTACTCAGTTGCCGCAGTCTGGCTGGGCACAAATCACGAGCCACTGAAACAGGAACAAACTTTATTTCCAAACTCCCACGAACGCCACGCACGTGGCCTTCTCCGGGGACACACCACACACCCCAACCGGAAATCCCTCCTCTGGCACTTCCCCAACCAATGGGAACTCTCCGGGAATCCCCAGGAGAACTTCAAAGTAGTGGGAGAACCCCAAAGTAGCAGGCCAAGGCGGACAGCAGGGGTCTAACATACAATTGAATACACAGCTTAACATAACCATTATCATCTCAATGGCTTGCTGGCGTCACCTCTCAACCACTCCTTTCTGGCAAAAATGCCATGCATCATTCCGACTCGGCTATGGCTCTCAGCACTTAGTCACTGTCATCCTGTCCTCTAAGGTGCTACTTCACATTTCACTGTTTTGTTTTTTGGCTTTTTTGTGCTGGGGATGAAACCAGGGCCTTTGGTTTTCTTCGTAGGTGCTTTACAGGGGAGCTGTATCCCCAGCCTATAAGTGTTCTCACTTCTCCCCTTAGTTCTAGAAAACTTCTGGTTTGTTTTTGTTTTTTGGTTGAGAGAGAGAGAGAGAGAGAGAGAGAGAGAGAGAGAGAGAGAGA
>NW_026000019.1:17689789-17700201 GCF_001458135.2 Marmota marmota marmota
GTTGAGAGAGAGAGAGAGAGAGAGAGAGAGAGAGAGAGAGAGAGAGAGAATCCTTTAATATTTATTTCTTAGTTTTCGGTGGACACAACATCTTTATTTTATTTGTATGTGGTGCTGAGGATCGAACCCAGCGCCCCGTGCATGCCAGGCAAGCGCGCTTAAACCACATCCCCAGCCCAAAACTTCTCTTTTTAAAGTGTCAGCTCAGACCATTTAAGAGGATGCTGGTGGGACTATCAGACAAAATAAAACAAGTCTGAATTCTTTGGATAAATTTTAATGGTAAAATATTATTAAACTAATGGTTTTTGCAGTACCAGGTATCAAACCCAGAGCCTTAGCACTCTACCACTAAGCGACATCCCTAATGCCTAAAATAAAATTTAAATAGACACCAAGGTAGTCTATCTTCTACTGAGTCAGTGTAAACTGTGGTTAACTAGGATTTGGTAATATCTCCACAAAAGAACAAAATTATAAAAAAAGAAATTACCCATATTGTAAGACAAGCAATAGGCCAGATGTTTCCATGTCAGCAAACACGTCCAGAAGCATGCTCTGGTTTCACGTTTGTTTTGCTCCTGTCCACCCCCCCCCCATCTGATTTTTAAACTATATCTTTCAAGCTTTTACAAAAGTAGAAAATACAATGAATTCCTATGACCTCTTCACCCAGTTTCATTATAATCAGCATGGTCATTTAGTTTCATCTACATCACCAATCCCTCCACTGGATCCTTCTGAATCCCAGCAGACAGTTCAACCATAACTATTCAAATGTATCTCTGAACTGGCATTTAAAAAAAAAAATCATAGTATCCACATAAGTCAGTGAAAAGAAAAATCATAGTATCATTACTACACAAAAAGATTAAATAATTCCCTTAATATCCTTAAATAACTAGTGAACTAATTTCCCCTATCTATAACATTTTTATAGTTTATTCAAATCAGAAGCTAAACAAAGTTGAAATATAGTATCTGGTTGAAATAACCCTTAAGTTTTTTTTTTTGTTTGTTTTTTTAAATCAAACTTGTTTATTGTTGTTGCTGCAATTTATTGCTTAAAAAAATTGTCATGTTTTTAAGGTTCCTGTGCCTTAAAATAGAGAAGCAGGGTTTTATACATATCAGTTTTAACTGATATGACATACTCTTTCATTATGTTGTTTGCAATGAATACTATTAAATATAATGAACAAAGAGTATTATAAAAATTTTCCTAACAGGTATGAATATTTATTCATTTATTATGGTACTGGGGATTGAATCCATAGTTGCTCTACCAGTGAGCTACATGCCTAGCCACCCCCCACCCCGCCCTTTTTTTTTTTTTTTGCAGTACTACAAATTGAACCCAGGGCCTCACACATGCTAGGCAAGCACTCTACCACTGTGCTACAACCCCAGTCCTTATTTTTTATTTTATTTTTATTTTGAGACAGGGTCTCACTAAATTACCAGGTTGGCCTTGAACTTGGAACCCTCCTGCCTCAGCCTCCTGAGCAGCTGGGATTATAGGTGTATGTCAACCACAAGGGAGGAAGAACTTAATTTTTCTATTATACCAGGCATGTACACTAAGACCCTGAAAGGATGATAAAAAGCTTCTTACAAATATTAAATCCAAACTCAAATTGTACTAGAAGTTCCTTTCAGACATCTTGGTAATAACTTAAGATCCCGAAAACTATTTGATTTTTAGGTAGGTCAATTCACAAAGATGTCATAGCCCACTTCATAGACTGAACTGAATTGTAAATGTAGGTAGTCTCACCCAATAGTCATATACATACATACAAGGCAAATGCTTTGAACAATGTGATATTTGGCAGTATAAAATTCCTCTCAATCTCACTACATAGGAAAGCATTAGTCTAACATTTAAAATGTACAATGATGTATACTGTAATTTTAATTGTCTTTAGTTGTTGATGGACCTTTATTTTATTTATTTATATGCGGTGTCTCACACATGGTAGGCAAGCACTCTACTGAGCCACAACCCCAGCCTACAGTGTTTAATTATGTAAATAAGTCACTGAAAACCTGTAGACCTTGTGGCCTGTGACACAAAGCCAACAGCAGTACTTCTATTTCGATTCCTAGGCAGCAATGCCTCAGTTGCTACAGGAGTGTAACTACCATCTAGAAGAGAAAGAGCAGCCCCAGGGCAGAGTGCAAGGTGCCACCTACCATAGACCTGGGCTTGCTGATGGCCACCAGACTAGTGAGGAAGTCTTCATCTTGCAGCTGGCTGAAAACGTGGGCATCATAGGCCACCATAATGGAGATTTCTTCCATCATCTTGCCAGCTGGCCTTCCTGCAGCAGCAGCGGCTGCCCCAGCTCCAGACCAGACTCTCCCAGGAAAACTCCTACTGCAGCACTGCCAGGACACACACCCACCCGAGTTCCAGGGGGCTGAGTGTCAAAATCCAGAAAGAAAGGGGGGAAAAAGCAGCTGCGGTCACTGTCTTGTCTAGCAATTCACCCCCAGTAGAAAACTAAAGGAGGTCTCTTATCTATGCAGGAAGTACACATTATCAACACCTCTGCATTCTTAGCACAGCAGATGGAAAAATTCAGTTTTTAGAAATCTTTAAACTTAAAAAAAAAAAGAGAGAAAGAGAGAGATGTTTCCTAACTAGAAATATCCTATATCAATGCCCCTTAAAACAAAGCAAAAAAATAAAAATTGATATATGCTATGTTCTTGGTGATTAAATGTTTCTGTAATGGTACATCTTCTTACTTCAGTATTATTTACATGAAAAATCTTCTGTGAGGAAAAGCAGATTTTCTTAATGCTCTTAGTGTTTATTTTTTCCTACTCTAAAAAATAAACACATGTCAACCATTTTAATTTCTCAGAATTTATAGAATTCTTGGCACAGTTAAAATTTATCTCCTAAAGTATGAGAAACAGATTATTTGATTATTTTTCCCCTCTGAGTATTTCCATTAAAAAATTATGGCACCAAATATAAATTATAAAAATGAAAAAATTCATTTGGGATAGCAATGTCAATTAATAATAATTTCTCTAACAAAAATTTTTTTTAAACAGAACTTAGTTTTCTGTGATTACTCAGGAAACAATACTCATGTACAAACTATTTTCTCCCATAGATAAATGGTCTTATCACCTTTTGTTTTTAAGGTTAGACTATCCCAATCAGCAGAGAGCATGAACTGTGTGCTGGGGCCTCAGCCACCAGAAGTATTTTAAAGTACAGCTGGAGGTGGTAAAGGAACCTCCACATTTCTAGAGGAATTGTCCCAAAGCTGCCTCAACTGCCAGGATGTATACTGTATGCTAATTCCATGAAAAGGCATTAAGCAAGTAAAAAAGGGGGAAGACAAAAGTTCCTCCAAAAACTCTTTATCCAAGCCGAATATCTTCCCTGGTTATTATAGGTGAGACTGCAGTGGTATGAGAAATACCTTTTGTTATATTATAAATCAATTTGATGACTTTTTTTTTCTAAATCAAAAGAAATACAGAGACTGGTTTGAATTTTTAGTTTTCATTACCAATAGCATTAACAATAGCAGAATTGTGTTGTCTAAACTGATTTGCTTTTCAGAAAATGAGCAAACAAAGCTCAGAGACCTAAAGGGTCTATTTCCCCAGATTTTCCTGACGTATCTCCATCTTCTGAAGATTAACATGAGGACTTAACTAGTACTTGTGCCATTTAAAAGTGATCAGGAGAGTTTTACAACTTCTACAGCATTCTAGATTAAAAGTGCCTGCGCACACTAGGGAAAACCCTCTTATTGCTAGGAAACAAGCAAGTCTAATAGGCTTAAAGAAAAAAATTCAATATTTAAAATAAATCCTCAAGATTAAAACAGCTTCAACTCGTGTTTGACCCCTGTTGAGCTGGTAAGGCATTTTTACTTCCCCCCCATCCCCCCAACCCAGCTTTGTGTTTAAAGCATTATTTTCATTAAATTTTTTTCCCAGCACATTCATCTTAACACTGACTAATCAGGTAACAATTCAATGATAATCAGGAGTCAAGGCATTGTAAGGCACCCGGCAGTTCATACCTTTTAAATTCCTTTTTATCTTTTCAGTAGTGCTTTAAAAGACACTGTGAGTCTCCTCGTATGTTCCTGGGCACCAGAAGATGTCAGAGTATCTTGCAGCACCGTTCTCTAGATGTGAAAGCAGTTCCTCCTGCTCTCACGTTTTCCTCACTACAGTGACTCAGTGCTTCCTAAGCTGATATCTGAATAAGGTGCACCGACAAAGACACCTGTTGTGAAAGGTAAGAAAAGGGCTTCCCATAATGCCTTACTCCCTGCTGGCAACCGCCCAAGGGCAAACAAGAATCATAACCACGTTTGAGCAACTGCCTAAGAGCACAGTCAGTGTAACAACAGGTAATCTTACTTAAGTAGAACGCTTATAAGTCAAGAAAAAAGCACCCAGAAAACAATATCAAATAGCACCTAGAGGTGCTGCATATTAAACTCATAAAACATTTAAGGCATCAGAATACAAGGGTGCAAAAACATTTTTAGAAACATAATCAAAGGCTACAAAAAACAATTTGATATAAACTGAAGCTGACAACTACAAATAAGTCCTTCAAGAAATCTACAAAATTTTTATTTTTTCTTTTATTTTTGTTTATTTCTCTTTGTTTTTTTCTACACAAATCCTTATGCAAACATTAAGAGCTTCTGACTTTTACCTTCAAAAGACTGTTTTAACTAGCCACAGTGACTATATTAAAAACACTGCATTTCTAAATCTAAGAAGTCCACCATCTCAGCCCCAGTGCATACCTTCTCTTGAGCAAGGACTCTCCTAAATTTGAATTATAACCTTATTTTTTTTTCTGTACTCTTAAAATACACTGTACTTTCAGAGTCTGGGAGGACAAATTCAAGGTTTTTTCCCCTTATGTGATTAATTGTATGACTACGGTTCCAACAGAAGGCATGCTCTTTGAAAACTGATGATATATTAGGAAAACTTGTTCCTGTAGAGACTCTTTCTTGTTTACTCATTTTCTCCAGTCTCAGAAGCAAAAGATACATTAATAAACTCCCAAACTTCAGCAGCTACTGAAGACAGTCATGTTTACATTCAGCCCTTGGATGTGCCTCTTACCACCCCACCTGCCCCACAGACACCCACTGGCTGGGTTCCCAGGGTTGTTTACACCTGAGTTTCTGCAGTTATCTACTAAGGGCACTGGAAAGGAAAAAGAAAAAGCAGACTGTTGAAAATTACCTGAGATCAAGGGTGTGGTGCGGACACCACCATTTACCGCTACAGTTCAGCTACAGTTCACCAAGAGGGTTGTGCACCCAAACAGGCAGCAGGAACCATGGCGTTCTGTTCACTGTTTAGATGGTCCACAGTCCCAGCAGGAACTAGCTAGCTGCCTGACCCAGGGCAAGTCATTTAACTTTCCCAGGTTCCGACTTCCTCATGGTCATGTAAATTAAGAGGGACAGACTTCTTCAGAGGTTTTCACTTGTGTGTAGAAAGAATCAAAAGGAAGGTGTCCGATTTCCTTCCACCAAGCAGGTTTGCTGGGGAAGCTGAAGGTGGGGATACATTTTAAATCTCTATCAGTATAAAAATCAAAAGTAACATTAAATGTAGATATCAAGAACGTTGCCCCAGTGTTAATAATTGGTCTCAACAAATGCAGTCTACTTTGAAGCCTAGTCGAGAATTTTCAAAATTCAATTATTTTGTCTAAAAATGTGGATTCAATGACAGTAGTTTTATTTTTCATCAATTACATTACAATTTATAGTCTTTTTATTCAGAGGCCAAACCAATTAGAATTAAATAAAATAATTTTCAAAAGCCTTTTCTTTAAAGAAAATATCAATAAATAATAAATCTGCAATAATTTTTAAATACTGTTTTAATATTTCATGCTGATTTTGTCCCAACAGTCATCCTTCTTGGACCATGGTCTTTAAACAAAAACATACTTGGCTCCTGCTAGAGTAGGAGGCAAATCTCCCAGGGCTGGGATGTAGCTCAGGTGGGATCCTGCCTAGCCTGCAGGAAGCCAGGAAACAAAAACAAAAACAAACCCCACATCTTGGCCTTCAGAGAACACCCACTCTCAAGTATCTAACTTAGAAACAGCCAAAATAAAACTTGATAAAGTCTGAATAAGATGTGGTCGTATTTCTATTCCTGGGTTCTCCCAAATGCAGCAAAGCCAAGTCGTTTGACTGGGGCAGCAGAACTGCAATACGCACCAAAGCAGAAACACTAAATCCCAACTCACGCAGAATCAACTCGCCTCACCAGAGAGGCTGTGGAGGCCCTCTCCCCAATCTCAGGTTCTACTTGTTGAACATTCTCTTCATGACAACCATAAAATCAGGATCAGATGGCAAGGAGGAAAAACAACCATGACAGAAACATGGTCTAGAGGGCAAAAGGTTCCTGAGCGCCCCACCCCACCCCCACAGGCAGAGCCCTGCAGACGCTGCTCCTGGCCAGCCGCCTTCCTCTAGTCAGCCACAAACATCCTCATACAGGCTCCTAAATAACTTGACACAAATATCCAGTAAGTCCTCATGACTTAATGTTACGTATACCCACCCAAAAGCAAAATGTTCGTTGTTGATGTAGAAATAAAGAACCATAAAGAGGACAAAATTCGAAGAATACTTTTTTAATCATGGAAAACCATTATTCCAAGTAGGTTTCTAGCTAAGCTTAAAAGTATACATTACAAAACTCAAGGACTCTAAGTAGAAGAAAAGATAAATTAAGATGTGAATGAGAAACCATAGAAGTAGCAACAGAAGAAAGCTTTTCAGAATGTTTTGGATTTTGGAATAATCTAGTAACACCTACTGGGTTTTTACAATGGAAAAAGAACGAGTACAAAGATAAGTGAAATTCTAGTTCTCTTTAAATTATGAAAAGGTAAATAAAGAAAACCATTATGCTTATGTTGAATTGCAGCCATTCAGCACATTATCTTTCCTATCTTTGCTAGCATTGCTAGGCAAACTTAAAACCTCAGAAAACATAGATTCTCTTAAAAAAACAAAAAACATTAAACCAGGGGAAAAAAGACCAGTGCTACCTAAATACTTGCTTCCCAGGTATACTGGATATTTTAATGCCTCATTTGCATCTCACTACAAAGAATGAGGGTGAGGGAGATTCCAGACCACAAAGAAAAGCTGTAACTTATTCAGCTTTTCACCTCAATTATAACATTGTAATCCACAAAATACACAAACTAAGCTTTACCTAATCAAAAAATATGCCTCACTTTGCCCAAGCATTCACTGATATCTGCTCTCATCCAACATGAAGACAGTATCAGATGCATCTGAAAACTTGAATAACCTTCACCTTGTCTCACTTCTTCGCACAAAGTGTTTTTTTAGTACTGGGGATTGAACTCAGGGGCACTCGACCAATAAACAGAATCCCGAGCCCTGTTTTGTGTCTTATTTAGAGACAGGATCTCACTGAGTTGCTTAGTGCCTTGCCCATTGCTGAGGCACTAAGCAACTCCTGTCTCAGCCTCTGGAGCCATGGGATTATAGGCATGCACCACAACCCTCAGCTCAAAGTATTTTAACTGAATTCCACTTTCAAAGAACTTGACTTAAATTAATAATTATTTTAAGACTGTCTTAACAACCAAATCAGCCATTGTGCGTGATATATTAATTTTTCATCTGATCAGAGTGTGACCCTTCAGAGAACACAGAAGGGTTTCCTGCAAGTGCTGCTTTCTCAGTTTCTCCTGCCTGGATGACTCCTTTCCATCTCAGGTCTTCACAGGAGGCTATAAACAGTGGACTTGGCTAAATTCCCACAGTTAAAACTTGATGAATTTAATAGCATCTGAATTATATCTTGGTTTTTTGAAAAAAACACCCCAGCATTTATGTGCATGAGAGGGGCTTGCAGAATTTGTAATGCAGTGTTACATATCATCTAGTTATAATAATGAATATTTAGTAGAAATTTTATAATGATAATAATATAGCTAGGAGTCTACAGCCCATGCTTAGGTCCATATTAAAATCTGTGCTCTCATTCCTGTTTTAAAAAATGTAGCAGCTAGGGCTGGGGTTTTGGCTTAGTGGTAGAGTGTTTGCCTAGCACGCATGAGGCACTGGGTTCCATCATCAACACCACATAAAGTAAAATAAAGACACTGTGTCCACCTATAACTAAAAAATAAATATATATATATATATTTTAAAAGTAGCAGCTAATATTTACTAAGTGTGCACCATGTTCTAGACACAGATTTCATTTAATCTTTACAAAGTACTATAATTATCCCTATTTTACAGATGAGGTAACTAAAGCATGGGAAAGTTTAGTGATTTGACTCAATTCTAACCTCTAGAAAGAATGCTGATAAGACTTGAAAAGGTACGTCTGTCTCCTATGTGCATGTCCTTCACATATGAAGGAAGCACACCAGTCCTAGAATGGGCCAAGTACCAGGCACTGCTGATTCTCAAACACTTGTGCACACACATGCGTGCGCATATATTACAGAATATAAAGCAGACTGTATCCTGTAAGTAATACAACACTAAAGATGGAGGATTGTAACAGACTCAAGTCTCTCTGCAGACAGGAAAGACTTCATGAAAAAGATAGGTAGACCTGAAGAGGCAAAGTGAAACAATTTTTTCATATAGGGAAAATGAAATTAGCCCAACCAAAGTGGTGAATTGATGTTGGCCACGATAGGAGTAAAGGTTTCAAAGGTAGACTTGAACAGGCCTGAGGTGGATTTCAAATGCCAACTGCACAGATTTGGCGTACATGGCATTATAAGGAGCATCTGCCACAGACATACTGGGATATGCCGGGTCTCACTAAGTTGCTGGCCATAAGGAACAGCAGCCATTGAACTGCTTAGTCATGTCTGCTTGCAACTGATAAAGAGATATAAGGGGCATTAGCCACAGGCACGCTTAGCAATGACTGGTTACAATTCATAGGGAGCACATCTCCATGGACATGCACAAAAAACATGACCAGTTGCAATTACATGACCTCACTGGATATAACCAATGGACATTGACTTTCGTACCAACGTACACCACCAACTTGGAACTGTATTTAAATTGCTGGTCCTGCCACAGTGAAAAGTTTTGCTCCAAGGACATGGATGAATCTGGCTGCCTTGCTGTCCATCCCTGGGCTCACTCCACCATTCCCTGATGTCCAGCCATCGGCTGGAGAGAAGCACCAGACAAGGACAACATCTGCTCTTTGGCTAAGAGAAGTCACGGGGCATTGGAGGTATTTGGGGGCTCATAGTTGCCTTAGGATTGTGTGATTTGCTTATAGTGTTTAATTAGTGTGCACTTAAGGCTAGCTGGGGTGCTCCTATACTCCCAATACTTTTGTACTTATTGCTTATATTTGATGATTGGTGTGATTGAATATATGCTTGCATTTAAAGACAATCTGCCTCCGAGTAATTTTTAATAGTGCTACTGGCAACTGGCATGTAGGCCCAGGGCTGTCACAGAAGGCTTCTGCCTTTCTGGCCTCCATGGAGGAGGGAAGTCCAGCATAATGGTTAACATGTGGGCTCTAGAGTTCCAACCTGGTCTGATACCAGCCCCTCTATTCCCTGGCTGGATCTTAGTCTGTGTGGGCTGCTAAGAGATAAAATACTATGCATAGCCCAGATGATTTATGAACAACAGAGTTTATTTCTTCCTGTTCTGGAAGCAGAAATCTGAGTCAAGGTGCTCAAGGTGTGGGAAGACTCTCTGGGTCTCCATATGGTCTTTTATAAGGACACTAATCTCGAATTCAAGACGACTCCACCTTTATGACCTAATTACCTGCCAATGCCCCCATCTCCTAATGCTGTTCTCTGGAGTTAGGATGTCAATATTAGTTTTTAGGAGGCACAAACATTGTGTATACACCAGTGACCATGAGCAAATTACATAAGCCACTCAGTCTTGGTTTTCTCATCCATAAAATGAGAAATAATAACAGTGCTGATATTATAAGGAATAATAAGATAACACATGTAAAAGTCCCTAGCAAGTTACCTGACTTTGGATAAAAAACTTGATAAATGTTAGCTACTGAGGTTTTGTTTGTTTTGTTTTTTGGTACTGGGGATTGAACCCAGGGGCGCTTTTAATCCCCAGCCATTTTAATGTTTTTATTTTGAGATAGGGACTTGCTAAATTGCTTAGGGCCTCATTAAGCTGCTAAGGCTGGTCTCAAATTTGGGAATCCTCCTGTCTCACTCAGCCTCCTGGGTTGCTGGGATTACAGGAGTGCACCATCATATCCAGCTAGTTACTATTATTATCAATACTAATAAAAATTATGTCTGGTGGGAAGAGATCAAAACCTGAAGAGAAGATGGGATTATAACCTTGAATGGGGGGGGG
>NW_026000019.1:17700226-17778417 GCF_001458135.2 Marmota marmota marmota
GAGAGGTATGGATCTACATTGGGATGGGGGGGGGGGCTGGGGACAGGGAGCAGGGCATTCTCAGTATGCAAGAATGAAACTAATACCTCTATTCCCCCCCGCCCCCATTTTCTTGTCTAGTTAATAAAACTCCAGAAGGGACTGGAAGTCCTAACCAAAGAGAAAGAAATAAAAAGCATCCAAATTGGAAAGAGGAAGCCAAATTGTTACTCTGTATAGATGATATGATCTTACATGTAGAAAACCCTAAGACTCCACTATTAAAAATAATAAATAAATTTAGAAAAATTACAGGATACAAAATCAGCACACAAAAGTCAGTAATACTGCTATATACCATTAGTAAATTATCTGAAATAGAAATCAAGAAATCAATTCCAGGTTGGGGCTGTAGTTTAATGGTACAGTGCTTGCCTAACATGTGTGAGGCACATGAGTTTGGTTCTGAGTCTCAGCAACACATATAAATAAAATAAAGGTCCATCACAACTTTAAAAAGAGGAAAAGAAAGAAAGAAAGCAATCCCATTTACAATATCAAATAAATAAATAAATAACCTAGGAGTAAATTTAACCAAAGAGATAAAGGCTATTTATAATGAAAATTATAAAACATTGATGAAAAAAATTCAAGAAGACACAAAAAATGGAAAGACATCCTGTTTTATGGACTGGAAGAATCAATATTATTGAAATGTCCATAGTACCCAAAGAGATCTATAGATTTAATGCAATCTCTATCAAAATACCAATGACATGCTTCGCAGAACTAGAAAGAAAAAAACCCCTAAAATCTGTATGAAACCACAAAACACCTGAAGAGCTGAAGCAATCTTGAGCAAAAAGAACAAAGCAGGAGGCATTATACTGCCTAATTTCAAAATATATCACGAGAGTGAGGTAATCAAAACAGCATGGAGCTGGGCCTGATGTTGCACCCTGTAATCCCAGCAGCTCTGGAGGCTGAGACAGGAGGATCATGAGTTCAAAGCCAAACAACAATGGCAAGGTGCTAAGCAACTCAGTGAGACCCTGTCTCCAAGTACAAAATAGGGTTGGGGATGTGGCTCAGTGGTCAAGTGCCCCTGAATTCAATTCCCAGTACCAAAAACCAACCAACCAACCAACCAACCAAAAACCAGTATGGTGCCGACATAAAAACAAATATGTATAGACCAATACAACAGAATATGGGGCAGAGAAATAAACTACATCTACTGCCAACTGATGTTCAGCAAAGATGCTAAGAACATGCACTATCGAAAGGACAGAAATTTCAATATATGGTGCTAGAAATGCTGGGTCTAGACATGTTAAGAGAATGACACCAGACTTAAATGTGAGACCTGAAACTACCAGAAGAAAACATGGGGAAAATGCTTTAGGACATTGGAATTACCAAGATTTTTATTTTTGTTTTGTTTTACAGTTCTAGGGATTGAACCCAGGGATGCTTTACCACTGAGCTACATCCACAGCCATTTTTATTTTTCATTCTGAAATGGGGTCTTGCTAAATTGTAGAGGCTGGCTTTGAATTTTGAACTTGAAGTCCTCCTGCCTCAGCCTCCCAGGATGCTGAGACTACAGGTGTGCACCATCATGGCCAGCTGGAATTAGCATGTTTGTTTTTTGCTTTTTGAGAATACCCCAGAAGCACAGAAAACAAAAGCAAAAATAGACAAATAGGGTTACATCAAATTAAAAAGCTTCTACACAGCAAGGAAACAATCATTAGAATGAAGAGACAACCTATAGAATCAGATAAAATATTGCAAATGAATATCTTATATGGGTTAATATCCAGAATATATAAGAACTAAAAAAATTCAACAGCAAAAATTTTTATTATAAAATGGACAACAAACCTACACATTTCTCAAAAGAAGACATAAAAATAGCAGGTATATAAAAAAATGTTCAATATCACTAATCATCAGGAAAATGCAAATTAAAGCTATAATGAGATACAACTTCATTCCAGTAAAAATGACTATTATACAAAACATTAAAGATAACAAGTACACACTGTTGGTGTGAAAATAAATTAGTATTGTCATTATGGAAAATAGTATTGCCAGTATGAAGGATACTCAAAAAATTAAAAATAGAACTATCATATGATCCAGAAATCCCACTGCTGAGTATATATTCAAAGGAAATCAAATCAGCACATCCAAGACACCTGCTCTCCTGTTACTGCAACACTATTCACAACAGCTAAGAAATGGAACTAACCTATGCGTCCATCAACTGATGAATGAGTAAGGAATATGTGGCACACACACAGTGGGATACTAATGAGACAGACAAACAGACACCCACATACATAAAGAAAGAAATCCTGTAATTTGTGACAATATAAATGGAACCAGAGATTATTATGCAAAATGAAACAGGCCAGGCAGAGAGAAACTAGTATCACATGATCTCATTCATATGGAATCTAAAACAGTTGATCTCTTAAAAATTTAGCATAGAATGGCTGGGAGTGTGAAGAATAGGGAGTGGGGGAGAGGTTGATCCCTGGGTTCTAAGTTATGGTAAGTAGGAATGAACCGTTCTGGGGTGCTATTGATAGCAGGGTGACTGCGGATAATGATGCACCTTCGTTAAAAAAGCCAGATTTTAAGTGTTTTTACCATAAAAAAAAGACATTTGAGGAGACAGATGTTTAACATGATTTAAACATTATACAATGTATATATGTATTAAAACATCATGGGAAAGCCAATTAATATGTACGATTTTTATTTTTTTATTTATTAGTTTAAAAATTAAGTAAAAAAATCCAGGAGTGGTAAATAAAAGGTGCCACACACCACCAATCCTCTACCAGTTTTCCCTAAGCAACTAAAACCCTCTAGACATTGCTTTATTTGAGAGCAATTTGGTGATTTACATGAGTCTTCTCTGAAATGAGGGAGCCAGGTTAGAGGGGGGAAGGCTGGATAAGGAGGTGGGGAGCAGTCTCCTGAAGTTTGCTGCCCTCTCTAGTTTCCTGACTACAGAACACAGCACCTTTATTTTATTTTATTTTTATGTGGTGCTGAGGATCAAACCCGATGCTTCACACGTGCAGGGCAAGCGCTCTGTCACTGAGCCACAACCCCAGCTCCAAATTACCACTTATTAAATCAAATAATTGTGACAAGAACGGGAAACAAAGAGAACACTGCTGTGTAACGATGTCCATCTGTTATAACCTGATTAGCACAACACTATTACTATGGTATTATGTGGAAATAAATAATCCTTCTTTATCACTGTATTATAAAAAGGTTTTTCACAGTTCATTTGTACCTTTGGGTCAAAAGAAATATCCTATGGGATAGTTTAAAATAGCAGCTTATCCTGAAGCTTAGAACTGACCAATAAACCTTCCATCCACTTCATTTCAAAGATGATAAGGAGTTTGAATTAGGGGTGGACTGGGAAGGAGAAGGAAAACATTTAACATCTACTGTGCTGGGCCAGGGCTTTAACCACATTCTCTCTTCTAGTTGTTACACAGAAACATGGGACTGGCTCTATCATCCCCATTTATAAGAGGCTCCAGGCCTTAGCAGTTCAAGTAATTTAAGATTACACCACTGTAAATCAGAGCTATGATTAAAACTGAAATATGTGGGAATAAATCTCAGGGTTTTTCCCACCTACATCAGGTTCATCATAAAATGAATATAAGAGAGAAGAAAGGAGATTCAATTCACTTTTTTAAAAGTATTTATTTTTTAATTTTAGGTGTATACAATATCTTTTACATTTATGTGGTGCTGAGGATTGAACCAAGTGCCTCATGCATGCTAGGTGAGCACTCTACCACTGAGCCACAACTCCAGTCCCGCACTTTTTTTTTTTTCCTAAGTGAATTAGTGACAAGCCACTTTATTTATTTACTTTTTATTTTTATTTTTTTGTGGTGCTGGGGATTGAACCCATGGCCTTATGCCTGTAAAACAAGCACTCTACCAACTGAGCTATAGCCCCAGCCCCTCAATTAACTTTTTAACAGCCCAATTACTGAAAGAAACAAGCTTTCAAATTTCCCACACCAAATTCTATTTCTTTTCTTCATATTTTGCTCTTAATATCGTATCATTATGTATTAAAAATGAGCTGAAATTCATATTGTATCCATTAGTATTATTTATAGGGCATTTGCAAATATAAATGAAAAAAAGACAGAAGGTCAGCCATCAATTTCTCCTCAAGTTACTGATGCATACAAGTCACAAATTAACTGTCTGTGCTACTACCGAAAAGATTATGTGGTTTGAGGTGGTATTTTTTGAACGACCTTTTAGTGGTGGTTTCCATGATGTTAAAAATAGGCTTTGGGGGCTGGAGTTATAGCTCAGTGGTAGAGGGCTTGCCTAGCATGTGTAAGGCACTGGGTTCAAGCCTCAGCACCACATAAAAAAATAAATAAATAAAAATAATGGTATTGTATTAAAAAAAAAAAAAGGCTTTTATGCTGGACATGGTGGCACATGCCTATAATCCCTCAGCTTCCCTGAGGCAGAAATACTGCAAGTTCAAAGCCAGTTTCAGCAATGTAGCGAGGCCCTAAGCAACTTAGTGAGCTCTTGACTCAAAATAAAAAATAAAAAGTACTGGGGATGTGGCTCAGTGGTTAAGCAACTCTGGTTCCATCACCAGTACTGCCCCCCTCCCCCCAAAAAAGGCTTTTAAGAGTAATATGTCAGGCACAGTGACACACACACCTGTAATCCCCAGTTACTTGGGAGGCTGAGATAGGAGGATCCCAAATTCAAGACCAGCTTAGGCAACTCAGCAAGACCCTGTCTCAAAATAAGAAATAAGCTCTCTGCTTCCAATCATTATATGAGCTGCTTTTCTCGGCCACACTCTTCCACCATGAGGTTCTGCTTCACTTTGAGCCCTGAGGAGTGGAGCTGGGTGTCTATGGCAAAGACCTCTGAAACTTTGAGCCTGCAAATAAGTTTTTCCTCCTCCAAAATTGTTCTTGTCAGATCTGTTAGTCACAGCAGTGAAAAAAAGCTAACTAAAATAGAAACTAGTACCAAGAATGGAGTCATTGCTGTGATTAACTGACTATGTGATCTTATCCATGGAGCTCTTATGAATGGGTTGAAGGAATTTTGAAATGTGTATCAATGCAAGCTGGAAATGCTTTAGATTGTTTTAAGTGGAGCTTAATGCCAATTCTGGTGGAAGCTCAAAGACCAGAATGCCAATAGTAACACTGACAGTGAAGAGAGGGCTCGAGAGTGTTTAGAGGAAAAGGACACACTATTGGTAAATGGACTAGAGGCCATTTGTTCTGGCTGAGAATGTCTGCATTTTGCCAGTGTCCTGAGACTTTCTGTGAGTTGATTTAAAAAGCAATGAACTTCTTAATCTGGCAAAGAAATTTCTAAGCAGCACAGCATTCAGGAAGTGGAATGGGTATTGCTGGAGGCTTTTAGCCAAGTTTATTTTGTGATATTCAGTAGCAGAAAGTAGAGTAGAAAGATTTGAAAAACTTGAGACTAAAAGGCAGGAGTAAAACTGGGGCTAAGAAGTTATAGTTGTTAAAGACTGTACTACCCTAAAGAAATGCTAAAGACTTTGCCCAGAGACTTTAAAAAAGATGGCTTGAGGGTGTCTCTTGAATTGGCAAGATTCTATCCATCTCAGACTTAAGGAAGTAAAAATAAAAATTCTCTGGAGAAGAGACCAGTGGGGTATTCTTGCACAAGGGGGGCTAGGAAGTTTTTTCAACATGATCAGCTACCCAGGGACTGGGAGGCTGATGCAGCCAGGGTCCCTGGAGGTTTGGCTATTGTTCTAGATGGGGGCAGACCTTGGCATCAACCACATGGTGCTGGTTCCATTCTGCAGGAATGTAGGATGCCAGAGTTAGGGTGTCATGGAGACTTCCACCAAGATTTCCAAGGAAGGCCTGGGAGGCCAGGCAAAGTGCAGCAGGGTCAGAATCCCTGCAGGCACCCCCTGAGAAGGAGACGCATGGGGATGTGAGGAGGAAGACAAAGATGCAGTAGAGTGTGCGACAATGCAAGAACATTCTGGTGAAACGATTGGGTTATGAGAGCCTTAACCCATCAGTGAATCAATCCTCTATGATAGGGATTAACTGAGTGGTAACTGAAGTTGGGTAGGGTGTGCCTGGTCACTGGAGTCATGCCTTTGGGTATGTATTTGGTGAGCTGAGCTTAGTTTCTGTCTCTGCTTTCTGATCATCAGATGAGCTGCTTTTCTCCACACTCTTCTGCCATGATGTTCTGCCTCACCTCACCTGAGGAATGGAGCCAGCTGTCCATGGACTGAGACATTGGATACTGTGAGCCCTCAAATAAGTTTTTCTTCCTCAAAAAAAAAAAAAAAAAAAACAAACATTTTTTTTAAAGGTAATTTGCTCAACTGGCTAATAATAAAATAGTAAAAAGGTTTTCGCAGTTTTTTTATTTTTCTTGTACTGGGGGTTTGAACCCAGGGGAGCTCTACCATTGAGCTACCTACCCAGTCTTCTTTATTTTTTATTTTGAAACAGGGTCTTGCTAATTTGTTCATGATAACTTTCAACTTGCAATTCTCCTCTCTCAGCCTCCCAGGGAGCTGGGAGGACTACTGTGCACCACTGTGCTCAGCTTCTTCATAATTTTTAAAGAGTAGTCATAGTAGCAGCAATGGCAATGTCCAGAGCATCCTAAATTCATTCATTTGAATGAGAGTTTATGTTAAATCTAAAATACTTTCTATAGAGAGACCAACAGATATGAAAGAGAAAAGGCATAAAAATACACGAAGTTTAAGCTCTTTGAACATGCTAGCATAACTATCCATCTTTTTATCCGTTTAATCTTATCTATCCCTCCCTCCCCCCACCCACCATATCTTCCTTTTTAAAATGTTTTTTATTAGTCCATTATAGTTACATATAGCGGGGTTAATTTTGACATGATCATATATACACGGAATATAATTTGCTCCATTTCAGTGCCAAGTACCTCCTCTTTCCCTCCCTACTCTCCTCCCCAGGTTCCCCTTGCTCTCCTCTACTGGTCTTCCTTCTATTTATTATTTTTTAATTGGTGCTTTATAGAGACTCATAAAGGTATGTTCACTGTGGTATATTCATATATGTACACAGCATAATTTGGTCACATTTATTCTCAGTTCTTCGCTTTTTCTGTCCATCTCTCTCCCCCTCAATCCCTTTCCTCTACTCCATTGATCTCCCTTCTATTTTCATGAAATCCCCCCACTCATTTTCCTCTAGCTTCTGCATATGAGAAAAAACATTTGACTTTTGACTTTCTGAGTCTGGCTTATTTCACTTAGCATGAGGTTCTCCAATTTTATCCATTGTCCAGCAAATGGCATAATTTCATTCCTCTTTGTGGCTAAGTAAAACTCCAGTGTGTATATGTACTATATTTCCTTTATTCCTTCATCTGTTGACAGGCACTGGGGCTGCTTGTGAATTGCCCTGCTATAAACAATGATGTGCCTGTATCACTATATGCTGATTGGTATATATATATACCAAAGAGTAGGATAGCAGGACATAGGGTGGGTCTATTCCTAGTCTTCTGAGGAATCTCCATACTGCTTTCCCAAATGATTGTCCTAACTGCAGTCCCACCAACAGTGTATCAGTGTCCCTCTCCCTCACCTCCTCACCCCCACCATTTCTTTCAAACACACCTCTCTTAAAAGGTTATTTTTCTCCTAAAAGACTTGACACATACTACATTTTTTTTTCACCTTTTCTTTTTAGTTTAGGAGGATAGACAAGCTATCACTGAGCTACAGTGCCAGGCCACATATTCCATTTCTGTCAGATAACTTACTAAATAGACATCTGGAAACTTTACTCCAGTTATCCTACACTGTTCACCTTACACAAGTGTTGATAATATAAGTGAGATGTGAACACAGTGTATACAGTCTTATGATTGTAGTTGATAAATAAGCCCCAAGTTTACTACTCACTGTAGATGAACTCTTCTATTACTTATATTTACTGCAATCACCAGGCTTTCAATATCACTTAAAAAAAAAGCACACACCTCATTTTATATCCACTAATGTCTTACTGAAGATATTCCATTTAAAAAAACAACTGATATGTGTAGGGGACAACTAACATGTAGAATATTATCTCAGGAGTTCTTTCCTATGACAGAAAACAAGCTGTAACTTAGTTGAAGCATCTCTACAAGATTCATTTCTAAAGTGGCCATTTTGTGAAGGAGCATCTTCCTAAGTGGAGATTCCCTCTGAGAGCACACAGTTTCTCTTTCAGGCAGACTCCCTGAGCACTGTTTACAGAAGTTGCTTGTGTTCTTTACAAGCTGTCTAACTTTTCAACATCACAGAACACAAAGTGAACAGTCTGCTTGGTATTTTGTTTTTACTTCAAGGCAGCTGAACAGAAGCAGAGTGAAGAAAACAGGTCTAAGAGTTGCATAGTGATAACACTTCATATATGTTCGTGCGAAGCTTGACTCTCAAACAGGTGGAATGCTCCAAGGCTCCGTGGGATCTTCCAGGGCACTACAATACAACAGTACCCCCAGCCACTCTGAGCCTTAGCTAACCTTAGCTCAAGTGACTCTGCTAAGGTTCTTCTGGATCAAATAAGCAAAAATAAAATTATTACAGGTAATACCAACCACTGCAATTTAATCTGAGTGATTCTCTCTTAATATGTTAATATATTTCCTCTAAAAACAACTTAGCATTAAAAAGCCATATTGTAGAATTCTGTATGCAATGAATTTGACATTTTTTAAAATTCAGCATATTATATCATTGAAAGGGTATTCTTTTAGAAAAGAAGAACTAAAGCAAATGATGAACACAGCAATGCTCAGAGGCTGAGGGGTGAAGAGACGTTCTTGTTTTACATACTGTGTTTTTTGATTTTGCTACAAACAACCCATGTATGAGTTAACACAAAAATGCAGAAATCACAAGAAATTCAAAGTGAAAAGCACCCTCTTAGTTTTGATGATCAATATACAAACATATAAATTTAAAATAAGTCCTTCAAGCCTTTAGTAGGTATAGTAAAGCCTTTACTTGGTCCTGAAGATTAGTTATTCAGGCAGTTGCTAAGCAACATTCTGTTCTAGAGGGCTAAAGTGCATGAAATTAACAGGTTTTCAGGAAAAGATAAACTGCATGAAAAATTAGGGAATAACTGAAAGGGGAAAAGCATTAACTTGCTAATTAGACTGTAAGACATTCGGTGGCTTTAGTAATAGTGCTTCTTTGCCACTAGCACCAAACAAGCACTTTAGTGCATTCACATTTTAATTTTATTGAAACACTGATCATAATACCTATACACTCAACAGTCTAATTATTTTGAAAACCTCAAATTAAATCAGATCAGGATACTCTACTTGCTACTACTAACAGATCTCCAAAGATAACTTTTTTCTAAGAGTATTTTACAAATCACTAGTTTCAGGTATATCACAACCATAGTTTTTGTGTTAAAAAATGTAATTATTGTAACATGAAATTATAAAGTGACATCTTCATGGTGCTGTGTAGAAACTACCAGGTGGCTAATCTTTGACAGGGCACCCAGAACAGGGGGGAAAGGATCTTCAAGTGTAAAAGAAAGAAGACTCTTACCTACACCATAAGAAAAATGAGTTGAAATGGATTAAAGGCCTGAGACCCTAAACCACAAGTCTCTAGTAGAAAACAGAGAAAGGCTCCTTCACACTAGTCTTGGCATTAGTTTTTTGGTCTGACACCACAAGCACAGGCAATAAAAGCAAAAATAAACAAATGGGACAACATCGAACTAAAAAGCTTCTGCACAGCAAAAGAATCAACAAAATGAAAGGGAATGGGTGAAAATGTTTGCAAACTTTATATATGATGAGGGATTGAGAACCAAAGCACATAAGGAACTCATACAAATAAATAGCAAAACACAAATAACCCAATTTAAAAAAAAAAAAACTTTTTCAGGAGCAAAGGACCTAAATATATGTTTTCACAAAGAAGATATACAAATGGCCAACAGGTAAGTGAGCAGGTGCTCAACATCACTAATCAAAGAAACCAAGTCAAAACCATAAGATGACTTCACACCTCTCAAAGACAAAGGCACGTTGGTGAGGGCATGTAGAAATGGAACCTGCACATTGTTGGTGGGAATACAAACCAATCTAATCCCTAGGGAAGCTGTAGGAAGGGTCCTCAAAAAATTAAAAACAGAACCAAATATGACCCAGAAATTCCACTTGTAGGTATGTGCCCAAGGGAAGGAAACCAGCATGGTTATGAGACATTTACTGCCCATGTAAAATGAAGCATGGTTCACAGCAGCCAGATATGGAAACAACCTAAGTGTCTGTTGATTAGTGAATGGATGCAGAAAATGTGGAGTATATACTTATATGTGTAAAGGAATACTATTAAGTCAAAAAGAAGAAAATCTTACCATTTGACACAACATGTATGAACCTGGAGGACGTTATGCTGAGTGAAATAAACCAACACACAAAAAAAACAAGTTTTGTGTGATCTCAGTCATATTCACAATCTAAAAACATCAAATGTACAGAAGCATAGAATAGCATGGTGGTTGCCAGAAACTGGTAAGAGTGGTAAAAACAGGGAGGTGTTGATCAAGGGGACAAACCTTCAGTTGCAAGATGATTAACTTCTGGGGATCTAATGGGCAGCATGGTGACTGTGATACTGTATTGTAAACTGAAATTTCCTATGGGAATAGATGCTAAGAATTCTCACTACACCACAAAAAGTAACCAACTATATGAGATGTCAGATGTGTTAATCAGCTTGATTGCATTAACTATTTCATAATGTGTGTCTGTGTGTGTGTGTGTGTGTGTATATATATATATATATATATATATATATATATATATATATATATATACACANNTGTGTGTGTGTGTGTGTATATATATATATATATATATATATATATATATATATATATATATATACACACACACACACACACATAAAGATATCAATCATCATATTATAAGCCTTAAACATATATAATTTTTGTCAATTATGCCTCAATAAATCTAGGGGTTGGGGAAGAACTATTCGATAACTAAATAAAAAAAATAATTTTGCTGGGTGTGGTGGTACACACCTGCAATCTCAGTGCCTCAGGAGGCTAGTCAGGAGAATTATGAGTTCAAAGCCAGCCTTAACAAAAGCAAGGATGCTAAGCAACTCAGTGAGACCTGTCTCTAAATAAATTACAAAATAGGGTTGGGGATGTGGCTCAGTGGTCAAGTGCCCCTGAATTCAATCCCTGGAACCCCCCCACCCCAAAAAAAAAAATTGGCAGTCCCAGGACCTTGCACACACATGGCAAAAGCACTACCACCAGAGTATACCCCTATTTCCAAATTTGGTCTTTTATATTAGCATTTTAGAATAAGAACTCCTTCCTGATCTTACTATGTCAACTTAATAAGTAAAAAGGAATGTCATCAGATCTACTGGATATAACAAAGGAAACTCATTAAAAAGGAATTGGCTTAGTAACTGAAGGAAAAATTACTGTAGAATTTCACTACTGTGGGAGAAAAGATAGGAAGGAGAATGTACAGTTTCATCAGTCTGAGAAATCAAGGGAAAATTTTCCACCCTACCCTCTACTTCTCCCCTTTTCCACTTTTAATATTATGTGATACTTTGTATAAAATGGTGCCACAGTGCAAATGTTAATCCCCTTATTCACTGAATGAACTCTCCCCCAAGTTTTTCTGAAGTTCACATTAAGCAAATGCAGAAGTTACTGAGGCCAGTTTTCATAAGTGAGATCAGGAAAAGAACCCATGTTTATGAAGAATATCACCATGGAGGATATGGAAGAGCTTGTGTCTGAGCTGCAAACATACAGTCAGCTCTTATTCCAACTTTTTAGACTTCTTTCCTTTTATTTTTGGGGCACTGGGGATTGGGCCAGAGCCATGCACACATGGACAAGCACTCTACCACTGAGCCACATCCCAGCACCTCTGGCTTCCTTAATTCTGCAGGCAGCTTCTTACTGTATTTTCTTTTCTTCTTCTTCTTCTTCTTTTTTTTAGTTGTTGATAAACCTTTATTTTATTTAAAATAAAATAAATATTTATTTATATGTGGTGCTAAGAATCGAACCCAGTGCCTCACACATGCCAGGCAATTGCACTACCACTGAGCCACAGCCCCAGTCCTTCTTACTGTATTTTAAAATGGCAGTGCTGGACTAAATGATTGGTGAAGTCTACTTTATCTCAACTCCACTTTGAAGTCTAATGCTATATAAGAATAGCTATTTATGAAAAAATTATTCTCTCTTATCTTTAAAATGCTCAGAAGAGGCACTTATGACCAGATTGTAGGATCTTTCAGTGCTTTCTTTTTGTTTTCTCATAGTAATAACCATGTCTCAGACCAAACCAAGAATTCACTGTGAAGTTCTGATTATCCAGGTAAGAGTAAAAGGCCATGAGTTAGCCAGCAGTACATGATGACCACCATGGCTGAGCTACAACATTTTTTGCAAGGGAAGTGAACTGGGTATTAGGGATTGAACACAGAGGCCCTCCACTGAGCTACATTCCCAGTCATTTGCATTTTTTATTTTGAAACAGGGTCTCACTAAGTTGCCCAGGATAGCTTTGAACTTGTCATCTACCTCCCATAGCCTCTCGAGTTGCTGGAATTATAGGGGTACACCACTGCAACTGGCTTATGATATTAAGTTTTAATGACCTTTATTTTATTTTCACAACCCACCAGAATTTTTAACAATGGACTATAGCAGTAAGAAACAATTTCTATGCATAACAAAAATAAATGTATTAACCCCACATTACATGTGCACATACCTACGCGTGCACACAGGCACATAACAAATACCTTTTAATCTCAGTTTGTTTTAAAATGTCTTGACTTGAGCCTTTTCAAAAACCTTACTGCATATAACAGTCTTCTTTTTCAAGAGCCTGTGTCTGTTTACCAGGTACAGAAATGAGGACTGAAGTGAAATGCTCAGTTCAGGATTCTATGAAATCATAGGTGAACAAAGACTCATGTGACAAAAGAGCTGAACAGCCCTTTGCGGTTTCCTAACTCAACTGCTGTGTCACAGGCTCCATGTCACAGAGCTGTTCATGGAAAATCAAGATGGGAGTCAGCCCTTCTGACTCTTCAGTAGGGCCCTAAGGGATGCCCATGGCATGGCTTGCTACTGGCGTACGTACTGGATACAGTTATTCCTTGTGGTCCACACAACACAGCTAAAGTCTTGGGGTAAATGAGGTGGGAATACACTCCTCCTGAGGCTGGGGTTGTGGCTCAGCGGTAGAGCGCTTGCCTAGCGTGTGTGAAGCACTGGGTTTGATCCTCAGCACCACATAAAAATAAATAAACAAAATAAAGAAACTGTGTCCATCTGCAACTAAAAAAGTCTAGGCCTGCATGGGACCATTTGAATGTCCATGTGGCTGCTCTGGTTCAGACTTGCCACAGACCCACAGAACAAGGCTGGAAACTTATTACATGACCGAGACTCAATGGTGATTTGACTCTACTATACTTAATATAAAATCAGGCTTCCCTTCACAACATGACTTTAGGTAATTTATTCTATTGAGAATATCAAGGGAAAACATACGCGAGGAAAGGGTTAGGATAGAAAAGAAGAAGGAATGTTTTAAAAAAGCATTTTTTAGAAATGGGAGCACTTAGAGTCTACTGCAGCCATAATGTTTAAAAGGCAAGAAGTGTTATTTCAAATTCACTGGTGGAATCTATAAATATATCTCTCATTTCCTGGTTGCTTAGGCCATTAAGGGTCTAATCTATTTCCTGAGCTAAAACTAGCTAATGGAAAAATATTTAGAATAGTTGTCATCCATTGGGATGGGCACTTGGCATCTCTTCACCTAAAACATATTCTTCATCATAATTCCCTTTAGCAATTTACATGGTTTCTAAAGGACTAATCTCATTTTTTACATTGAAAGTCTTTGTTTCATAATACATGATAAGGCTCTCTTCCCCTAGTGTTTTAGGGATAAGGACACACCTCTGTGACCTTCTTTACCCTCAACACATTTGTGACACGGGGTCTAGAAGTATGTTACTTGCTTTTCTGTCAAACAGTTCACTTGGGAAATCAATGAACAACAACAATAACAAAGAAGTGACGGAAACCTGTTGATAAGCTTATTATACCACCTATTTGCAATGCTGCTCCAAAGCGGCCTAGGCCCCAATTAGTGGAAGCAAACTACAGTGTGCTGAGGCCAGGTTTACCACAGGCAACCCACAAGGTGACACATACTTCTCATCCCGCAAGTTTATCTCCTGTGACTAGTAGCACACTTGTGACATACCTGTGATTAGACAGAGGACTCAGACAGCAAACTAAGTTTCTGTACAGCCTGAGAGAAGTACTGTCAAGGTAAACACGCCAGAGGAAAACCCCACACGCAGGAGTGCGCCCCACAAGACTCTGTGCTATTCCTCCCTTTCCTTCCGCAGAGATCAATCAGCAACAGCTATCCCAGAAAACAGTCTGCCAGAGCCAGGCTGGGGCTCTCCAGCAAACCTGGCCTTTGAGTTGAGACTTGGGCGTGTGGCTCTCAGGAGCTCAATTTACACTCCTAATTCTGAAATCTGAGCCTGCCAAATTTAAATTTCTTTTAAACCAGTATCTGTAAAGTCTGACTTATACAGAAGATAAAGCTCAGTGAAGTCTGACTGGTCTTCAAAAAGCTAGCCTGGTTTCTTTCAAGCTGCATTCTTGCCACACTATGCAAGTCATTACTTTCCTATAGTCAAGGCAGCTGTCAGTGACAAAGTCACTTTCTGCATTTGGCACAGAGAATTGATATTACTTTTGCTGCTCTGAATGTCTCAGTCTACAACAGAATTATCAATAATATGGTTGCCTTCCTTTTAGAAATATCACTTTTAAAACAAGACAAAGAAAATCATTTAATTTCATAAAGAAAAATAACAAATTTCTGTTAAAATTAACCAATATTTTCTTTAAAGAAATTTGGTTATAAAATCAAAATAGAAACATTTTTCTGTCTGTGCTGTTATTAAAATCAGTTGTACACATATCTGTTCACACATTTCACCTCCTCCTAGCTGAATACTGACAGCACTCTACGCAGTGACACTGCACAGGAGGCAGAAGCTCCCCTGACCCGGCAGGCTTGTAGCAAGCCCCTGGAGTCATCCGCAAACAGAAAACCAGATCCTGTAACAGACCAGCAAGAAGAAAAGGCAACAAAACTTAGTCTAGAGATCCGTATGTGACTGCACCTGGTGGTGACGTTTTAGCTGGATCCCGACACCCACTCGCAGTGTTTCTGTTCTCAGAGGTGAGGTAGTGGACCCACAGACACACCTCCCACGCTCTGCAGCCCAGCCATCCTACTCTCTCTGGAGACCTAAAAAGATGTTTCTCCTCTGTGGTTCTCAGAGTGAAAATTATTCCAAGTAAAAGTTTACAAAAGTACAACTAATTAAAAAGCAAATAATTGCTTCTAGCACCATTAAACTAAAACACTCAATTAAGTGAAGGATAAGTTCTGGTAAGTGGCAACTTAAAAGGTAAATTACCCTTTTTCTGTCTTGGATATAATTGCCATTGGAATGAAGTCAGGTCGACTCAAGTAAACCCTAGAAAAACTAGTCAGAGAATCAGTGTTGGAGAACACAGTGAAGACAGCAGAGTACAACTGACTCAGGGTATGGATGGAGACTTGACCCAGGGCCCTGTTCTGTGGGCTCTGACACTGTGTGGCACTACCCCCCACAACCAGATTGGAGGAACATGGTTCCCAGCTCTATGTCTCATGAAGACCCACAAGCATGGAAGTTTTTTGTTTTTAAATCAGGGCTTGAACCCAGGCTCTTAATCACATCCCCAGCCCTTTTTATTTTTTATTTTAAGACAGGATCTTACCAAGTTCCTTAGGGCCTTGCTAAATTGCTGAGTCTGGCTCTGAACTTGCAATCCTCCTGCCTCAGTCTCCTGAGTTGCTGGGATTACAAGGTATGGGCCACCATGTCTGGCTACATGGAAGTTTTAAAATGTAATTTTGTTCTGTTAGCTTTCTATTACTGTGAAACAAATCGCCATAAACTTAGTGGCTAAAAATAATACTCACAACTCTGTGTGTCAGGGGTCCAAATGTGCTCTGCTCAGGGTATCACAAGGCCCAAGTCAAGATGGCGGCTGGGCTGGGCTCCTATCTGGAGGCTCTGAGGAAGAACCTACTTTGAAGCTCTTTCAGGTTGTTTGGGAGAAGCTAGTTCCTTGAGGTAGGAGGAACAAGGCCAGCTCCTTGCCAGTTGTTGTGGGAGCTGCCTGCCCTCAACTTCTTCAGGCTACCTAACCTTCTTTCTCCTATGGTCCCCTTCATATCCAAAGCAAGCAGTATATGTTGAACCCTTCTTAAACTTCAGTTCTCTCTGGCTTCTGCTTCTGCTGTCAGTCAATCCCAGGATGCAATCTACCTGTCTTATTAATTTATCTGGTACTGGCTGGAATGCAGCACCTTGCACATGCTAGACACATACTCTACCACTGACCTATGCTCCCAGCCCCTCTCTACTGTAATGCCGGCAGTGCCATACAACACAACAAAATCACTGAATGATAGCTGAGCATTGTCACAGGTCCAAGGGATGACACTGGGACATCTCTGGGGTGTTATTTTTAGGAAACAAAGCCACTGTATTCACTAAAAATTAAAGGTAAACAAAACAACAAAAGACAAATGGTACTATAAAGTATTTGCCCAAATGTAAAACAAAGATATTTTAGATTACTTGTAGGTGGATAAGTAATGTGTGCAAATGGCATAAAATATAAAAGGTGTAAAATATAGATAGTAAAAAAGTAAAACCTGTGGGCTGGGGTTGTGGCTCAGAGGTAGAGTGCTCGCCTGCCATGCGTGAGGCACTGAGTTCGATCCTTAGCACCACAAAAAAATAAAATAAAGACATTGTGTCCACCTATAAGAAAAAAAAAACTATATATCTATATATCTATACCTATCTATCTATATCTATCTATCTATCTATCTATCTATCTATCTATCTATCTATCTATCTGTAAAACTTGTTTCTAACACATCACTCAGCCCAGTTCTGCAATTCCCTAGGAATGACTGCTATTTACTAGTTCTTACCCTCCCAGAGAGATCCATGTTTACTAAAGCTTAAATACTAGGAAGGACTGGATTTACCTGTTCTTAAAAGGCTCTACCAAGTAAGTCCCTATTAAATCACGCAGGCTAAGGCTTTTGCGGAGGACTACAGAAGTTATTCTGTGATAAATAGTTTAGATTTTCTAATTATCTGAGGTTAGTAATGATTGTTTCTGTTTTCCTAGAAAATCATCCATTTCTTCCAAGTTTTCAAATTTGCACAGGATTAAGCAAAATATATTCGTATGGTTCCCTTATTCTTTTGTATTTCTGTTATTTGCCTATTATTTCTTAGTCTAGGCTGTCATCCCTATCCGTCTTTTAATGTTATAAATGAATATAAATATATAAATTTAATTTGACTTTAAAAAAGGCCTCTTTATTTATTTATTTATTTTTATAAATCTTTGGGTAATAAAAGGAGACCACAAACTGGCCCCATTACTTTTTTTTTTTTTTTAGGCCTCTTTATTAGTTGATCAATTTTCTCTGTTTTATCTTTACTCCTTTTTTAGGAGTAAATTGCTTAGGTTTATTTCATTGATTACTTTTCCAACTTTTTGAGTTAGATATACAATATAGTTCTTTCTTTCTTCATTAAGATAAGTGCTTTTGGGTCTGGGGTTGTGGCTCGTTGGTAGAGCACTCACTTAGCATGTGTGAGGTGCTGGGTTCGATCCTCAGTACCACATAAAAAAATAAATAAATAAAATAAAGGTATTGTGTCCAACTACAACTAAAAAAATTTTTTAAAAAAAGTGCTTCTGCACTTTAGTTCTGTCCTGCAGGTTCTGATATGTACAGTTTTCATTATGCTCTTTCTCTAGATTTTCTGTAACTTATTTGGTTTCCCCTGTGATCTAATACGTGTTTAAGTAGAAATCTTAAAATGTTCAGGTAATATAAAGTTTTTTTCTAATTCTAACTTTAGTTCCTGATCTACTGCAATGAGATCAGAGCATGTGTTCATTTTGCCTTTTGGAATCATTGGGATTTCCTATATGGTCTATTTTTGCAAATGCTTTATTTGACATTTTTAAAACCCCATTCTTAGTTTTCAGGATACAAAGTTGACAGATGTCAATTACCTACTTTACTTATTATTTGTTCTGGGTTTTCTTGTTCCCGTTTTTTGTCTGCCTGCCTCTCATGAACTGAGGAAGTGGACACCACTCCTCTCCCAGTCTCTCCACGTTTCCTGTGCGGCTGCTCCATGCAGTGCAGGCCTCATCATTGCTGTGCATCGTTCTTCTTTGTCTTATTAAAGCTTGCTCTTCTAAACTCAATCTTTTTTTTTTTTAAATAGGTCTTTAGATGTTGATGGGCCTTTATTTTATTCATTTATTTATATGAGGTGCTTAGAATTGGACCCAGTGTCTCATGCATGCTAGGCAGGTGCTCTACCACTGAGCCTCAACCCCAGCACCCCCCCTCCCCGGATTTTGTGTGTGTGTGTGTGTGTGTGTGTGTGTGTGTGTGGTGTTGGGGATGGAACACAGGGCCTTGTGCATGTGAGGCAAGCCCTCTCCCAACTGAGCTGTATCCCCAGCCCTAAACTCAATCTTGTCTGATATTAAGATACAATTTCTACTTTCTTGTATCTTCCCAGTTTTCAATCTAATCTGAGAGATTCTTCTTGAAGCCCATGACCCTGCTTCTTCTCGATGCCTGATTGCGACCCAGGAAGCTTCTGCTGCCAATCCCTAAGCCCCTGTCCCCTGGGTTCACACAGAACCTTTTGGCTTTGCTCCTCTGAGAATTATGCCACTGGCCTGAGGTTCACAGCTGTGGGCGTCTTTTCTCATCCGCATTCTTCTGTTCTTCATCACATATTGAGGTGTGCAGTTGCGCCTGTCTCCTGCTTTTTTGAAGACAGGGATCTTTTTTGTTCAGCTAGTGCAGCTGGATGATTTGTAAGGGAGAAGGAGAATAATGCTATGACCTTTGCTTTGTCATTTAAAAATCAGAGACTAGAATTTATTCTCTTCCACAGTCCCATTCCCTACATTATGCCCTCTGACCAAAGGCCATACTGTTCGTGCTCTGGAGATGTTCTTGATAACCCTATGTTCTGCCCCTTAGTTCCCTGAGTGAAGAAGGCAGTTTCTTATCTAAAAGGAAGAGAGTATAGAGCTGCCTAGGAACCATGAAAGGAAGTGCAAGCTGCTTGTTCTACATTAGCTCTCTCTTCAGGTCAGTTTAGTCTCCCTGAAAAAGTTGTTTTTCCCCCACTAATTCAAATTTAAACTTTAAAAATTCAAGTTAACTTCAAAGTAAATCTTAACAAAACAATAACAGCTACATGATGTGCTCAGTAGTGTTTCACCTATTTTGTACAATGCCCTTTGCTGGGCACTGATGAGTCACAGCAAGATGAATGCTTCAGGGACCCAGTCTACTGGGTTAGTAGCCATGTTGTCAATAAGCTTTTCTGCTAAGTGCACAGTTCAAGGGAGTCTTCCCAATGTCAAGCTGTGTTATTAGCATTACCCATCTTTCTCTGGGTCCTCTCAATCACATCATCTTTCTTAAACAATCAGAGTTATTCAGGTTGCTTTTTCTTGTTCAAAGTCTATACCTTTTAGAGTGGGCACAAAAGCTGCTGGTGTTCATCAGTCCTCATCTTAGTAACAGAGCCAAAATAATAAAAGATGAACTCACAGAGCAGTTCTATCAATTAGAATATTTTGGCTACAAAGAAAAGAGATCACTCAAGTTATCTTGTGTGTGTATATGTGTTTGTGTGTGTGTGTACAGCAGGGACAGTTACTCCAGGGTTTTGCATTAAAATACGGCTCAAAAGACTGTTATATATATGCCTATGCATGGTGGCACACTCCTGTAATCCCTGCAATTCAGGAGGCTGAGGCAGGAGGATCAATAGTTTAAGGCCAGCCTAAGCAATTTAGCAAGACCCTGTTTTAAAATTAAAAATAAAAAGGGCTGGAGATGCAGCTCAGTGGTAAAGTGTTCCCTAGGTGTTCAATCTCCAGTACTAAAAAACAAAACAAAATAAACACAAGCTACCAAACCTGTCACGTGGCCATCAGAACTAGAAGCAATCTACACAAGCTTCATAGGAAGAACAGGAACACAGGCCGAGAATTCCAAGATGAAGCAGACAGCAACAGCAGGGTCAGTTCCTCAAACCCTCGACGGGAATACTTTTTGACCACCCTCTTCCCTGCATATATCCCCTCCCTCCTGGCCAACACACACACACACACACACACACACACAGACAGTTCAAGGGAGTCTTCCCGATGTTATCAGCATTACCCATCTTTCTCTTTTTAAAGTGTCATGATTGGCTTCTGCTTACTCATCACTCTTGCTCACTCATGGCTTCTACTGACTGTCATCGTTGTTCGCATTTTCTGGTTGAGCATTTGACTTCTGTTTCTATCAAATAATTCTCTGAACCTCAAATTTAATGTTTCCTTAGGGTGAGCATTAGGCCAGTCCACTATGTCACCATCATCAATTCAATTAAGCACTTTATCTAGATTCTGATGGGCTAGCCGCCACACCATCTGACGGCTGGGTCTTACGTTCTCCCAGCACTGGGTCAAGACAGTGAGGGGAGACAGTAGAAAGCATGGCAGCCTGTCCATATCTGCCTAGGGCTGATGTCCTCAGGAGGCTATGGTACCTATTACAATGCTCAAGTCTTCCTTAGTTCTGATGACAAGCATCTTCCATCTTATCCAGGTTCTCTGTGACTGCCAAAAGCATTAATCCTATAAAATAGATCTGCCCGTTTTATTGCATTTTAAGTTTCTTTTGTACTTAAATGTATCATTGTCAAGAGAAATGTCCACATGCTATACCACAAATATATGAGAATTTAGCCAAACCAGCTAGAAACTCTTGGAAACAGCTATATCAAATGATTCCTTTTGCTCGTTTATCAAGGGGTTATAGTGACTAATGTATCTGCTGGCATAAAGGGACCATGCATTTAGTAGGGTCAGGCACTGTGGTGCCTTGAAGGAATTAGAGCTTATAATTACATTTCTGCCACCTAAGACCACACAGACAAAAGCTTTTTAAAATTTCATTTATGACAATTTAGAACTGAATTTAGGTTTTCTCATCACAATCCCTATAAGAATAGGTTTTTTTTTTTTTTTTAAATCATCTTATGGAATGAGAAAAAAAAATCTCAGAAGCCAACAATGCCATCATTTTAGAGGAGAGGTACAGTAGATTCAGTGAACAAGCTCCTATTGGTTCAGAATTTCAGTCAGGGCACAGCTGCAAACTTCAGCCTGGCCTAGCACCTGCACTGAGACAGTCAATGCCTTATTTGTTACAGCACCTGTTTGCCCAAGCTTCACCATATGCCACTGGAACTGAAGAGGAAGCAATCCCCCACAGGTCCAGAATGTGTTCCTTTAAAGCTCCTGTGGGGGCACATGCTCCACCTGTCCCTCTGTATGAGATGTGCCTGATTCTTGTGAAATTACAAACTCTGCCAATCCTAAAAATAATCTGATGTTTTTAAGAGTACGTGAAGAAATATTCATCAAACAAAAAGGTTAGGGAAGAGTCTTACATAACAAACATTACCATGAGAAGTTTTCCATAAAAGAATTGTTCAATTGCCAGATATGAATATAGTACTGATGTGGTTAAAAGAAATCCTTTGTAGTGAATAATCCAGAAAATGTATTCTATAAGAAACACTCTTCTCAATCAGATACATTTCACACTACTTCCAGCATTCATTCAGTTTTCATCCATGGAGTTCTGAGCACTTAACATACCAATTTGCTAGGATTCATGCTGGGAATTCAGCATTTGGAAGTGATTTGACATCATACTTTCCCTCAAGAAAGGAGTCATAAAGGTCCAACAATGTAAAAGGCATGACTGTGAGCAAACAGTGGGGAGCAGGCTGACTGGCTAGTCCACTGGCTGAGGATCCAGAGGGCAGTTGTGATTTCAACATGTCCTATCAAAGACACGCACATCTGCCAACACATTTTGCATCTCTCTCAAAAGTGCTTACCACTTTTGAGATCTGGTAACATCTAGCATCAGGTCTATAAAGGAAGAAAAAATTATTTCTCAGTTCTGATTCATGATTATTTTGGATCTCAGTGTATCATTTTGATTACATGCAATTGTTAAACTAGGCCAGAAGGGAAAGGTGATCAAGGTTGTCATCAGCCCTCTTTTGCAATGAGGGTGCTATTAGCAGGTGGGAAGAAGTAGCTGCAGAAATGCATCATGGAATCAGACACAGGGAGCATGAGGATTGTCTATGGAGGACAGTAAGAAACGCTCTCCCTTCACTCCTCTCTCATGTCTCAAGTATCTTAACGTCACTCACTCCCTGTGCAGACCTCCTAACTTCCTATCTACTCACATAGCCTAGTCTCATACAACAGCAAATGCAGGTCAACAAAGAAAAAGAGAAGTAAAATGAATGGGAAGGAAATTGTGTCCCTGATATGACCTTGAAAGTAAATTAATCTCTTTTAGTGTGATGACAGCTGCTGAAATAGTTAAATCACAGAATCTTTGTGATTTAAAAAGGCAGAAGTTTATGTTTTGTTCACTCAAAGTTCAGTTGGCAGGAGAGTGAGTTTGGGGGATTCTGAACCAGGCAGTCATTCTGGAACTCCACCTTTGGTCAGCCTTCACATGTACCTCCCAAAGCCACTCTGGATACTGACCTTTTAGTTTCTTGAAAAAGAAATGCCTTTTTGACTGAGGGTCTTGAAAAATAGTATTTTCTGTTTAGAGGGTTTTTATATTTTTCTTTTTATTATCAAATATATTTTCATATAAAAAAAGCAGCTGCTGTGTATGACTCCTACACACTTGAGCTCAAAGGCCAACACAGGCCATTACTCAGCTACACCCCTCTGGAAGAGGAGGTATATGAAGGCACTGGTTTCCCCCAGCACACTATTGACAGAGAATCCTTCAGAGGTCAAGCTTAATAGCTGTCTTTTGTCTCCTGTGCCTATTATTAAATGCCAAAGTGTAGGTCACCAAGAACCAGCAGATATGCAGAGAACAAAGAATGGGTTTAGAATTTACTTACAGCTCAGGATTCAGGTGTTCTCGTCATTTTTGGCTTCTACAGATTTTGCTTATTTTCCAATTACATGAGACACATTTACAAATATAGTTAACTATTTTATCTAAAACTAACTCTGAATCAATTCCACTACCCCCACCCCACCACTGCATCTCTCTCAAAAGTGCTTACCACTTTTGAGATCTGGTTTCAAATCTAGGGATTGGCCTAGGGATACTCCACCACTTCTGTAGCTCCAGCCCTTTTTATCTTCTATTTTTGAGACATGGTCTCAAACTTGCAATTCTCCTGCCTCAGCCTCCCAGGTTGCTGGGATTACAGGTGTATACCACTGTGCCCAGATATTCCACTCTTTATCAGATCAAAAATTCCTGTATGATGCACATAACAACCTCTCTTCAGTTGGCTGCTCCTATTAATCATTTAGGGCCTGAGCTTAAAATGTCACTTCCTCTGAAAAGTTTTCCTTGGTGCTCATTCCTCAATCTAAGTTAGCTTATACATTTTTTCTCTCTTGTGACAACTTTCTCTTTCCCTTTGTAACCTCTATCACAACTTGTAACTATACATTATCTTTGTATTATTTGTCTCTTCCATTATTCTGTAAACTTCAGGAGAAGACGAATCTTTTTTTCTTGTGATTATTACCAATCAGAACACCTACTACAATGCTAGGACATAATAAATGTGAAATACTTATCAAGTCAAAGAACTAATTAATCCCAATCTAATATGATCTAAGACTGGCGATAAAAAACAGAATCTGGAACCAGACTGCCTGGATTCAGACTTTGGCTCTGTGACAAATTAGCCAACTAGCCTTTGTTAGGGACTTAAAAATTCTTTGCTAGGGGACTGGGGTTGTGGCTCAGTGGTAGAACACTTGCTTTGCATGTGTAAGGCACTGGATTTAATTCTTAGCACCACATATAAAAAAAAAAGAATAAAATAAAGCTCTGTCAACAACTAAATTTTTTTTTAATTTCCTAAGTTTTTTTTTAATATGACAGCAGAATGCATTACAATTCTTATTACACTATAGAGCACAATGTTTCATATCTCTGGTTGTATATATAGTATATTTACACTAATTTGTGTCTTCACATCTGTACTTTGGATAATAATGATCATCACATTCCACCATCATTAATAACTCCATGCCCCCTCCCTGCCCCTCTGTCCTATCTAGGATGGAGTTAGAGAATATCATGGTAAGTAAAGTAAGCCAATTCCAAGAAACCAAAGGCCGAAATGTTTTCTCTGGTAAGTGGATGGTAATCCATAATGGGGGCAGGCCATGGGATGAGTGGAGGAACTTTGGATCGGGCAAAGGTGCGGGGAAGGGGCACGGAGGTAAGAAAGATGATGAAATGAGAAGGACATTATTATCCTAGGTACATGTATGACTGCACAAATGGTGCGACCCTACTTTGGGTACAACCAGAGAAATGAAAAATTGTGTTCCATTTGCGTACAATAAATCAAAGAATATTCTGCTGTCATGTATAACTAATTAGAACAAATAAATAAACTAAAATAAAAATGGCAAGGCACACAAAATCATAGGAGAAAATATGATATCCTTCTGCAACACACTCATAGCACTTAGTTCATCTGATCCATCAGCAATTCTGTGGGAAGAAAGCCTTAGGATCTGTTCTTAGACTCAGTTTATCTAGAATAGCTGGGAACACCAGCCAAGGAGGCAAGGTTAAGTTGTGGACCTTGGACAGCAGCAGAGGCTCTAGGCATTACAGGCACGTCTGTCTACTGCAGCAGCTTCCTGGAAAATGCAGTACTCATGGATTTTATTTTCTAAACGGCAAAATATTAGAACTTTCCCATTATCTTGGGTCTTCCTTTTTCATCTATATTTTTCTCTAAACACTGAGAGTATATTACATAACCACCCCCCCCCCCGCACCATGTGTTCATCTCCACCCCTCTCTCTCCCATTCCAGGTCCTGGATTGATCCTAAAATAGTCATTGGAGTTTAGATCTTGTCATATTTCATTAAGTAAATTATTTTATAAAGAACAACATTTTACCTTTTTGATCTGGATAGACCATCTACTCATGACAATTCCATTAAATAACAACAACAACAACAACTTTAAGGTAAGTTTAAGCACATTAACCTTGAAAAAAAACGTCTAACTTAAGCAGGCATGGTGGTAAACATACTGCATAACCTCCACATGGCTGATGGAGGCTGAGGCAGGGGGATTACAAGTTTCAAGGCAAACCTCAGCAACTTAGTGAGATCCTGTCTCAAAATAAAAAATAAAAAGGGGTGGGGCATGTAACTCAGTGGTAAAGCTCCCCTGGGTTCAATCCCCAGTATTGTAAAAAATAAACAAGATGCAACCATTGTATACTCAGGGGAAAAAATGTGGAATATGCATTGGAAAAAACTGCTGTAACACTCAACTTAAACTTCTTATTGAAATAGGAATATGTGAATTTAAAGGTCAGCTGCTGCTCTACCTTGTCTAGGAAATTAAATATTTTGGAAGATTCAGATTAGTCTTTAAATCTTTCACTGAATATTCTCATGTGCTATTGTCTTAAGATGTTGGTGTTCATTTTGGCGATATATTTTTCTCTTCTGCATTGATTTATGCGGTCTTAACTTTTCTTTTTAGAGTAAACATTGTTCAATAGTTCATGCACAGCACAATATCTTATGAAAATAAATTAAAATGAAATACTTAATTTAAACTTTTCCCTAAATTGCCTATAAATTCCCCTTCCCCCAGTACCAGGGATTGAACCCAGAGGCCCTTAACCACTGAGCCACAGCCACATCCCCAGAACACCCTGCTTTTTTAAATTTTGAGACAGGGTCTCACTAAATTTCTCAGGGTCTCACCAGTTGCTGAGGCTGGCCTTGAACTTTCAATCCTTCTACCTCAGCCTCCTGAGCTGCTAGGATTACAGGCATGTGCCAATGCATCCAGCTCCTATAAATCTTTTTTTAAAAAATGTTTTTAGATGTTGACGGACTTTTATTTTATTCATTTATTTATATGAGGTGCTAAGAATCAAACCCAGTGCCTCAATATGCTAGGCAAGTACTCTACCACAGAGCCATAACCCTAGCCTTCTCTATAAATCTTAATAACCAGGAGATAGAAAATATAAGTGGGCCTGGGATGCAGTCAGTGGTAGAGCCCTTGACTAGTGTGTGAGAGGCCCTGGGTTCAATTCCCAGCAATGCAAAAGAAGAAAAAGAAAACATTTAAAATTTCAGAGTCCTCTGAATTTGGAAACCAAATTGGCTGATAGATAATAAAATGAGTGTCATAGACTGGATGTTCTATGTAAGCAGAAGATCTTGACTCAAGTATTACTAAGAATTTATAAACATCTACAGCTTCTATTCTCATGGAACATAAACTGATACCAGGTTTACTCATTCACTTGTTTTGTGGAATGTTTTTTGTTTGTTTTACTTGAAAAATAACAACTCTTGGTAAAAGGATATTATGAAACAAAAACTCTTAGTAAGTAAATTTTATTAAATGGTAAGGAAGTCTCCCTCTCCCTGTGACTCTCAGAAACTAAGGTACTGTTTTTCTTTTACTAATTTTTTTTTTTTAAGTTGTAGATGGACAGAATGGATAGAATGCCTTTATTTTATTTGTTTTTATGTGGTGCTGAGGATGGAACCCAGGGCCTCACACATGCCAGGCAAGCTCTGTGCCACTGAGCTACAGCCCCAGCCCTAAGGTCCTGTTTTTATGTACTGAAACATAAACTTGCCACGCACAGATGTGGCAGACTGTTACAGGAGTGGCTCCCAATCAATCTTGGTCCCCATTTCCCTTGGGCAGTGCCTTCATACGCTCTCAGCCACACATTTGGTTTTGAGGACTCGGATGCTGACAAAGGTGACACAGCATGGCTTGACAAGTGTTTGTGCAGTGGGTCCTGCCTTCTCGGAAACCATGATGCTGTGGAGTGCCAAGAATGAAAAGGCACAGGGAAGAGCCTTACCCTGAGCTGCCCACCAGCCATGCTCACGCAACCCAAGGAGTATTAACTACTGCTTAAAACCTGTAAGCTAAAAACAGCAACAGAAAACCTGATACAACGTACAAGCATAAATATGCACAAGCACAAGCACTGCTTGAATTTAATTCATGAAGCATAAAATATGATTGATAATTAAATACAAAATGTGACTATCACTCCACACAAAAAGAAGAAACGGACTGGTCTGTCATTTGAGATCTATATTAGTATTCCTTTGATTTTATTAATTTGACATTCTACCCTGTTTTAAAAGTCTGTGGCATATACTTCTGTTTTTGAATTTTTTTTTTTTTAGTACTGGGGATTTTACCCTGAGGCACTTTACTACTGAGCTACATTTCTAAACCTTTTAAATTTTTATTTTGAGTTTTTGCTAAATTGCCAAGATTCACCTTGTACTTGTGGTCTTCTTGCTTCAGCCTCCCAAGTAGCTGGGATTACATGTGTGTGCCACTGCACCTGGCTGGCATCTTTCTTTTTCTTCTTTATGCCCCCTCCCTTACCTTCATTCTCCTTCGTCTAAGCCAATGAGCTTCTATTCTCCCTCCCCACACCTTATTGTGGGTTAGCATCCACTTCTCAGAGAGACATTCAGCCTTTGATTTTTTGGGATTGGCTGATTTCACTTAGTATGATAGTTCCTTCCATTTGCTAGCAAATGCCATAATTTCATTCTTCTTTATGGCTGAGTAATAATCCACTGTGTATATGTACCACATTTTCTTTATCCATTCATCTGTTGAAGGGCATCTAGGTTGGTTCCATAGCTTAGCTATTGTGAATTGAGCTGCTACATTGATGTGGCTGTGTCACTATAGGATGCTGATTTTAAGTTTTTTGGGTATATACTGAGGAGTGGGATAGCTGGGTCAATTGGTAGTTCCATTCCAAGTTTTCTGAGGAATCTCCATACTGCTTTCCAGAGTGGCTGCACCAATTTGCAATGCCACCAGCAATGTATGAGTGTAGCTTTTTGCCCCACATCCTCACCAACTTTTATTGTTATTTGTATTCTTTTATTTATTTATTTATTTGGTACTGGGGATTGAACCTAGGGCCTTGTGCATGCAAGGCAAGCACTCTCCCATCTGAGCTATATCCCTAGCCCCATTCTTGATAAATGCTGTTCTGACTGGAGTGAGGTGGAATCTCAGTGTAGTTTTAATCCACATTTCTCTAATTGCTGAACATTCTTTTCATATTTGTTGACTGTTCACAGTTCTTCTGTGAAGTGCCTGTTTAATTCCTTTGCCCATTTATTGATTGGGTTATTTTTTTTTTTTTTGGTATTAAGTATTTTGAGTTCTTTATATATCCTGGAGATTAATGCTATGAGGTGCTTGTCATGAAGACTTTCTCCCATTCTGTAGGCTCTCCCTTCGTATTGCTGATTGTTCCTTTGCTGAGAAGAAGCTTTTGAGTTTGATTCCTGATTTTACTTCTCGTGAAGGAAGTCAGATCCTGGGCTGGCATGGTGAAGATTTGGGCCTACTTTTTCTTCTATTAGACACAGGGTCTCTGTTCTAATGCCCAAGTCTTTGATCCATTTTGAGTTGAGTTTTTGGGCAGGACGAGAGATAGGGGTTTAATTTCTTTTTGCTATATACAGATTTCCAGTTCTCCTAGCACTATTTGTTGATGAGGCTATGTTTTTGGCACCTTTGTCTAGTATGGGTTTGTCTTTGTGTCTTTTATTCTGTTTCTTTGGTCTTCATGACTGTTTTGGTGCCAAAACCTGCCATTTTTTGTTACTATAGCTCTGAAGTATAATTTAAGGTCTGGTATTTTGATGCCTCCTGCTTCACTTTTCTCGCTAAGGATTGCTTTGTGTATTCTGGGCCTCTTATTTTTCTAAATGAATTTCATGAGTGTTTTTCTATTTATATGAAGAATGTCATTTGCATTTTAATAGGAATTGCATTAAATCTGTATAGCACTTTTGGTAGTACGGCCATTTTGACAATATTAATTCTGCCTATCCAAGAACATGGGAAATCTTTCCATCTTCTTTCTAGTTTTCATTGGCATATTCATCTTGATGTCAATTCTTATGGCATAATTATTTTTACTTTAGAAACTAAGAAGTTTATGCAAATTAAACTTGAAGAAAAAATTTAAGTATTCAAAAATCACTGAATAATGATTCAAAAAATAAAATATGTAAAGATAAGAGAGGGCATCTGGTTAGCTAGAACACAAAGTGAGACAGCTGACCTCTCATGGGCTTAACAGACTCTTATGGGTCTGTTAAAGTGGAAAATTCACAAATTTATATTTAGCTGCATAATATGATAAGACCTTTTTTTTTTTTTTTTCCAGATAGGATCTTGCTAGGTCATCCAGGCTGGCCTCAAACTTGTGATGCTTCTGCTTCAGTCTCCCAAGTCACTGAGATTACAGATATGTGCCACCATGCCAGTTTATACACCATTCTTAGAAGTAGAATTCAGCTGGGCATGGTGACACATTCTGTAATCCCAGAGACTCACAAGGCAGAGGCAAGAGGATCGTAAATTTGAGGCCAGCCTCAACAACTTAGTAAGACCCCAGTAATTGAGGAAACCCCTGTCTCAAAATAAAAAGGGCTGAAGATGTGGCTCAGTGGTACAGCACCCTCGGATCAATCTCAAGTATCAAAAAAAAAAAAAAGGTAGAATTCCAACCAATTTCATCTTTTATTTTACCTTTCTATAGAAAGAAACCTGGCATACCATTCAGTGTAACGTAGGAGGATTTTTTTTCTGTAATATTTTTTTCCAGAAATATTTTCAAGAAAAATTTAAAACCCAATATTCTTCATGTCTTATGAACAGTATTTGTTAACTGAATATACATAAACAAGTAGTAGATGGACTTCTTTGATCCATCCATATGCTAGGTGTTGGATTAGGCACAAGGCAACTGCGGAGGGCAAGGTAGAGTGTACCCATGAGGGGCATATAGTCAGGGGAAATGACTCAAAATAATTGTAATAATAAGAAAACACTTGCACTTATGCAGTGCTTGATACAAAGTTTCTCACTTCTGTTATCCTCATAGCAATCCCATCTTACAAGTACCATATTCTTTTTACAGAGAGATAACTGAGGTATACTGAGCATAGAAACTTGCCAGAGCTAACAAGTAGAGCATCCCAGACTTGAATTCCAACAGCATGGCTTCTGAAAACTACTAGGAACAAACCATCCCGCAGTGGTAGTCTGCTGGAAGAACTGCAGAGTCAGAATAAAGAGGCTGTTATTATTCTGACCTGGCTTTTAAAGTGTAAATAAGAGTCTGCTTGACTACGCAGCTTCAGAAGGACTTGATAAATCATTCCGCCATGCTTCACAGATGTGCCTAACTTAATCACTTCTTACAACATCCCTGGGCAGCTGCATTACCTCATTTCATGGGGAGGAGCTCACACTTGTGGACATTCTGTGACTTTCTTGGGATCCCCATTCAGTAAGAACTGCAGCCAGAATTCAAACCCAGACCAGCATGCCTCCACCTACTCCAGGAACTCTGCAGAGGGCAAGTATTCCAGGAGGGAGCGATAGGATGTGACAGGGGCATGGCATCTTGGCATGAAGTAATGGGTATGTGTCCAGCTGAGGGGCATGGGGCATACTGTACACGAAGGCGCTGCAGCCTTCTCTGTGCTGAGGAGAGCTACAATGAGGGGGTTTCCTGTAGACAACACAAGTGCGGAAGCATAGGGGACACTAGAGAGGACAGAAGGGAAAGCAGTTGGCCCAGCAAGTCAGGGCCTGAACTTGAATTCTGAAGGGTCCAACAAGAGCCTTCTATGTCAGACAATCTACAAAATTTTTCTTTTGAGAGGGGAGGGCGATGTCTGCCATTTGAATTCTTAAACAGTGGCCACCCTAGAATTTGTTAAAATATTTTAGGAAAAAGTTATTCAGGGCTGGGGTGAAACTCAGAGGCAGAGTGCTTGTTTAGTGTGTACAAGGCCCCGGGTTCCATCTCTAACATCACACACACATACAGAAACACAGAAGTTTTATTCAAGTGATTTCAGAAAACAAACTATGACCCTGTGTCTTACATAGTATTCAAATGATGTTGCTTAAAATACTCATTCTATTATAATACAGTATAGACTATCTTCTACCCCTGAACATGATAGTCACGCTATGACTTACACGCACAATTCACCGTCTCTAGTAAAAGAAGGGGACAAGGGAGGCTATGGTTTAATGTAATGTATAAGACAACATAAAGGCAGAGCTCTTAAAGGTAACAAGACCACCAGCACAGGGTATGTAAGGTAAAACAGAACTTTTAATCAGCTGAAATACATACCAGAGGAAATTCCTTGCCAGCTAAGTGGGTTGATGAAAGTGCAAGGTGGTTGTGGGGAAAAAAAAAAAGATATTTTAGATAATCTGTTTAGGAGAAAAGAGAGAACTTGGGTATGCTGACAAAAATAGGAAACTGCCATGTGTTATCAGATGTTGAAGGTACAGCTCAGAGCTGCCACGCAAGATTTATGTTCAGAAGATGAGAGCATTTTCTGGGAGACTGAGAAAAAATTTGTGTCTGGTCGACCATGAGAAGAATAGGGTATGGGTCAGCTGAATCCCCTTCCAAATAAACCTGTTGAAGCTCTAACTCCCCAGTACTTCAGAATATAACTATTTGAAGACAAGGCCTTTAAAGAGATAAAGTAAATTGAAATAGAGTCATCAGGTTGGGCCATGACTTGACCTGTGCACTTATGAAAAGAGTTTAGGACACAGACCTCATGGGCACAGGGACTACCACATGAGGACACAACAAGGTAGCCATCTGAAAGCTGAGGGGCCTCAGAAAAGTCAACTCTGCCAAAACCTGACTCTCAGACATTAGTGTCCAGAACAGTCAGGCAAAAGCCTCCATTGTTTAAGCCTCCCAGCTGTGTGGTGCCTTGTTATGGCAGCTTTGGCAACTGACAGCCTTGAAGCTAGGGGCTGATGAGGAACAGAAAGCACTGCCTGTTGAGGAAGGAGCTCTGAGAATGTCAGCTTTGGCTCTCAGAATAAAAGTAGTAAGAGCCAGTAGAGTGCAGCCACCCCCGGAAAGGGGTCGTGGAATAAAACACAGGCTAGACCACACTGATAAGCGTGTTATGCTTGTGCCCAGTGGGTAGCAGAAGCTTCCCGAGCTTCCACTACACCGCCTCTTCATGTGGTCTGTATTCCAAGATTCCTTTAAGTTATAATATCAAAAAATCAAAAACAAGTATTTGAAAGAGACTCTGTGGATTACATATGATGATTTGGGCAGGAAATATCTATGGCAGAGGAAAGAGAAAAGGCAGACATTTGGGATGAAAGAAGTGACACCCTGTCCAAAGATGGGAGAACAGAAAGTCCCCAGCTAGAGAATCTGCCAGGAGAAAAGCCGGCCTGTTAACAGCAGCCATGGATGACAGAGAGGAATACGATTCTTCCCTCAGTGTACGCACTTCCGTGGAATCTCAGAAAGCTTAACAAACAACATTTGGATATATGTAAATACAACTTAAAATTTCCACTATCTTTTTCTGGTTGCTATGCTCACTTACAAGTTTTTTCCACCATTCTTAAACAAAAATTTTTCATGGGGTTGGGGGAGAGCAGGGAAGGAAAAGGAGAGAAAAAGGCACACTAGTAGAATAAGTAGCTTCTCCAGAGTATTAGGTTTAGTTCTTTGCTAACTAAATGCTACATAGATCCAAGAATTGGAGGAGTGAGAATAGCAACAATTACTAAGTAAATGTAATGCAAATGTCCTTCATATCTCAGAGCAGAGGCACTGGTATCTGAAATAGTTGTGGTTAAGAGTTTGGAATAGAGACAATCCCTGACTTAGGATGGTTAAACTTCAAGGATTTTTCAATTTTACCAGGGCACCAAATCTATAACCATTAGCAAAAGCCATACTTCAAATTTTGAATTTTTAATTTTGACCTTTTCCTGGTTACTGATATGTGTTAGATTGTCACAATGCCACCCCCAGTCACCACGCAATCAATAGGTAAGCAATGATACTGCAGTGTATGACACTGCTGTGCCCTGATGTCCCACAGGCTAGGCAATCAGGTCCATATTGGCTTGATGATGTTTCCAACTTATGACAGACTTATCAGGATGTCACCTCCTCTTGCAGTGAAGAGCATCCTTTCTAAACACTCAGGAGGTCCAATGGCCCAGCCTAAGCTGTTCTAAACCTAAGACATTGACATTGATTTTTATTTCTGCCTGAGAGAACAATAGTAAATCATTCCAGGAGGCAGCAACAAGGGCACAGAGGAACATTATTTCTTGTCTAAATCAGATTCCTAAACATGAACAATGAAGCATACTTAAGATATAATCTTAGTATGAATAAATAAATAAACTCAAAGGAATGTGGATCTCACTGTAAACAGTTGTGGGGAAATCATTTATTACTGCTGTTCCCAACCGTGAAGCTCTAACTTAACTCTTCAACACTGACTGATAAAAATAAATCATACCACCTGGATAAAAGATAATTGTCAAAATACTTCAGAAAGTGAAAATTCCCATTTAAAAGCATAACCATGAATCTTACTAAGTCTTACAAGACTACTAGGGGTGAATTAGGTGCAGGGGAAAAAAAAGAATACACTAAAATTTTTGAAGAAAGAGAAAATACTAAGTGGGGTAGCAACTCTGGTGTTCCTTTTTGTGTTAATTAAGTGTGGAAAGTATGTAGCACCAATTTTGGAATGTAGATAAGGGCATAAAGCTTTATTCCTATGTTATGTTATTTTACTATTTACCACTTTCTAATAAAAGATAAACCCATATAAAAATCATTTTTTTCATCCATTTATCTTATTTTTCTTTAGGGAAGGAAAATCTAATGACTCATATGTAGAACAGTTTATGATACAATACACAGTTCACCTATCAAGTTAATTTAAAAATGTCTATATCGTTTTCTTTTTAATGGACTTGAGAAAATGACTGGCAGAAAGAAGTAGGCATAAGGGTAGAGAAAAAATAGAAGAAGCAAAGAAAGGTGATCAGTGCATTCCAGCTGGCTAGGAACAGTACAGTATAAAAGCTGTTTCCTAATCGTGGAGGGTGCCAGGTTCTGGGAACCTGGAGCTGCAGCCAATCTTCTCCGCCTGTGGTCAGCTGTTTCAGAGCACATCCAACACTAATGTGTTCCTTGCTCAGTGAGAAAAAACAATTCTTAAATCTAATATACTCTGAGAATTGTGAACACTAACAGAAGCCTCTAAGGGAAAAAGGGAAAAGGTGTTGATATAGAAACTACTTCATCATCAGTTTCTTAATGATCACATCACTGAATCCTACAGCACAATTAACATTTCTCCAGCAGCAGATTAAGACTGGAGAAGTTAGACTTAATGACGTCTAAATACCTGAAGTGTGGCTATCAATGTACAGAGGTCTTTATGGGAAAGGAACACTAAGTGCATTTTCATCAAAATAAACTTTTTCAGTGATGCACATGAGGGTTCACATTTTAGATGCATGGAGTCAACAGCAGCTTCTGTGTGGCTTCACTGCTAATTCAAATAAAGCATCCATTTGGGAGACAGCGTCCTTGTTCACAGACCAAACAATGGCCAGTGATACGCAGCAAGCAGCATGAAGAAGGGAGAAGCAAACTGCTTTAAATATCAAAGTTCTTTGCAGTTTTTCTCTAGAGTGAAAGTTATTTTCAAATAATTCAAATCCATGGTTACAAGTATGGGAGGAGGTCTTGAAGGGAAAAAAAAGGAAAGTGTTGAAAAGGGATTCAGCACTATCCCATTAAAACCATCAACTGTGAAGGGTAAGATGGAACTGTACTCATCCACTCTGGGAGAGTGGGAAATTGTTCAGCACTGTGTACAGGTAACTGAGCTGGAGCACAGCTTAGAATTTTCTGAGGCTAGTAGTTACCATAGCAACAGTGTGTCATTGGCAGCTACCTTTCTGGAATGGAGGAGGAAGGCAATTTTGGTGTGAGAGAGGAAGATTCCAGGTTAGGTGTAGCATTTTGCCATTAGGGCCCTCCTCATTCCCCCTACTCAGAGCCTCTGCCATCTTTGTTTATTTCAATGTCCCCCCCCCCCTTTTTGGTACTGGGAACTAAACCCAGGGGTGCTCTACCACTGAGCTATACCCCCACCCTTTTTATTTTTTATTTTAAGACAGGGTCTTGCTAAGTTGCCCAGGCTGGTCTAGAACTCGGTCCAAGAATGCTTTATCTAACACTTAGCCTCTACCTGAAAGTCTGCCATCTCCTAAACTTTCCAACTGCACACCACTATGATGATGGTGAGATGACTCTCATCCTTCCCCATTCATTGGAACCCCTCACTGTTCACAGATTCATTAGTTGCAGTAGATCAGAATAGGGAGAGGGGAGGTGGTAGGAACAGTGGAATATAGGATACATATTAGTTTTTTTAAAAAAACAATAAGCTACTATAAATTCAGTACAGTGGGTTGTGATTAGCTTTTTGGTTTGGGGACTTTCTTGGGATGAGGAGAGAAGTTTGAAATAAAATACAACACAATACAGTAAAACACAACGCATCAGAGTGCCTCAAACAATGTAGGGGTAAATCTCTCCAGGGATGTATGAATGTATACGTGCACCTATCTATGGCTCAGGTCTGGAATGAAAAGCAGTTTCAAAATGTAGGTCTTGGTTTAAAAAACTGTTTGAACCTTAGTGTGGTGGCCAATGTTCCAATCCCTGAATATGTGCCTTTCTACAGTTTCATGTCACATCAGCCTCACAATCATCCACTCTACAATCATGTTATGAATTAAAATGGTACCTACGGGATGTTAAGAAATAGAAATAGCTAAGAAATAGACACTCACCTTAGATAATATAGAAAAACAAAAACAAAAACAAAACCCAAACCCAACAAAACATTATTCATACATTGTACAATTATTAAATTATTTAAGATTTTTAATTATTAAAATCTTATTTAAACCTTTTTAAAAATACTCACATATATCTAGTGATGTCCAAATAAATCATGCTGGTTGCAAGATACTTCCTTTCCTGCAATGGTCTACTGGGTTCATATTATGACTTATTTTCTAATGTTTTGTGTTTCTGTATCTCTTAGATCTCATATTTCTGGATTGTCAACTATTAGCTACCTTCTCTGAGAAATTTCATAAATTATATTGAGAAAAAAATCTTTCCTTATACATTTCATATTTTTGGATTGGTTGCCTGAGTTTTTGTTCTTAATCATTTGCCAATAGTATTTGATTTCCTAGAAAACACTTAACTTTTCACCTTACCTGTACATCTTAGTTCTCACTCTTTTATTCTTAGAAATTATGTTTTACTTCAATAGATTTCTACAGCATCACCCCAATTCACAGTACTTCTCCTGGCATCTCTGAAGCAATCAGTGGCTGAAGCTCACTTTCAAACTTACCTCCTACAAAATTCAATCAAAGAAACCATGGCCACTGGAATATACTTCCAAAATCTACACACAGATGTGGTTTAGGCTTAGATATGTGGCCCAGCCAAATCAATCATCACACTTGAAGGCTTTAAGGAGTTTGTATCTTCAGAGGTCTTTTTTGATACACTTGGAAAATGATCTTTTTGAATATAGGTTTCATTAGAAAAGACAAAATAACATTTTTTCCCTGCTCAGTTGTTAACTTTCAAAGCATTTAACTGTGTGTGTGTGTGTGTGTGTGTGTATGTGTGTTTTAACATTTACAATGTACTTTAAAATAGGTTAAAACTCAAAACAAAGGCATTACACCATGAAAGCGTTATAGTAGTTATGGTAATTAAGAGAAGTCTCTCTCAATTATTTATTAAGCTCATGTAACTACAGTTTCCGTGATGAGTTTAATAAATTGATGGCAACTCTTTTGTTTAGTTGCTCAGTTAAAAATCTATGGAATTGCCTTGATTGTTCTTTTATTATCATATCCACATTTAACACACCATAAAATCTTGTTGGTTTCTTTCAAGATACACCCTGTTGCCAACCATCTTCATTTCCATTCCATCTCTATCTCCAGGGTGATCACTCTGATTCAATCTGTCATCATCTATCAATGGGATTACTGCAAAACCTCCTGTCTGATCTCCCTACTTTTCCTGCCTGTTCTTAACAAAATATGCATTGTGCTTCTCTGAGAACCTCAGACAGAGCCTATCATTCTTCCATTCAAACTCTGAAAGGGCTCCCCATTTCAAAATAAAGTCTAAGTCCTTATAATAATCACAATTTCTGTCCCCTGGTGAGCACATTGACTTCCTATTCTACTTCTCTGATTTCATCTATTTCACTACAGATACACTGACCTTCTTCCTATTTCTCAAACCCACCAGGCCTGAGCCAGCCTCAGGGTCTTTGTACTGGCAAGCTGTGTCTGCCTAGAATATTCTTCCCCAGGGCAGCTCTACCAGTAACCCCTATCTCCTGTTTCATTCATCTTCTCAGTGAGGACAACACTGACTAACCAAGAACAGCCACAACCTTCCCCACTCCACCAATCCAACCCTGATCTTTCCCCTTTTCACAACTATTTATCACTTCAAAAGTATTAAATTCATTTATTATGTCAATTATTTGGTGTCCATTTTTTTCAAGCAAGAATGTAAGTTCCATAAGACATGTCTGTCCATTTGTTTAAGATTATATAGGACAAAGCAAGAAAAGCCTGATTTAGGCAAAGCTTTCAGTTCTCTAAGGAACTTAGAAAGTTTAAATCTTGATCTGCCCATTTCTATCCGGCGCCTGCCAAATGCCTACACATACATTGGTCCCTGTCGTATGTTTGATAAAACTAAACAAATCTTCTAAGGAGTTCAAAATTGAAAACTCTATCTACAAAGTTGTGATATTAAAGTGAGAATGCAAACAAATTTATTTTAGGTAAGAAGGTCCCTTAGTATATTTCAGAGGTATAAGAATCAATGTTGGTAAACTGGCTCCAAATCTTTTAAAAGTGTGCATTCTCACTTTAATATCACAACTTCCTTTCCCCTTTCCCCTTTTCTTTTCTTTTGTGCTGGGGATTGAACCCAGGGCCTTGTGCAGGTGCAGCAAGCACTCTGCCAACTGAGCTCTATCCCCAGCCCTAATATCACAACTTTGTAGATAGAGTTTTCAATTTTGAACTCCTTAGAAGATTTGTTTAGTTTTATCAGACATACGACAGGACCAATGTATGTGTAGGCATTTGGCAGGCGCCAGATAGAAATGGGCAGATCAAGACTTAAACTTTCCAAGTTCCTTAGAGAACTGAAAGCATCGTCTAAAACAGGCTTTTCTTGCTTTGTCCTAAATAATCTTAAAACAGATGGCAAAAGCAAAATATGAAGTCTGCTGCCATGGAAACCACTATCACAGCAGCACTCTCTGGAGCCCCACCTATAAGATAAATGTTTGTCTTCCTATTGTTACAAACTGAACCAGACAACTTTCACTTTAAGTACCATTAGAAGGTACAGCAACCACATATATACTGGCTGGATAAAAAGTCTTGAAAAATTAGCTCACACACAACCTTAAAAATAGTCAAAACCCTGCAGTATAGAGAAGATGATATTTACATCATTTGTTATGTTATTTTGCATTCAAAGTATACCTTTATCATATAAAACTTCACATGTCTTACTTTAATATTGCAAGCCTGCTCCATCAGTCTTCTCGCATTTTCCTCTGCCCTGTATCTCTTTGGAAGCTGAACTCTGAAGAACTTTAAAGCACCTTCAAAATCAGCCTGTAGAAGATCTTCCTTTGAGGTCTGAAAAAAAAATCACCAAGAATTACCATTACATTTTAGACTGCATTTGGGACATATATATTACAAAAGGAATTTCTATTTTCCTGGATATATTTTTTTAGCTAAGGTCTAAAAAGTTCCAAAAGTTCTAGAAGCTTTTCCCAATATTTAGAGGATATTGCTATAAGCTAATAAAATCACTATAACTTGTAGAAGCAATCTGAGTTAACTAATGAATTAATATTTGATTTAGACTACCTGAAGATTATAATTGTGGATCCTGGCAAAGTTTATTAAGTTACAGCTCTGAGAACAAAACAAAAAAGGAAAAAGAACTCTTGCACTAATCTATGACTTTACCTTGATGAGCATCTTAAGGACAGGACTACAAACATGACTGAAGACACAGACCATGCCACCGAAGCCCATTAGTTACATAAGAAAGGCCTAATGGGAAGATGGCTTCAACTAATGACAGTAGCAGCAGAAGAAGTAAATTAAGCCAACTATTGACTTTTTATAAAAACTATTGCTTGCAAAATTAATTAAAAAAAATAACCAGTTGGAAATATATATATATATAGATGCATTAAAAAAGACTGAAAGGGAACAAACAAAATGTATATCTGGCTGGTGGGATCACAGGTTTTTCTTTTTAATATTTGTTGTATTTTCTGCAGTAATGCGTTTGCAATAAATAATAAGTGTTCTTATAAACAACCTTTTGTGAACACCCTGATACATATTATAGATTTAGGAGGAATAGTTACCCAGAAGTAAACCAAAAAGAAATTAGATGAGTTAGAGTCAGTATTGAATTGTCAAAAGCATCAGTAATTAAAAGAAATCACAGAATTATATGCTAGTTAAAAATGCTAACTTTTGGGACTGGGGATGTGGCTCAGCAGCAGATTGCTCACCTAGCACACGTGCAGGGTCCTGGGTTCAATCCTCAGCACCACAAAAATAAATAAATAAAATAAAGGTATTGTGTCCAACCACAACTAAATAAAATGTTTTTTAAAAACTGCTAACTTTATTTAACTTCAAATATAAGGATACAGCCTTTCAAATTAAAGACTGTATCAAAGCAGTATATAGTACGTGTAATTTCTGTTCACAACAGGGCTTAACTTCTTGTCATCACCACTAGGTCCAAGTCACTGGCATCTCGTAGCTTGAGCCACTTCAGTGACATCCTTCTTTCTGCTCTTGCTCCCCTCAATCTACTGTCCTTATTGCCAAAAAAAAATTCTTTGGAGGCAAAGGTTCCCAGTGAGCTCAGAACCCAGTCCAACTCCTTCCCAGGGAGCACAGGCCTCCTGTGGTCCCAGTCCTCCCTCCAGCATGTTTGGAACCACTGCTCCCTCCTTGTCCTCAAGACCAAGGCCCAGGCTTTCTTTCCAGTTTCTGTACACACATCAAGTTTCTTCATTGCTGAAGGTCATTGGCTGGTTCTTCTGCCTGGCATACTTTTCTCCCAGATCTTTACAAAGAAAGCAACTTTTTGTTATGCAGATTTGGGTTCAAATGTAAGATGACTTAAATTCTTCCCCCACCTCATCAAGTCACTTTGCAATTTTATAGCTGTTCCCCTTCTCTCTCCCCTAAGGAAGTTTTTCTCCTCCCCCATTTCCTGTCGTGTTCACTGTTATATCCACAGCAACAAGAACAAGGCCCCAAATAGAGGAGGTACTCAATTAAAATCTGTTACAGAATGAATGAATGAAGTCTACCTTCATCTCTCTTTTACTATGTACATATACACCAGTTTTCCTTCCTTTCTCCTCTGGCCCTTAAAGAAACACATAAAATAATACACCAACTAACACCTTGGGATGTGGCTCAAGTGGTAACGCGCTCACCTGGCATGCACATAGTCTTGGGCAGTTTCACATAGTCTTGGTTAGCCCACCTTTATATCAGCAAATTAGTAGTCAAAAAATAGAGCAGGGCCAGGTGGGGTGGTGCACATCTCTAATCCCAGCAGCTCAGAAGGCTGAGTCAGGAGAATCTCGAGTTCAAACCCAGCCTCAGCAATGGAGCTAATCAACTCAGTGAGACCCTGTTTCTAAATAAAATACAAAACAGGGCTGAGGAAGTGGCTCAGTGACTAAGTGCCCCTGAGTTCAAAATCCCCGGTATCAAAACAAACAAACAAAAAACAGCTGGGCTAACAGTGACAGTGAAAAAAATATAAAACTTCAGTACATCTAAGATTTATTTCCTTCCTCATAAAGACTCGTATTTGACGGCAAGTTGTGCTGGAGAGAATGTTTATCATGGTCTCAACTCACCTTAATCTAGTTGGAAAAGGCAGTTACTGGAAAGAGTCCCTCTAACTGAAACAGGAGCTGCTGGATTACTGGGAAACATCAGCTACCAGTTACACTGGACACAGCCATATCCCAGTCTTCCCTTTTCACATATAACACCAGTCCTGGTGACAGTTCTCTAGAAGTGGTTTGGAAAATTCAAGATGGGCTGCTTATTGAGCTTATAGGAAAGAAAAGGATGAGCCCTTTCCTGACTACCCAAAGGTCTCTGAGGGCACTTGTACTTTCAGTGCAACTAACCTCTAGTTTCCTGGAAACACATGCCCCAAATGGTGTGTGTGATGGGGGCAGTGGTTTGGTTACCTAATTTTCTAATACTGTCCAAGGTCTACTTCCAAGGCCTTTGAGCTCATACAAAAGCAGAAGCCTGGGATGAAAGATGATACTATCTGTATCTGACTAGACCTCTCTCTAGTCAGAAACAGATAGTCATGTTCGCATAGATGCTGCTTGAGGTGCTGCTCAGTCCACCTCAGGCTGAATCTCAGGACAGCAGAAGACACTGTTAGTGTTGGTGAAGCTCTGGAGCATACAGCTTGCCCAACGCAGTTAAGCCCAGACAGAGGACAGCTATGAAGAAGGGAGGCTCAGGTACACAACTGTGGAGACTTCATCTTACTCAATTCTCTACCTCAGTCTCTGGAAAATGCTTGCCCCATAAAGGTACACAAGACTGCAAATATTGGAATGAATTCATTCTAATACCAACTCCAGCTAACTCGTGGTATTACTCAAGTTTTCCCATTTTAAAAATGGGAATGTCTTTAATATCAAGTATTTGAGAATGACATAAGTTAAGGTATATGAGCATATTTTGTGAACACCAAACAAATATGAGGGATGATATTCACTAAGTTATCTGTGTTGCTCGAATACTGATATTTTACTGGTGAAAAACAGTGCTCTGTTATCACTAATGTAAAGAAGGTGGCTAAGTTGTAAAAACTCATACTCTTCTGGTGGAGTGCAAGACAGCTGATTTCACTGTGAATGAAGAAAGGTTGCCAGTAAGCAAAACAATACGGGGTTCTAGAAGAACCTGCAGTCCAACTCTTAGACTGATGGGCTGTCTCCTCCAATTTCCTACCTTTAGGAGACTTCCATAATCACGAAGTATTACCTCAAAAGCCTTTGCAATGCCATAAGCGGATTATAAGCTTATAGGGATAACTCTCCATTTTTCTGACAACTGTATCTAAGAGGTTTTTCCTTCTACAATTGAAGGATAGACTCTCCTTGCTCTGCAAATATTTGGGTGCTTCACTAAGGACTTATTAGAAAGTAGTAGTTTGAGTATATTTTTTCTTTCAATTTTTTTTTTTTTTTTTGGAGTTCTGGAAAATGAACCCAGGGTCTCACTCAAATACCCTCCCTCCCTTTTAAAAATATTTTCTTTTTAAAAAATATTTATTTATGGGCTGGGGCTGTAGCTCAGTTGCAGAGCACTTGCCTATCATGTGTGAGGCACTGGGTTCTATCCTTAGCACTGCATAAAAAGCTAAACAAATAAAGGCATGCTGTCCATCTACAACTAAAAAAAAAAAGAAAGAAAATTAATTTATTTATTCTAATTTGTTGTACATGACAGCAGAATGCATTTAAATTCATAGTATACATATAGAGCACAATTTTTCACATCTCTGGTTGTACACAAAGTAGAGTCACACCATTCATGTCTTCATACATGTACCTAGGGTAATGATGTCCATCTCATTCCACCATCTTTCCTTCCCCTATGCCCCCTCCCTTCCCCTCCCTCCCCTTTGCCCTATCCTCAGTTCCTCCATTCCTCCCATACTCTCCCCAACCCCCACTATGGATCAGCATCCACAACAGAGAAAACAAGAGTATTTTCTTTTTTTTTTTTTAATTATAATTCATGTGTGTGTATCTATGGTCATACATTTTCTTTCCTGACTACATATTGATGGCCCCCCTAAAAGGAAAATATTTTTTTAAAAGTTTAATGTAAGGTCTCACCACCTAGAAAAAACTCAATTAACTTTTTTTACATTACTTGTCCATTTTTTTGCCTGATGTTTCTACACACATCGTATTCATATTTAATAAAATTAGAATCATACTGAATGTTATTTATTAAATATATATGGTTCACTAATATAATAGCAGTCTAAAATATAAGTAGCAGTGCTTTCTATGAAAATAAAACAGGCTACCAGTTTTCACAAATACGAATTATTAATCATCTGGCTATGGAGATGATAACTTAATGGTTATAATTACATTTATAATTGTCTGATACTAATCTTCTGACAACAAAAAGAGGTTTAACAGATGATTTTTGTGATTATAATGCCCAAGCTCTAAAAAGGTATCCCTAAAAGGCAGTCTAAGACTTCAAGAATCAAACCAAGTACCAAAAAGAGGTTGTACAAACTGGCTCCTGGATTACCTCTCTTTTTTAAAAAATTTTTTTCTAAATTTTATTTTTTAGTTGTGGTTGGACAAATACCTTTATTTGTTTTTATGTGGTGCTGAGGATCGAACCCAGGGCCTCGCGCCTGCTAGGTGAGCGCACTACCGCTGAGCCACAACGCCAGCCCCTGGATTATCTTTATGTATCTATACTCACTACATAGAATCCTGTCAGGCTAAAGCTGATGTAAACTGGAAAGACAGTTCTTCAACTGGGAAATTCTTAGTTCTTCTATAATGTCTTCAGGATAATAAGGAAGAACAAAATAATGAAAGTCAACTACTTTCCTGACATTATTTGTTAAGTAATGTTAGCCAGAAGAGAATGTAGACAAGAATTAGGGATATTTGAATAAGCAAAGGCATATTTTCTTCCTTGTAAAATAAAGAATTCAATGTTTTAAATAAGAACTGATAAAGAATCACCTGTGAGAATCAGTGGCTCTATGAACATCCACTTTTTGCTCCTCAAACTTTTGAACAAATCCTTTCAAATAATCTGAGACATGTTTACCAACTGCATCTTCAATATATATATTGAAATAAATATTCATTTATTTGAATTATATAAAAGATTACCTTCACAATTAAAGGCATTTAAACAAGTCCCCTTCCCTTCCCTTCCCCCTTCCCTTCCCTTTCCCCTTTTCCCCTTCTCTTCCGTTCCCTTTCCTTTCCTTCTTTCTTTAGTACAGGGAATTGAACCCAGGGCCTGTGCGTACTAGGCAAGCACTCTACCCCTAAACTACATCCCTAACCCTAAACAAGCCCTATCTTCTATTACTTTTATTTCCTTTCAAGAAGGTAGGAAGAAATACCCAGAGGGAAAAGATGTAATGTAAGTATTGTCTGCACTTCTCTCAGTAAAATGAATTAAGCAGACTACCCGGCAAACCATAGACATCAACACAAATGTGCTCCATAAATTCATAAAGGCTCTACTTCAAGTTTACACAGCAATAAAAAATTATATAATATAAATCAGGGAGTATATTTAGAGATTATTTTGAGATGAAAGTTAATTTTTGAATTTTGAGGGGTATCAGAAGTATACATGGCAACCTCTGTGTTTGGGTCTTTAACTTCTTTTAAAAGTTGCAATGTCTCTTCAGGAAGCAATCCTTATGGTCGTGAGCAATAGAGATAAAAAGGGGAGACACTCTTCTCTATTCTTTCACTTCTGCCTAAAATTAATGTTTTAAGAAGTCTACAAACTAAAATTAGGATGCAATTTGACAGCATAAGAAATATGATCAAAATGAGATCTTATAATGGCTACTAACTGGGCAGCTAGAGGGTGTATGTGCGTGTGCATGTGCGTGTGCGTGCGTGCGTGCGTGTGTGCGTGTGTGTGTGTGTGTGTATGTATGTTTTCTTAACCCTCCTTGGCCTGGAAGTCCTTTGAACTCACTGTGGAAAGTGCCCAAAGTGTCAGTATTGAAAGTATAGCCGACATTAATTTTAACATATAATTATCAATAATAACTTCTTATGTTGTATATAACAAAAAGAAAAATTCCAGGAGTTCAAGGACAAAATTTTGAACATGAACAGAGTAAAAGCTTTCCTTCTTTTTCCAAATCTCACACACTTACAGAGAATGCACTGTTACGTGTCACTGCTGATACCGTTTTGAATGTGTTTTTCTCACTGAAAAATTCAGTGTAAAAATCTCACATTTTAAAGTAACTTTTTTTTTTTTTAAGAAGCACAGTTCTAACATCTGAATGTTAGCTGCAGATGCTTCTATTCTGAACTTCTCACTACTCTTGGATTATAAATCTCTCCTTAAGGGCTTCTAATAGGTAGTAAATTGTTGGTTTGAACTTTCTTAAGGGATTATTAAAAAAAAAACCATGTAAGTGTGTTTCTCTTCCACACCTGTATTACATTTACCCCAAATGGCTTTTTCCTCCTTCAGTTATGATGTCCAATAGGATTCCTATTTAAGAAAAAATATTTTTGGAGGTCTGAGAGTCATTTGGAAGCAGAGCTTTAGAAGAGAGAGACACTACTAGCTGATATATACGATGTTTGTATCTCCTTCTCCCATGTTTTAATTTCGATAAAAGGAATATTTGGTGAATCAACACAGGAATTGTTGATTTGTGGTTATATCTAAAACAAAGTACTTGTCCTGATTTACTAAAGGAAATGTGTTCTTTATTGGCTGCAGCTTTGAAGGGCAACAAGAAAACCCTGCAAATGTGCATCTTCCATTAAGTCAGGGGCCTCTTTCTAAATAGGATTTACACAAACTAGTGTTCTAGTAGTCTGATGAACGGTTCCTCTGGGAATCAGGGAACAATAATTAGAGCTCAGAGTCCAAATCTGCAGTGTTGTCTTGATTCTTTTTAAAAATATTAACTTGTTTTATAATGAAAAACTTTACTGGGAATTTAAAGTAAAATAAGGTATTTGTGCACATTTTACTCAGGAACATTTAAAATAAGGCTAAAAACGCTCACATGTGTCTTAAACTTTAGTGCTTATTTTTGTGACTGGATAGAAAGTGGGCAGCACCACACGTGGCAGGATTCCTCTCAGGACCGCCCTGTGCAGACTGGCCACTGACCAGCAACAGCACCAGGCCGACCAAGTCTATGTGCCCCTGGAACACATGCCAAACTTGAGCAGTTACTCATTGGATAGCAGATCCAAATTCACAGCCATATTGCTAATTAAAGGGCATGTGACTTCTCAAAATGTTGACTACCCTGGTTCTATCAATAACCCTGTGAAAAGCGTGTGACTGTCTATAACAAGGCCAGAGATTTCCAAAGGGCCTCACAGACAACTCAGCACATGCTTTTCACACATAGTGAAGTGGCTCTGAAGATTAAGAGTCTGACACAACCTGAGGGACGCGCGACCTCAGATGCCTGATTTCGCAGCCAGACTTGGCACAATTGCCACAGACAGCTAGGGAGGACCTCCCAAAGACCTCAGCCTGGGAACCCAACTCCTTGTGGATTTCATTGCTGATTTTTTTTTTTTTAAACTAGAGGCAGTTTAAATTCATACCCAATGCAGATTTGAGTATGAGAGATAATTTTAGTTATCAATGTATGTTTTCCTTCAAAACCTGAAAACTTAAATGCCAAAGAGAAGCAGCACCAGATGATTGGAAAGTCACCAGTAGAAGCCCTTGAGTCACAAAGTTAAGCAATCTCTAAGATATGGAAATACATCACACCAAGCCTGATTCCTCAGAGATGCAGAGAATTTGTTGAAATGTACCTTGGCACTTGATAGTGTCAAAATCCCTGAAATAAAATGAATCATGACTATTCAGTTTTCTCCTTTACTAATAAAAAAATGTGACTCAGGGAAGTAATGATTTCACCAAGGTATCAAAACATATGTATTTGGCTTTCAAACATTCCTTCCTTAAATGGAAAAGGAACTATATTTCTCAAAGATAACGTCCCTGAAATTGCATGCTGGCCATTGCATCTAACTTCATCTGGCAAAGATCAACAGACTTTCTTGAGGGTGGGAAATTCCTTACATAAATGGCCACCTACATGTCTGTTGCAATTCCACTGTAGAGACGATTTAACACATATCCTTGAAGACTGAGTTAATATAGCTATAAAGACAAGTACAAGCAGAGATGAACTATCCTGAAGGAAGATACGTGAGAGCAAGAGTTAAATTCAGTCAAGTAAATACTGTACTGAAGAGCCTCAGATCTGAGAGAACCCTAACAAGGGAACAGTCTGGAAGGGCATTAAACTCCATTCGGTAAAAGAGACGAAGCTGAACTATTCGCCTTCAACTACCAAATAATGGTATAGGACTACCGCAGACCAATTACATTATAGAATAGTTGCTAGGTATGGTTCTCAAACCACTAAAGAGAACCCTGCAACGGTGATTGTGGGTATTTAATTTTAACCCTTGATAGGATATGAGGAAGGATGATTTTTCTCTTGTTCGAGAAATCAAATAACAAGCAAGCCTGACTTCCCAGACTCACAGCACAGACTCGGCAGCTTTCGGCTGCTTTACAAACACACAGTTCAGTCATTCCAGGAGAGAAACCTACGATTCCCTACCCATGGATACTTAGGTCGTAAAATTCCCTACCAAGAGGAAAAAAAATCAAATTGGCAACCAAATGGGGAGGTTAGAAAGCAAGCCACACAAAGTCTTGATGTGTGGCTATGTCTGTTGTAAAATTTAACCCTTTGAAGACATAAATAACAGAATGCCTATAGCAAGCACTTGGGCATTCTGCTTTATTGCTGAGCCTAGTCATTCGGAAAATATTTTTTTTTTTTTTTTTGCTTCCATAGAGATAATGCCACTAATGTGACCCTGGGCTCTGAGAAGAGAGCCATGGTTTCCTCCAGCCAATTAAGGAGTGGCATGGACCAGGCTCCAAAGGAGCAGCACAGCAGTGGCCACTTAGCCCTTCCTTCTCAGTAGAAAGAGGAGAAGGGGAAGAAAACAGGAGATCACAAGCCTCCTTCAGGGATACATTCTCACAGAAGACAGCAGATTCTCTACAAATGAAGTTCAGTGAAAAACAGTCTCACCGCCAGAAGCCGAGGCACAAACAGCCGATGCCCCATCCCCAGAAGTTCCAGCACCCGGCACGCATACTCATTCACCAGCTTGCTCCTCTCGTCGTGCATGTCCTGGGACTTTTTGACAGGAGGGGTGAGCTTCGCAGCTGGGGCTGGGCAGGGCACCCCTTCTTCCATGAGCAGTAAGTAGGTATCCAGAATGAGAAAGCTGGGTCTCTTATCCACAATCTTAAGAACTGCGGTGGGAGGGGAGCCAGGCTGATGTCTCCCCAGGAGGATGCACAGAACAGTCAGTGGTGGGAATTGTCAGCTAATGTCGCCACGAGAAAAACATCTTGGCTAAATTATCCACTGAGCAAGAGCCCCAAAGTAGACTCAAAATGAAAATGGAATCAAATGCTGATCTAAATAAAAAATGGCAAAAACAACCAAATGCAAGAAAATGGCCAAGAGTGATGCAGGAGTTCAGACACACGTGTGAAAGCGGACAAGCTGCTTGGAAGGTCTGGCACGTTCCAGTGTGTGTGTGTGCTATGTGTGTGTGTGTGTGAGAGAGAGAGAGCGTGTGTGTCTATCTCTGCGTGTGAGGACAGGAAGCCAGGGCAGTTGTGAAGCTGCAAGGAGAAAAGGATGAGCTCATTGCAATCCTTGATTCGTGACAAGCAGTGCTGCTGCCACCGCCGCCGCTGCTGCCACTGCTGCTGCTGCTACTGCTGCTCTGCCTCTTGCTGTGAATCAGTAATGAAGGGGTAAGAAAGGAAGGGGAGGGAGGAGGAGGAGGAGGAAGGTGAATGAGCATGCAGAGTGTGTCTCAAGGGAGAATGCTGTAATAAGAAGCCAATGGCGAGCCTTTGGACAGATGCGCTTCCCCATCTCAGTCCACCTTCAATCAGTGTTAGTCTGACAGCTTATGCTGTTGAATCTTAAACCCACAGACGAACGAACTAGCTTCTCCTAACATGTATCGTTCACAGAAAAAATCAGACAACCAGCCATCTAAAAGACTGACCTATTCACTCTTGCTTTCTAACAAGGAGAACAGATAAAAGTCTGATCTCATTCCATGCGTTTAAAGCGGGAAGCTCAGATCCTTGTTAGATCACTGAAATCTACAGAAGAGCAGCTAGGGTAGAATGACAGAATATGAACAGAAGAGCAAGGACCCAGCATTCAAGAGACACACCCTCAAGCTGAAGTGTTTATGCAATAATAATGACTTTTTGCAGTGCCAGGATGTACAACAGCATTCCAGCATGCTGGAAGGCAGGCCACAATTCAAAGCAAGATTTTTCCACATACAATATGATAAAATATAAAAATCTACAATATAATATTAAGAACAGACATATAAGAAATTACTAAAGTTGAGAATCTCAAAGCAAAAATAACTTTCTTATGCCATAGACTCTAATAACAACAGCAGTTTAAAACACTGTTTTGATACTCTCTGGTCAAATTAATCCTTCCCCAGCAATGCTGCTAAAATCAGAAATTAAATGTAGTTTAACATTTTACAATCTTTATGCTAAAGTGTTATATCAATTTCTCTGATGCTAGTAATAAGTTGTAGCCAATTAAAAGCAAAAGGACAAGATGACCTTTAGGGACAGTCTCTTAACTTTATGCGAGCCATTGAGTACTTAATGTTTGGCATCTTGATTCTGAAATTTGTAATTGGGCTCATAAACACCAAAACAGAATATTCATGCAAGTTTTAGCATGGTACAAGGAATAATGGGGTAAGAGGCTAGAGCAAGTTATTTCTGAGTCTTAGTTTTCTGTTATGACAAAAAGAGCTACAAATCTGCAAGTAACTAAATAGAAACAGATTTATCTTAGTGCAAGATATAGATTAATTATGGAATTAGGATTAAAGAGAAATAGGAAAGCAGATATTGCCTCCATTAACAAAATAATGTTTGGTTTCTTATTTGTTTGTTTGTTTGGTATGAACAATAAACCCAGGAGTACTTAACCTCTAAGCCACATCACTAGTCCTTTTTTATATTTTATTTTGAGATAGAATCTCACTGAGTTGCTTAGGGCCTTGCTTAAATTGCTGAGGATGACCTTGAATTATCAATCCTCCTGCCTCAGTCTCCCGAGCTACTGGGATTACAGGTATGTGCCACTGAGCCCAGCTAGTGTTTGGTTTTCTTTTTCCAAAATCTCATGAAAAATAAAAACTTAAAAAAATATTTAAAATATTATTGAACAAAATGTCTTAAATGAGATATTGATAGAGTACCATCAAGACTTTTATTTCTTCCAAAACTAAAAACCATACAAATTAAAAATTTTATTAATCAATGGTCAAAAGTATTAGAATAGTGTGTGTGTGTGTGTGTGTGTGTGGTGTGTATATTCCAAGTCCCTAAGGTTTTGGAGGAAACCTCTGATGGGCTGCCTAGGGTTGGGGTAGGTTTTATTAGAACTGGGAGACTGGGCCTTTCACACTACACACCACACACACATATGCACACACCACACACATGTAGCACACAGCACAGCTCCATTTTTACTTTGCACACTTTCATTCTGTTTTAGATTCTGTTTGAAAAGACTGCTGCTGCAGGATTAGGGTGAGGAACACAGCCATAGACATCTCATATTTAGGAACAAGGGAGCAGTTTGAAGGCAAAGGAAGAACAGAGCAACTTCTTAGCTCACAGGGTTTTCTCTGATCTGCTTTTTAAAGGGGGGGTGCCGTTTTTGATCTGACTAGCTAGGCCCCACAAAACACTTTCAGAAACATTTATATAAACCAGAGACAAAGAATTTGCACAAAATGATTCTGGTAAAAAGAAGTAATGATTAATCAAATGATTTTAGAAATGTATGGTTTGGCCTTGGTGCTCAAAAAAGAAGTTAAAATTATATGGACTAAGTATTGAATGTAGTTATTAAATATGATACATGTTTGTGTGTATGTGTAGCACTAGGGATTGAATCCAGGGCCTCTGTGTGCCAGGCAAGCTGTCTATCATAGAGCTGTAGCCCCATCCTTCTCCCACCCCACCCCACAATTTTTTTTTTTTTTTTGAGACAGGGGCTTACTAAGATGCCCAGGCTGGCCTTGAACTTGCAATCCTCCTGCCCCATACTCCTGAGTAGCTGGGATTATAGGTTTGTTATATCATACCTGGATTAAATTATCATACCTAGTAAGCAAACCAGTAGTTACAATATTTAGGCACATGTAACAGAATGCTATGTAAACGGTTCTATAACAGGTGGTCATGAATTTCAGAGGCCCTAATCCCTTCACAATGTTGCTCCATAAACATCCATCATAGGTACCTTTAAAATTTCCACAAGTTTTCAGTAATGGTCCTATTTTCAGAACAGGATGATGGTTAACATCAAATAACTCTTTAGAACCTCACAGTGAAATGGAAGAATGGATTCCAGGAATTCTTGAAGCCCTTAAACAATTACCCTCACCTCAGTATTTATTCCTTTTTCTCCCAAGCCCCCAATAGTTTATTTATTGCTGATGAGATTCAGCATTAAATCACAGAACACTTCTGAGGAAAAAATATTAATTACAAAGTAGTCTAAAAATGGGATAATAAAAACTCTTCTGAATTAACCAGTTTATAATACCCAAATTATCTTACCCTATCATAAAAGAGATTTAATTCTGAAAGTTCAGTTTAAAAGCAAGTCAAAGATAATATGTGAAATCTAGATAAATCACCTATAGAAGAAGAAAACCATTTTCTCTCTGTTCTTTTAGGTGCTCTGCCTTGGGTCCCACATAAGTCTGATCAAAGACAGTCTGAGGAGAGGAAAACCACAGCAGTCCAATACATGCAGTGTGCGGATAGGAGAGATTCAGTAATGAGCAGCTCAAAAAAGCAATTAGATCTTGAGCTTATACAGCATCTCAACAAAGAACAATAATTTTGCAGAGAAGTGACAAGACAAACAAAGGAAAAGAACTTTGAGCTTCTGGAGTGACAAACTGTACACAGCAGGGAAACTGACGTGCACAAGGGCTGCTCAGGTGAGGCTGTCTGCACAGACTGTTCGTGGAGACTGTCAGAACCATCTCATTTCCACCAACAGGGCTCTTAACACCTTTCTGGTCTGGGAGATGTGTACTCAGGGCTGGGGGGCACCTTCACAGGGTCACTAGTGTTCTACTCTGAGGCAGAGACAGCTTGTCCTGTGCCTCCTTCTTCTCAACTGTCTCTAGCTCAAAATAGTCCTTATAAAGAACTGGCATATTTTGGGGTGGCACACTCTGAACTCCTTCACACCCAAAGAGAGTGACTAAGAGAGGGCCAGCAACAGTCCAAAAGCCATGGCCTACGGACTCACATTGACACTCTCTGGCATGATGGAAGCAGGCGGTGGTGCAGTCCTGATTAGAGTCTTGCGCTGAAGAGTGTTCTTCCTGTGTCATGACTCCACTGTGTCATGACTCCAGATCGCGTTCTGGACACAGTACATTTCCATTGTAAATATAAAAAGCATATCTAACTTAATTCACAAACCCATAATTAAGAACTCATACACCTCCCCAATAATAATCATGTTAGGTTGTTCATTCCATGGCTACAAAGATGTAAAGGAAATACTTTCCAACCTGCAGTGAAGTATCCAGAGATAAAACAAGGTGTGCCAAAAGGAGGGACATGCTGCCTGCCACAACCTGGGCGTGCTGTGGCCATCTACAGCAGGAGCAGAGGTAGGCTTGAGCTGGTGGGACAGGCCTATCCCAAAGCTATGAGGAGTGAGGATTAGCTATCTTTAGGAGAAAAATAGGACGTTGCTAATTACACCATCTTTTAGTTGTATTTACTGGCTAAATGACAGGGCAGTTACTTAACACTCCCTCAAGCCTGAGTAGAAAAGCAACATCACCTACCTGGCCCAGATGCTGTGAAAATATAATAAGTTGTGCCCATAAAAGAATCTCTCAGGGGTTGGAGCTGAGTGGAGCTCAGTGGTACAGTGTTTGTCTAGCATGCTCAAGGCCTAGGATTAAATCCTTACCACCACCACAAAGAAGGAGAAGGAGAAGGAGAAGAAGAAGAAGGAGAAGGAGAAGGAGAAGAAGGAGAAGAAGAAGACTCACACAGTGCACAGCACAAGGCAGATACTCAGGAATCACTTGTTTTTTTCATTCTTACCAGCAAGTCATACAGAAGAGAAAATGTATAAAATGCACTGTGTTCATTTGGAATAGGGTTCAGAAAGATGAGAAGGGCTCTGGATATCCTAATAATAGGACAGTCAGCCAAACACAGATAGAACATGTTACTAGGAGACCACCTGCCTCTTCAGTTCACTCTTAAGACACAGACATGTTAACAAGAGGAGCAATGCTTCTCAGGGATGAGAAGGAAAGAGTAAATGTCCTTCCCTAGCTACTAGTTCTTCATCAGATGGGTGACTTTTTCAAAAAGGAAAACTCAATGATTTGTTAAGTTCCTAAGAGCCAACAACAGGCCAGAGAGGCATGACACAGTAAGTAGCCCGGGTCTCTTAGTGCTGTGGGTGCCTGCGGAAGTCACACTGGCTCTTCCAGTCAAAGTCTTAATTCTGTTCAGTGCTGTGCTATGGGATCCTGCATACAGAAGGAAACACTAGACTCTGCTTCCAACTTTATAGGTTATCCAAAGCACTTGAAGAAAAGATTGAAATGAAATGTAATGATACTGAGCTCAGACATCATCTCCCAGGAACACGTGTTTCATTATTTTACAGTTGGAACTCATATGTGGAAGAATCAGAGCACAAAATAAAGATACTACATAATTAACTGGCACTGTAGTGGGGCGTTCAGGTTATAGATCTATAGGAATTTGAAGAAAAAGCATGTTCCTATAAAACCCCGTAGACTACTGGGTGTTGTGGGGAAAGCACTGATCTCTTGTGAGACTGATGTTATGACAGTTCCAGGAGGGATGTTGTTTGCTCTTAAAGAGAAGACAGCGCTTTCCCCTTCCCAAAGTGATACGATAGCATTCTGAGCAGACCTGGCAGCATCACCAACACCTCATTTCCTATCCTCGTGATCAGATTCATGTGAGAACTTCTGCATCCTTGTGGAAAGGTGATCGATCACCTTATCTGTTTCACATCTACACTGACTAGTAGCTCAGGAGCCTACCTGTTTTATTACTACACATTTATATTTATTAGAAAAGAACTACACAGAGTAAGCCAGAAATCCAAAGTTTCTACTTAGTGGATTCAGTTATCTATCAGTATCTGTAACTGCTTTATTGAGGCATGATTGGCATACAGAAAGTTATAGATATCTGTGGTAAGGGGACAGAACCCAGGGACGCTCAACCACTGAGCTACAACTGAGGCCCATCCACTCCACACATTTTTTTTTTTTTAATCATGAGACAGGGTCTCACTAGGTTGTTGAGACTGGCCTTGAACTTGTGATCCTCCTACCTCAGCCTTCCCATTCACTGGGGTTACAAGTATGTGCCACCTCGCCAGGCTTAAGTTGTAGGCAATTAATGTATAGGGTGTATACTTGTGTAATATACTCTTATACATTTGAACATAAGTATACATACATGAAACCATTATCTTTATCAATGTCAAAACTTAACCTTCATCTCCACAGATTTTTTTCTGTCCCCACCCCCTTGTTTCTTTTGTGGTTAGAGCACTTAATAGAAGATCTACATCAGTAATATATTTTATAATAACAGAATAAATATACTTCTTTTTTCCATGTGACATTAATAGAATTATTTGAAGACAGTCTTAATTTTCTTTTCTCTAAGCTAATCATGTCCGCTTCCAAATCCATCTTCTCCAAGCTAATTTCTAGACCATTCCAGACACAATTCTGTCTGCTGCCCCAAGTATACACTTGTTTAGATAGTGTCCCTCAATACAGTTTTGCCCACAATGGAAAAAATACTCTAGATTTGATAGCAGAATCATAAAATAATGGGATCTTGTTAGACTCTAGAAAATATCAAGGTCTACAACATGTCCATCCAGTTGCTGAAAAGACTGAGGCAGCTTGCCATCATAAAAACTGTAGGAGACGGAGCCAGGAAGGCAAGATCTCAAAGTGCAGAAGCACAGCATGGAAGCCAGCACTTCCGGCACTATAATTTGCTACCTTTCAATTAATACAGTTTCTAAGAAATTATCTTATGAGAAGGACTATCCTTCACCATTCTTTCCACACATAACTGGTCCAGAGCATGTGCCTGCCACCTGCTGTGAAAGAATCTAAAATTCACAGATTTGAGTTGAGGTGGAGTATCCCCAAACCTGCCTCGAGAACAGTCACTTTTAAATACACATTTGTGATAATAAAGCACATGTGCCTTTTCAGCTTTTGAGTGGCAAGTACTCTCTTCTGCAACCAAACAGTTCAAGCAGCTTCTCCCTTGGCAGCTCAGCTATAGTGTCAAATGTAAGAGCTGCTTTCTTGAAGCCATGCTTGTGACACAGGCTTGAAGAGGGAATGCGGTCTCAGGTCTCTCCTTCTCTGCCATGGACAGTGTATACAATGTTCACAAGCATTTCAAGCGTGAGCAGCAGGGATAAACATATGTTAGCACAAGCCTGTTTTTTAAAATTTTAAATTGATCTCATTAAAATGAAGACATATAGAATCTAACTATTCCTTGATCCCCTAAGCTAGATCAGCATTTTTTAAATCTTCATGTGTGTGTTTTGTTATTGTTTTTTTTTTTTTAAAGAGGTGCTGTATTCATCTTGTGAATTGCCTCTTCCTTCTAAGGCTTATCTCTAATTTCCTATTAAATTCGCAATCTGTGGCATATTCATGTTATATAGAATGCTAGTTGTAGTACACCAGCTGTCACTATGAAAATATTATTTTCAGCAAAGGAGTTATATGGGTTAGCCCATGTACTAGCAATCGAATTTGTTTCTAAAAAATGAATATGTCAAGATGGGAGCCTTGATATATTAAATGGACAAACCACATTTTGAGACAAAGTGGTAATAGATTGCACAGCTTCCCTCTCTCCTCCCAACAAATATACATCCTAATTCAGTAGAATGGTAGAAGTGGCAAATGGCAAGAGTGGAGATGACCCCCTCACTCTGTGAGCTCAGCACTTGTACACACTCAGTGTTGCTACAGCAACCTGACAAGGCAATGGGTGAATGAGTGTACATAGGCTTCTTTGCTTCACAGATGCTTTTATGTATCTCATGCTTGCAAGTGCTCCAAGTGGAGATTAAGATAAAAATCTAGTGACTAAAAGTATGAATCATCATTACTTTAAAAAATTTTTTTAGTTGTAGATGGACATTTATTTATTTTTATGTGGTGCTGAGGCTCGAACCCAGTACCTCACCCATGCTAGGTAAGCGTTCTACCACTGAGCTAAGCCACTGTCCCCCATCATTACTTTTTTTTTTAAGGTGGACACAATATCTTTATTTATTTTTATGTAGTGCTGAGGATGGAACCCAGTGCCTCCCTCATGCCAGGCCAGCGAACTACCACTTGAGCCACATCCCCAGCCCCCACCATAACTATTTTTATTCAGGGTTTGTAAGAACCATGAGCTATCTGAGTACTTCCCAACATGTTATCATAGCAATATCTGTGCCCATTGAACTTACAAGTTAAGTGACTTGCCCAAGGATATGTAGCTAGTTATGGGGCTCAGGATATGCCACCCCAAAATATGTCATCTTGGCATATTGAATATTTTACACTGAAGAAATTTGAAAAATAACAGGAAGGATGATTCTCTGCCCTAGTCCCCTGAAGCAAGTCTTAAGACCCACGTAGGAGGGAAAGGAGCATCATTATCTCAGAGGATGAAAGGGTGTTGAGAGAATCTGAATGAACAGGCTTGTTAACCCACTTTATCACCCTTTGTCCTATCACAGTTCACCCTCTCCATTCTTTACCAACTCTGGTGTAAAAATGTTCGAGTTTAACCATTCCTTTGGGTCTTTATTTGGGGAGTGAGGGTACAGCCCCTGCAGGAAGTAATGTATTTTGTTTAAAGGCCCTGGGTCATGTAAAACATATTAAACACATTTGTATGTTTTTCTTGTTACTACCCTTAACCTCAGGCTGAGAAGCGATATGTTTTTTTCTCTTGTTAATCTGTCTTCCTGCAGGGGCCCTGGCCTGAATCTGGAAGGGTGGAAGAAAGATACTCTCCTACATTATAGCTACAATGACATTTTTTAGATAACTACATATATTTAAGTGTTTTAAATATAACTTAAATTATTTGAAAAAAAATGAACTTGGAATTAAACAGGCTAGATCCTAGGGGACATGAGACCATTCACCTAGGTACATAATTATGAATATACTGAGAAACTAATATATCTTGTGTTCTGAAAGACATGACAAAAACAAAAAGAAAACTAAGCAAAAACTTGGGCTCAAAGAGCAGCATCTGTACCCTGGTGATCTTACCCATAACTTCCTTCTTAATTAATACCAAACAACCCAATCATGAGACCAGCCCTCTCTCCAGAACTCCCAACCTATATATCTACCTCCTTATTGAATATATGTAACTAACCTCAACATGCTCAAAGTTACCACACCTCATTCCACCTGTTCCTCCTCCTGGTACCTCGTCCACCCAACTACCGAGAAGACAACTGGGTACCATCCTTGCATCCTTTTACCTCCATCTATACCTAACCCATCACTCAGGACTGCTTGATTCAACCTCCTCAGCATCTCTCTAAAAGATTCCTTCCTCTCCATTTCTATCACTTCTGATTTGAGACCAGCCCTTAGTGTGTCATGAAAGATAGACCTCCACCATTCGCAATATTCAAGTTACTTGAAGTTAACTGTACAAACTAGGTGACTGTATGTCTCCATACCTATGTTCATGTTTTCTTCTTTCCTTGAACTGTGTTTCTCCTCCGATTGATTTGCCTTTTCCTAATCTTTCAAGACTCAGTTCCTGGGCATTACTTCCTGCAGGGGTTGTACCCTCACTCCCCAAATGTGTGGCATGTGGCCCTCCTGTCTGCCCCGTTTCTGTCCATGCTGCCTATCTCACAGCACAATCAGACCTGTACTTGAACGAGTAGCACCAAGGCCAGTGCTTAGGGTCATTCTCTCTTGTGAAGGTTGTAGGAATAATAATAGGGTAAGAATACCAGGTATTCTCTCTCTCTCTCTCTTTTTTTTGTCCTAAAAGCCCAGAAGAGGCGCTACTGAACATGCAGTGGCATTCCCTATAAATGTTCGCTGAAATAGTTTGGCATTCAAAATGGATAGTCTTACTGTCCATGGAAGAGACAGATAAGCATCCTTCTGATTAGAGATGTTATAACACTGACCGATCCTTTTGGGAATTTGTCCTTGGCAGAGTTACTTTTGCTTTCCTTCTCTTGCCCTGCATTCTAGATTCTAAAGAGAAGTCACATCTAAATGATTAGGATGTTAGCTGCTAATTAATCTTCCTTTAGATTTACGGAACCCAGGACATCTGATGTCCTTCAGATATCACTGGAAGATGTAATGCCCCTTCTTAGTTTGTTTGTTTATTTTTGGTACTAGGGATTGAAGCCAGGGGTGCATAATCACTGAGCCACATCCCCAGCCCATTTTTATTTTGAGACAGAATCTCATTAAGTTGCTGAGGCTGGCTTTGAACTTGCAATCCTCCTGCCTTGGGCTCCTGAGCCATTAGTATTATAGGTATGAACCACTGCGCCCAACCTCTTATTTTTTAGTTTTGTGCATCAACTAATACAAGTATGTAAATATGGCTGGGAGGAGTAATTTGCAGAGAAGTGATATCTGCCTAAACAAACACGAGAACCAGAAGACCAAGGTCCAGTGTCCAGTGCTGGCCAGAGAAGAAGGGGAAAGGAGGCCAAGTCCTAAATGATGAAGATCCTACCCAGAAAGTAATCTTTCTGCCCTCTGCCACTGCACCTCCCTATATAACCCTTTTTGTGTACCAGAGTTCCCCAAGATAGTTTTTAATGGGAGGTAATAAATGTCCACCCTGCCATCCTCCAAGGTACCAGTCCTTGAACAAATCACCCCATCTCCAGAGAATTGGCTTTCGCGTGGCAAGCAACTATGCCTAGGGCTGGCAGCAGTACTGGTACTTTAATGCTTCTGAGTCTTTTAAAAGGTTTTTCCCTTTTTATAGAATGTTCTCCTCCACCATTTTTCCTTGAAAATGTTGTCATAAAAAGAACAGAAGCTGGGATGCCAGAAGGACCAGGGTATAAACCCAAAAATTTGATGTCTAGTACCTATGTGACTTCATCAAAGTTAAGTAACCTCTCTAAGTCTTATTTTTCATTAGTTAAATGATGTTAATAATAGCAATCATATGAAGTTGCTTAGTTATCAACATCTGTGACATTGTTTTTAAAAATATTTTATTTATTTAGTTGTAGATGAACACACAGTATCTTTATTTATTTTCATGTGGTGCTGAGGATTGAACCCAGCGCCTCACCCAAAGGCAAGCACTTTACCACTGTGCTACAGCTCCAGCCCCATCTGTGACATTTTTAGCTTGGTAAACTAGGATGATAGAAAAGGAATTAATAGCCTGCCAAAGTGCTATGAAAATTACTTAAAATTGAAAACACCTGGACAACCAGCAGCTGTAGAAAAAATATTATCTAAATATAAAAGATCCTCCTGAAAATATAGCTGCCACTGACCACTTCTAAGGAGTTTCCCAATTGAAAAAAAGCCTCAGTCTTAACAAGAAATGAGAATTCAGTTATCCATTAGCATCAAAAAGCCAACTAAAACATACTACACTTTTCCTATTTAAGCCCTTGGCTTTGCCTTCCCCCTTTTCATCACATTATATATAAACACCTCTCTCTGGCTATCAGAGAGTTACTCATTACTGAGCATGCACAGTAATGATCCAGTCTTTCTCCTGTCAGTCTGTCTGTTGTCTGTTAGTGATCAGGCCCCCATTCATTCCAACTCAAGATGGTGGGGAAAAGTTGTCTTCCCAACCATAATGAAGGCAGTAATAAGCAGGCAAGAATAAAGGGAAATCACTGAGGACAGAGAAGAATAGAAGATAAATGGAGTTAATAAGGAATATGTGGCAATGGACTTATTCATTTATTCTGGTACCAGAGATTGAACCCAGGGGTGCTTAACCACTGAACCCCAGCCTCAGCCCCTTTTTAAATATTTTATTTTATTACTATTATTTTTAATTTTTTTTAGTTGTAAATGGACACAATGCCTTTATTTTATTTGTTTACTTTTATATGGTACTGGGTATCAAACCCAGTGCCTCATGCATGCCAGGCAAACGTTCTACCACTGAGCCACAACCCAGGCCCCTTAAATATTTTATTTAAAGACAGGGTCTTGCTAAGTTGCTTAAAGCCTCACTAAGTTGCTGAGGCTGGCTTTGAACTCATGATCCTCTTGCCTCAGCCTCCAAGCTGCTGGATTATAGGTGTGTGCCACTGCACCTGGCACCAATTGCCTTTCTAATAATTTGTTTTAAATTTAGTGACCAAACAAGTAGTAAAAGTGAGGAAATAAAATCTAAGTAAAAAGTACTGACATTGGGATAATAAAAAGGGAGAAAAATCTTCCCAGTCATTCTATAAGGCCAGCATTACCCAGATACCAAAACCAGATGAAAACACACACAAAAAGAAAACTACAAATAATTTATCCCTGATAAATACAGATGCAAAAACTCTCAGCAAAAGGCTAGCAAATCAAACACAGCAGCACATAAAAAAAGATTGTATACCATGATCAAGTAGGATTTACCCCAGGAATTCAAGGAAGGTTGAATATACACAAATTGATAAATGCAATACATCATATCAACGGAATGAAGAATCTCAATAGACACAGAAAAAACATTTGCTAAAATTCAACAAAATTAGGTATGTAAGAGCCACGTATGACAAACCCACACCCTACAGCATACTGAATGAGGAGAACCTGAAATCATTTTCTCTAAGATCAGGAATGAAACAAGGATGTCCATTTTCATGGCTCTTGTTCAACAAAATATTGGAAATACTGGCCACAGGAATAAGATAAGAAGAAAGAAAGAAAGAAAGAAAGAATGAAAGGCAGGCAGGCATCCAAATGAGACAGAAGAAATAAAATTATCCCTGCTTGCAAATGACATGATTTATATAGAGAGACACCTAAAGACTCCACCAAAACACTGTTAGAACTGATAAACAAATTCAGTAAGGTCACGGGATATAAAATCAACATACAAAAATCAATAGTTTTTTAATAAACCAACAGGAAAATTACTAAGAAAGAAATTAAGAAAACATCACAATTGCTACAAAATTCAAAACCAAAACAACCACCACCACCACCCTAGGAATAACTTTAACCAAAGAAATGCATAATATATGCAACAAAAATTATAAAACAATGATAAAAGAAATTGAAGAGGATGCACAAAAAAATAGGACATTTCATTTTCATGGATTGCAAGAATTCATATTGTTAAAATGTCCATACTACCAAAATCAATATATAGATTCAATGTAATTCCTATCACATTCTTAACAGATCTAAAAAAAAAATCCTGAAATCTATATGGGAACACAAAGACCCCAAAGAGCCACAGCAAGCATGAGTCCCAAACAACAAAGCTAGAAGCATGATAATATATGCCTTCAAAACATACTATAAAGATAGAGTAACCAAAAAAGTTTGATACTGGCATAACGGACACACAGACCAATGGAACAGAATAAAATAACCAGAAATAAATCCACATATTTACAGTTAAATGATTTTCTATAAAGACAGCAAGAATAATCACTGGAGAAAAACAAGTCTCTTCAATAAATGGTGCTAGGAAAACTGGGTATCCACATGCAGAAGAAAGAAACCAGACCCCTATCTCTCACTATGTACAAAAATCAACTCAAAATGTAGGGATATAATGGAAGATTTGAAACTACTAGAAGAAAGTGCAGGAGAGATCTTTAGGATATTGGTCTGGGCAAAGATTTTTTTAAATATGATACCAAAAACATAGGCATCAAAAGCAAAGACTGACAAATGGGATTCTATCAAACTAAAAATCTTTTGTATAGCAAAGGAATCAATTAACAAAATGGAAAAAAAATATTTACAAACATTCATCTGACAAGGGAAATATTTCCAGGACATATAAGGAATTCTTAACTCAGCAGGAAAAAAATTTTCTATTTAAAAATGGACAAAAGACCTGAATAAACTTTTCTCAAAAGAAGACATACAATGGCTGATAGGTATATGAAAAAATGCCCAATATCACTGACCACCAGGAAATGCAAATCAAACTGCATCTCAGTATAATGAAACAAAAACAAAAAATAACAAATGCTGGAAAGGATATAGAGAAAATAAAACTCTTATACACTATTGGTAGAAATGTAAATTAGCACAGCCTTATGGAAAAAGCACGGAGGTTCCTGAAAAAACTAAAAATACAATTACTATATGATACAGAAGTCCCACTACTGGGTATACATCCAAGGAAATTGAAATCAATATGTTGAAGAAATATCTGCATTCACATGTTTACTGCAGCTCTCTTCACAATAACCAAGATATGGAATCAAACTAGGTGTACACCAACTGATGAATGGATAAAGAAAACGTGGTGTATATTTACAACAGAATATTTTTGAACTATAAAGAAGAATGAAATTTTGTCTTTTGTGGCAATATGGATGGAACTGTTGGAGAACACTTGTTAAGTGAAATAAATCAGGCACAGAAAGACAAATAGCACATGTCCTCACTTATACATAGAAGCCAAAATGTTGATCTCAAAGTTGAGATTGGAATAGTCTTTACTACAGTCTGGGAAGAGTGTAGGGGAGAGAAGGATGGAGAGAAGATGGTCAGTGGACACAGGGGTGCAGCTGAATAGGAGAATAACTTCTTATGTTCTATAGCACAATACAGCTGACAACAATTTGTTGAGTATTTCAAAATATCTAGCAGGGAAGATTTTGAATGTTCCCAATATAAAGAGATGACATATGTGTGAGGTGATAAGATTCCTCTGAATCAATTCAATTACTCTGCTGATTATTATACAGTGTGTACATACAGCAGAATGCCACACAGTATGTCACAAACATGTGTAATTACTATAAAAAGTGTATATTAAAAAGTGTCACTAGTGCCTGTTGTGAGCCAGACATCGTGCTATCCACTTTCAAGCATGATCTTATTTCATATAAAATGTTGTATTAAAGTCATGGCTTTAATAAATCATTTGCATATTCTGTGTTGGAACTCAGAAAATCATAGTCCAAAACATGGCAATTTAGTATGCCAATTATTTTAAATTAAAGATACTTGGGGATCAGAAGATGCTGGATAAGGATTGTCTGTGGAGTTCCCTTATCTACTTAAAGACCAGATCTGTCAAATATGAACATAATTGCCTTCAGTCTTCTTACTAAAATGCCATTTGCCAAGAAAGATTATACTCCTATCATAGAGATGTGAAGAGAGTGAAAATCAAACTCCACATCTAGAACCCAGAGGAACTTTGCCCAGGCCATTATGTGTTCTTTGGGCCCATTACTATCCCTTAAAAATCTTTTGCTGCCTCTTCAGAACTACCTATGCCCTCCATTTCCTTTTCCCCTATGAAGAGGGTACTGAATCCTTGGTCATCCCACAATTATTTTTTCATATTTTGTATGGCTCCCATGCATGTGTGCACATTAATAAATTTGCATGTCTTTTCTCCTGTTAATCTATCTATTATTGGTTAATTTCAACAAACTCGGTGAACTTGCCTACTCTTTTTTGGGGGAGGGGGTACTGGGGATTGAACCCAGGGCACTAGCCCACTGAGCCACATCCCCAGCCCTATTTTATATTTTATTTAGAGACAGAGTCTCACTGAGTTGCTTAGCACCTCACTTTTGCTGAGGCTAGCTTTGAACACACAATCCTCCTGCCTCAGCCTCCCCAGCCACTGGGATTACAGGCATATGCCTTGCACCCAGTGAACTTGCCTACTCTTGCAAAAACCAGTTTGCCTTATCTCTACAACATCCTTTTGTCCCCAAAGGTTCATGTGCTGGAAGAATGGTCTCCAGTGTGGCAGCACTGAGGTGGTGGTGAGGAAATGTGGCTTGAAGGTAGACCTGCACAGGCAGACAAGAAAAGGGCCTAGGAGGTCGGGGAAAAGGGAATGAGACCCTGCCATCCTAGAATGTGACATGGGGCCTAAAGAACATCCTGTCATTGCCCCTGACAGCTTCAACCACCACACCTCCTCCTTAGCTAGAATACCCTGTCACTGCTGCTGACAGCTTCAACCACAATGGCTCTTCCTTAGCTGCCCCTACTCCTAAACCTAGCAATGGCTGACCATCAGATCTACCCTTACCTGAAGCACTTTCTCTCCTGAAAGACATGCCAAATCACAAGGTTGGACCCATCCTCTTAATTATGTAAATAAGAGATTAAACTTATGCACTTAGGATTAGCTTATGAAGCTGGGAGCTTGAATTGATTGGTACATGTAGTATCCCTCACCCGCCCAATCACCTGGGCTAGTCCACGAGATATACCTTTAAGACCGGATGCAGTGGTACATGCCTGTAATCCCAGTGGTTCAGGAGGCTGAGGCAGGAGGATCAATAGTTCAAAGCCAGGCTCAGCAAAAGCAAGGCACTAAGCAACTCAGTGAGACTCTGTCTCTAAATAAAATATAAAATAGGGCTGGGGATATGGCTCAGTGGTTGAGCACCCCTGAGTTCAATCCCTGGTTATCCCCCATCAGCCCCCCCCAAAATGAGATATGCCTTTAAAACCCCTGGACAACAGCCACCCTCTCTTGGGACCCCTTCCTTTTGGGGAGCTCTGCTTTCTTTCTTCTATTCTAATGAATCCTGTTACTTTGCTCTTACCCTTCTGTCCATGGATTCCATTCCTCGAATCTGTGAGACAAAGAACCCACCTACCCATACTCTGTGTTACAGTAGGCGATTTAAGACATGGGGCCTAGTAGAAGGAAATGAGGTTATGGGCTCCATGCTCATGAGTGGACTAAAGAGGGTCTTGTGGAATGGGTTGGACTTATAGTAGTGGATTAAGTTCCTGAGAGAATGGGCTCTCTTATGAAACAAGTTCAGTACCTCAGCTCACTTTCTTGTACACATCTCCTTCTGCACATGGCTAGTCCCCTTTTTACTTCTCTGCTATACTGTGATGCAGTCAGAGGGCCCTCACTAGAGTGCTGGCACCATGCTCTTCAGACCCTCCATCCATTCAAATTGTCAACCAATTAACTCTCTTTTCAAGTTACTCAGCTTCTGGTATTCTCATATAGCAACAAAAAGCTGAATAAGACATCTATTATTTTTCACGTTTATTCAGTCTTCCAAATCTAATGCATCTACAAATCCTGTCACATATTTTGAAAATATATCTCGAATCTGTCCTTTTCCATCTCACTCGGCCCAAGCTACCATCATTTCCTGTTTGGCCTACTGAAATAACAACAAGATGCCATGCCTCTTCTGTCACCCCTTGTCCATTCACATTACACAAACAAGAATTTATCAATCAAAATGATGTCCCCAAACCATATGTGAAATCAAATTTCTACCTGGTAAAAGTTCCTAATGGCTTCCACTGTACCCAAATGTAAATGCTATTGCTTATATGGCTCACTGACCTGGCCCCTGCTCGCCTCTCTGAATACAATTCCCTCCTCTCTACCTCTCTCTCATTCCTCATAAGGATCCAGCCACACTGGCCTTCTTGAACATACAAAGCCTTTCTCACTCAGACTCTGACCCTAATGCAATTAGGTCTGCTGCATCATTCAACCCCACTTGGCCCACAGAGGCCTTCTCTTACCACCATGTCTAGTGGAGTATAGAAATTGCTTATTGCTTTCTTAAGTATTACCTTTCATCCAACTAAAAAATCTCAGGACACAATCACAGTGGAAAGGAGTGAGAGCTTTAAATGTCTTCATTGTCAAGAGTATTAGAGGAAAATAAAACCCAAAAATAAGAATCTTGCCGGGCATGGTGGCATATGCCTGTAATCCCAGCAGCGCAGGAGGCTGAGGCAGGAGGATCACGAGTTCAAAGCCAGCCTCAGCAAAAGCGAGGCATTAAGCAACTCAGTGAGACTCTGTCTCTAAATGAAATACAAAATAGGGCTGGGGATGTGGCTCAATGGTTAAGTGTCCCTGAGTTTAATCCGTGGTACAAACAAAACAAAACAAAACAAAAATCTTGACTCAGCTTCTTCATTCATTTTTACTTTAAAATTATAATTTCATAGAACCTTTTTTAAAATTTTTACTTTTTATATTTTTTAGTTGTAGATGGACACATATCTTTATTTATTTATTTATATGTGGTGCTGAGGATCAAACCCAGTCTCACACTTGAGAGGCAAGCACTCTACCACTGAGCTACAGCCCCAGCCCTCATAGGACCTTTGAACTTCTTTTTCCTGATGCAACCAGGAGTCAACTAAAGTTGACCCCCTGACATTTACAGATTTAATATTTAATGTTTCTCTCCCTTAGAGGCCCAACAGGGCCACAATCTAGTAACTTGTGAGTTTGCAGGAGGATAAATTGAGTTATTCCTAGTAGCAGATGGTGAGTACCTTGAATTATAGTCTTTGTCCTTCACAATTATATGCTCTTCTAGCAAGGTATTTATTTTATCTCAATTTCATAAAGAAAATGAGTTAAAGTCATAGTAGTATTAGAAAATTGAGAAATTTAAGAACATCTTAAAATGTATCCTTCCCAAATAGTTTTCCCCCTCAACCCACATTGATCCAAAAGAAAGAAGCGGATCACAGTCCAATTAAATTGTCTACCTGGTTAACTGCAGTGATTCTTTAGGAATGCCATAATTAATACCAAATATTATGGTTCCAAAAAGGCTATTATGAACCTATAATCATAAAGATTAGTCACAGAAAAACGAAGAGACCATTTTAAACATGCAAGTGGCTCAGTCACAGTGGTATTTGGTACAGAACAGGAAAGCTTCTAAATTTAAAAATAAAGATAGCATAATATTGGTATTACAAGTGTCCTGTGAGCATTGGATAATACATGCTATATAACTGTCAACTACTTTAGGAAAGAAGGAATTAGCAACAACAAACTAGAAACAGCTCTTAGACTAAGTAGGGAAGAGAGGAATAAAGAACTCAGGATTTCCTAGCTTGGACCTGGAACGTCCCCAAAAGCCTACATGTTAAAGGCTTGTCCCCATTAGGAAGTGGTGGGACCTTTATGAGGTGGCTAGTGGGAGGTCTTCCAGTCAGCTGGGGCCACGCCTTAGAGGGGACAGTGGACCCCAGTTCCTCACTTTTGCATCCCAGACACCACGAGGAGAGCAGTTTTATTACTCCTGTATGACGTGCTGCCTCCCTACCAGAGGCCTGCACGCAAAGGGTCCACTGGTGATGGACTGAAACCTCTAAAACTACAAGCAAAAACAAACCTTTCTCTCATTAAGTTGACTTATCTCGCGAACACAGAGGGTAAAGAGTGAAAGAGGAAATGCTATTCAATTCTCTGCGTACACACCAAGAGTCCAGAACTGTGCTCAGTGCTAAGTGGAATACAAAAGCAGCCCATAGGGTGATCTCTGCCTTCAATGACATTATAGACTATATAGCAGAGACAAAAACTACATATTGGGACAACTGGGGGGTCCCCATGGCATTGTATAATAACATGCCCATTAGCTACAATTAGTTGGTAGGTACATCTGAGGTCAGATTATGATGAAAATAGGATGCTAGAAAAACACATTATGTTGTACAACAGGCAAGTGAGCAGTACTACTAAGTTTCAGAAAGATAAATCTGGTAGCAGAGGGAAGGATGGATTAACAGAGGAAGAGACTGCAGGTAGATAAGTCACAAAGCTCTTGCAGTAACTAAATATGAGAAAATGAGGGCCTAACTGGTATGGTTGCTATGGAAATTGAACCATGCTTGAATTCAAGAGACATCATATAGGAAACCAGCTCTTCAGTGTTTTAGTGTAATGTTCCAAAGTTCTTGTGGTTTATCGTCTCCTCCTTTGAGTAATCTCCTCCTTTGAGTAACTCACTGATAAAAAACTGCCTGAGAAATAATATTCTTCACTAAGTCACGGAATGGCAGGCCAAAGAGGACAGGGAATGGCCTGGATAAATGAATACAGTAGCTATCTCAAAATTCCTGACACTGAGTCACAAAGTTGTTTAAAAGATCAGATGACTTGGTCACTTTCTCTGCAAATCTAATTATTAATGGAGTCAACCACAGTGCACCAAGCTGAGCTAAGCAGAAGTTGATGTGGTGACACTAAAAACTGCCTGAGTTCACCTGGTCATCTCTATGTAACCCATAAATAGGAATACATAAGGTCCAGGGAGCTAGTGTCCTACAAAGACTGCATTTATGTACTTTTGCAGTGCTAGGAGTCAAACCCAGGGCCTCACACATGCCAGGCAAGCACCCTACTACTGAGCTACAGCCCTAGCTTTTCTTATTATTATTTTGAGAGTCTTGTTAAGTTTCCCAGGCTGGCCTTGAACTTGCCATCCTCCTGACTCAACCACCCAAATAGCTGGGATTATAGGTGTGCCTCACCCTTCTCAGGAAAAGAAGACTTTATAGCAGCTACTTTCCTTCAAATTGAAGAACATGTCAGGAAAGTTATTAAAAGGAAGAGAAGGGAAGGGAAGTTAAGGAAAGAGAGGAAGAGGCGGGGAAGAGAAGAACAATGCTCTCAGCATTCATTATCGGACACATCCTGCTGCTCCCACGTCTCCCCAAGAGACACTGTTCACTCTGCCCCACTATTTGTCCCTACTGCCACAGGGATGATTCTAACATTCTCCTAACTAGTCTGCCTGTTTGTTACCAGTTTCTTCACATTTCATTCTCTCCCTCTGTCTCTCCAAGGCCATCTTCCTAAAACAACCTCCAGCATGTCATTGTCTAAAGGTATCCTGTGACCCACAGGTCAAAGGTTAGCATATACCCTAACCACAAGACACCCTTCAGACAAACCACACCTACCTTTCAGCTTCACCTGTCACCTTGATCCCTCATGCCCAGTTTTCACATAGAACTTTTCCCCATTTTCCAAATAAGTTCTTTTTTACAATGCTTCTGCTACTTATGTATACTTTTTCACTGCCTAAAATATCATTCCTTCTCTTCTCTTGCTCATCTTTCAAGACTCAAATATCAAGTGTCACTTTATCTTTCAAGCCATCCCTATAACTGCTTCCCTCCTGCTTATGCATCCAGTCCCGTTAATGACCCTATAAGGACCCTCCTATAGCAATTATTCCTATACCTGGCCTCTCCCCTGCTTCTCAGTGAACATTATAAGAAAAAAGATTAAATCACTGACACTTAGCAATATGCTCACCACCAGCTGATGCTTTTTCATGAACATGTAAATTTGAACTGGGGGAGTTCCATCATCAGACAGGTTGGTTCTACAGGAATGAATCAATGAACAGACCTGCATGCCTTGCAGGATGGACCCAGGACTCCATAAGTTACTGTTCTGGTTTAGATTTTGGTGTTTAAAATATACCGGGGAAAGGAGTGTCAAATAAAACACTATTTTCCATCTCACATGGAAATACATAATAGATGTTGATGAAAGTACTAACGTATTTGGCCATAAGTAGTAAGTATTGCAAAACTAAGTCCTTAAAGTACTCAAAGTTTTCCAAATAATGTCAACATGCACCTGAACTAATATTAACACAAAAACACACCTTTAAGAAAATATCTATTGATAGGTTTATTGCTCAAAAGTTCAGATGCTTAGAACTTACATATAACAGGACTCAAATCAAATTCAAGGAAATGATATGAAATCACTGTGACAAATGAAAGACTCTTCCTGATGTCTCCTCTACAAGTTGTTAAATCTAAAGAAGATTAAAACTACAAGTAAGTAGCTAAGGTACTCCAAAATGAGTTAGCAGGCTAGGTCGGCTAATTAATCAAATAATAAAGTTTAAAACAAAAACATGTGCTTTTGTATTCACATACGGGTTTTCTTCTTACTTTCCTACTAGTGATATCCCAGGTTATAATGCAGTGATTGTGGAAGACCACGATATTTAAAGTTGAAAAATTTACCCAGGATTCAAGAACTAACAAAAAATATAATACGTAGCATTCTGCTGTGTGTGAGGTAATGGCCCCCACAGCAAGTTGCCCTGAGAGGCTATGGTGGGCACCAACAGTGGAGAAGCAGCACAGGTACAGGTACAAATTCTCCTACTGGGCTCCACTAGTCCTCTTCTTGAAAGATGCCACACCTTTAGCACTCCAAATAGTAGAGTCAGCTTTACTGTCTTTGCTCTGAAATGAAAATAAATTATTCTTGAACAAGAATGCCTCAGTAGCAAGTGTGCTGAGCAAGAGCTTTTGACTTATTTTCTTTACCCTAAAAAAAGCCTAAACATGGCACAAAAAACCAAATCAAGATACCACAATTATATTTATAATTCCTTGACTGAAACCATTGATTTTACTATCATGGCATCTGAATGATAAACTAGCATTATCTTAAAGCAAGACTTACTTCTCCATGTCAAAATCACATAAATAGAAATACTGCATTTTAAAATACTGTACTATTTTCTCCCCACAAAAAATTACAAAGATAAGGACTTTCTATGAGCCCATTTAAATGCTATAAGAAAGCAATGGGTTCTGTTCTGAGATATACTACCTTTCATTATTTTATAATCCAAGGGGAAAGACATACAACCTAATAATTAAGAAGAAATTAATTGGTGGTTTCCTTTCCATGCTAATCCTTTAAAATGGAGCTGGCTCAAGCTTGCAAGGGCTTGCAGAACATGCAAGTGCCCAGTAGCAGGACAATACCCATTCTACTCTCTGCCTTCCACCCATTTCCAGGCACCCCTCCCTTACACTCATTTTGATTTGTTTTTCTGGAAGTAAGGTTTATTCTTGGCTTTGTACCCAGCTTCCTTATATGCACCTCCATTCAGCCTTGACTGATGGCCCATGCTGGTCTCAGTGACCTCTAGTTTACTGGCTCAATGTGTTACCATCTCAGGTAGAAGATGTTCCCATTAACAGTCCCGTACCTGCTGGGGCAGCCCTTCCCACTTCCAATCACAACAGGAGGATTCTTAGATTGCTGGTACAAAAAAAGAAAAGCAATCTGAAGTAAGATAAGTACCATAAATTGAAAACAGAGTTAAAAAGAAGGGATAATAGAGCAAAAGTATCAAATCTATAGTTATTCAAATAAAAGGAAAAAATGCCAAAGATGCAAACATTTTCAGCTGCCTCTCAATTATCAACACAGAATGGAGACACTAATTTCAAACTGAGGATTAATAAAGATTTGAATTTGATGCTGTGATCCCTCCCTCCCTCCCTCCCTCCCTCCCTTCCTTCCTTCCTTCCAATGGGGTCTTGTTATATTGCCCAAGCTGGCCTCGAATTTGTGAAACTCCTGCCTCAGCCTCCTGAGTAGCGGGGACTACAGCTGTACACCACTGTGCCCAGATGTTTTAATTCTATCTTAATATCTCTTGTATATTAGAATGGGCTTAAATAATAAAGTTATTCAGTGTGGAATTGACTTAGGAAGGCCTACTAACTTCTTGAGTTTCCTTATCTGGTACTCCCTCATACCTCTGACACAATCCACTAAACCCATTAAAAAAAAAAATCTAATGTTTCCTATGATGCAAAGTGCTGCTCTATGCAGAGATGCAGAGCTGCCTCAGGTAAGAGTAACAAATAAAGACACTAGTTTCAAAGAGCTTCCCTTAAATTCTTACAGCAACTAATAGGTATTTATAGGTGCTTACTTTAGTGAGCAAGCTGTAACAGAAGATTCCCTGAGAGTTATCTTTATTTGGATTATAATGTAAAAACAGGAAAGCAAGTGATGATCAGATGTGAGACAGACTTGAAAAGTGTAGATTTAGAAAAGCTGGTAGAATGTTGCTTCTGGACAGAAAGCAGACAGGCCTAAGGTGTATATGGTTCATCTTGGGTCCACTTCCAAGTTGGCTGAAGTGGAGACATGATGAAGGTGGAACCATCCAATTGAGGTGGCTGCAGAGGGTTTTGATGACTAGATGAAGATGTCTAAATTCAACCTTCAATGATTAGGAATCAGTGAAGATCTATTAAAATCGGAAAAGCAGGATATTAACAGTATCTGAGGCTATATTCAGCCCTGATCATTTTAACTGAGGGAAATCTTTATGAGTGCATGATTACTTAAATAAAAACTTTTGAAATTAAAAGAAACATGAGATTTTTTTTTTTTTCAAAAGAAAGGGGCTCAGTATGCATAATCTCTGTGAAAAGAACTGTATTTACTGTCTAAACAATTAGAGAGTATTAATCAAGAGAAGGATTAGTGTGGGTTTGGTTAGGGAAAAATCAAAGGACATCAACATTGCTTTAGGTGGGGGTACAGATTACTTAAGTACAACAACTGGAAAAAGGATAAGGTTAATCTTCTAGTCCTTTTCTGGTCTATGCATCAATTCTGGAATCAGAATGTTAGCTGAACATGTAGAACTGTTTTCTTTGCTACCTGTAGGGACCCAGCTTGACATGACTACAACCATCTTGTGGTAACCAATGTTTTGCCTACCAGATGACCCTGGCATGCAACCCACACCCTATAGAAGAAACAAGTCATTAATATGGACAGCTGAGCATTTTGTGACAACCACTGATGCTCAGGTTTTTTCTTAATTGATGCTTGATGTAGTAATAGTTTATTTTAGAAAGGCCAGGGACATTCTGGTTGGCTGCGGGCCACCTCTGTCTAGCTTAGCATATAAACCTCCTCCTCCTGCCTCAGAATACAGGGATCTTCCTATCTTGCAGCCACACAAGACACGCTTCTGTCGGTAAATCCCCGATAAAGCTCACTTCACACAACCCTGGACATCTGCCTGTCTTTAAAGGGCCTTTGGTACAGGTCTCTGTACATTGGGACTTTAGTTTTCCAAAACAACACTTTAGGGGATAGAAAGTAAGCCTTGGGCTGTCTTTAGGAAATAGTTTACTTAGAGAATGTAAGCATACATATGATACATCTAAATAACAACAGAAGACAGTTATGTTAGTGTCAATGTGAACAATACACGGTATAATTGCAGGGCATACGCATTGTGGGCAGAAAGAATCCAGAACCATCCTTGAAGATGGGGTTTATGCCACAACACAGGGGCTAGGAAGCAAGTCACTGTATTACACAAAGAAAAGGGAAGATAATTACATGTCACATATAGATGCTTTCAGAATGTAGTGCCAGAGTTCAATTCAAAGATTTTTGATGGGAAAGTGAAAAGGTGAACTCAGCACAATAATGAAGGCCATAATGTCCAGATGGGCAGCCTACAGTCTATGTGATTGTGCCCCAAGAGCTGTGCTGTGCACAAGTTGTCTGGCCTACAGATGAATGCTAATGATAATGAAGGCGAAATATCAAAGGCCTCTGAAGGATTTACACAGGGTCACTGAAGATACAAAATTGAAACTTGAGTTAGGACAAAAATTAGGAATTGCTTTCTTTGGACAGTGAATTTATGACTCCTCCAAAGGAGACAAAGCAATGTAAAACTAACTGCAGAAACCAAGGAACTTATTTATTGCTGAAACCTGAGGAGGAAGAAATGATTTCCACCAAAGGAAAGGGCAAAGAGGCAGGGACATGAAGGACACAAACTGTGGAAGAGCTGGTGCAGGGACCAGACCTGCGATTCCAGCAACTTGGGAGGCTGAGGCAGGAGGATTGCAAGCTTGAGACCAGCCTGGGAAACTTTTCAGAATAAAAATAAAAGAGACTGGGGTGTAGCTTAGTCATACAGCACCTCTGGGTTTAATTCCCAGTACCACAAAATAAAAATTAATTAACTAATTCATTAATTAAAAACCGTGGAAGACAGAATGGGAATATATGCAGAATATCTTTTTTTTTTCCCCCTGATCAATTAGCTAGAGGGTCATGAATAGGATAGAAGCTAATCATCAGAACTTCTGCTTTTATATTCAATTTTATGTTGCTTTTCTCCTTAGCTTCATGTCTTAAAAAATAAGATCACTATACTACTTTGCTCAGTTATTAGAATTAAGTATCCCATGACCAGCCTTTCATTTTCTTTAGTTGCTAAAATTTCAAGTTGTAAAACTAAATGCATTCTGAAAAGAGTGCTTTTTAATTTACAAAGGGCTATTCAGGAGATCTCTTCTTTCCTGAGTGAGTCTCAATAATTTGAGATTTGTGCATTTTATCTAACTTGTCAAATTTATTATCATAAAGCTTTACATAATCTTCTTTATTATCCTTTTAATATCTATTGAATTTGTAGTGGTATCACCTTCCTCATTCCTGATGTTGACAGTTTGTGTCATCTTCCTTTCTTTTCCTGTCAATCTGGCTAGAGGTATTATTAGGTACATAAATGTCTATAACTCTGACATGCCTTTCTTATTTATTTACTCTTAATCCCTTCTTCTTTTTTAATGCTTCTTTTATATAAAATTGTTTTTATGATTGTATTTTATTTCCTTTATTGGTTTGTTAGCTATAACTCCTTGGCTGTTTCCTTTAACCCTTTTAATAATTCAGATGTGACTTACTTTAACTTTTTATATGTCTACGAAGTATTTACCTTAGTTTTATTTAGTTTTGGTAGGGGGTGGGTTTGAACACAGGCCCTTGCACATGGTAGTTACGTGCTCTACTACTGAGCTACATCTCCAGCACCTTTCCTCAGAACACTACATTTTTCTTTTCTTTTCTCGATTTTTGAGACAGGGTCTCTCTAAGTTCCCTAGACTGTCTATAAACTTGTGAGCCTCCTACCTCAGCCTCCTAAGTAGATGGGATTACAGGCATGTGCCACCATACCTGGCTAACCTTATTTTTTGAAGAATACTTTCTTTCCTTTTTTAAAAAATCTGGTGTAGTGCTTTAAATATGCTATTCCACTATCTAACTATTTATATTGTCTTTAATATCCTGTCATACTTTGTTTTTTTAAACATATATTTTTCCATTGGTTTTGAACAATTTGATGTACCTTGGTGTAGTTTTCTTCATGTTTCTCTTGCTTGGAATTTACTGAACTTCTTGGATCTGTGGGTTTATAGTTTTCATCAAATTTGGAAAATCATCAGCTGTTATTTCTTCAAATATTTTTATCTCCCTCCTCCACCTGTCTCTCCTTCAGTTCCCCAAGTACACATCTATTAGACATTTTGAAACATCTTTTTGAAGAATTACATATATTTTTTGCATTTTAAAATTTGTCTTTACTTTTGTATTTAATTTTGAATTGTTTCAATTGCTACATTTTCAAATTCACTAGTTTTTTCTTCTGCAATATCTGATCTACCTTTAATCCCATTTAATATATTTCTAAGTTCTATTAGACATTGTAATTTTTATCTCTTGAGGCTCTGGTTTTTTTCACATTTCTTATTTCTCCATTTAACTTTTTGAGTACATGAGTAAAGTTATTACAGTATTAATGTCCTTATCTGGGAATTATAATTTCTGGGCCAACTGATTCACTAATTTTTTTCTATTCATTATGGATCAAAATCTACTTTGAACATACAGGTGAAAATGAGGTTCTAGAAGTTAATAAAGCAGTAATTCTCAACCAGGAGTGACTGTGCCCCTAAGAGAACATTTGGCAATGTGTAGAGACATTGTCACAACTAGAAAGGTGCTACTGGCATCTAAATAGCCTATAACACACGGGCTAACAACCCACAACAAAGAATTAACTGACTAAAATGTCAACAGGACTGAGTTTGAGAAACCCTTCCGTGGAGCAACAGGATGAAAGGAACTCAGGATCCTTAGTGGTCTTGTGTTGCTGAGCCCAAATCCTATTATTAAATAGTATCACATGAAAAAGAAAAAAAAAAACAATTATCTCTTATTGAAACCACTGTATTTTGGGATCGAATTTGCTATGGCAGTTTAGTTTACATGGATACTCCTATATTCCCATAAACCCCACTGTAAGTTGAAAATATTTTAACTCAAAAATGCATTTTAAAAAACCTATCAAAAATTATATCATAACTTAGCAACACAACACACTGCAGAGTACTGATTATTTACACTTGTGATCATCATCTGGGAGCTCACTGCTACAAACTTGTGCCATAAGAGCATCCATCATACTATATACCACATATCACTAGCTTAGGACAACATCAAAATTCAAAATTGAAAGTATAGGCCAATGTCGTGGTTCACAGCTGTAATTCCAGCAACTTGGTAGGCTGAGGCAGGAGGATCATAAGTTTGAAGTTCAGCCTGGGCAACTTAGTGAGACCCCGCCTTGAAACAAAAAATAAAAAGTATTAGGAATGTAGTTCAGTGGTAGAGCATTTGCCTAGCATGTGCAAGCTGTGGGTTCAGTCCCCTTGTACTGAAGAAGAAATTTTGAAAACATAGTTTCTATCAAATGTACATCACTTTAGCACCATCATGAAGCTAAAAAACCAAAACTTGTATTGAACCTTCATAGATGGGAAACCACTGAACTCTAATATAGAAACCAGTTTCCATAAGTGAAGTGCTGTTAAAACGAAAAACTTGTTTTGTGGATTTATAATTGACAAAGTGACACAACAAATATTGCTGGCTAGACAACTTTTTATGTAAAGACACAATAGCTGCAAAATAATCACCTCTGATTACCTGAAAGGAAAACGGTGTGTTTATGGTATCTGTCACTCTAAAGAAAGTTGTTGGGAAGCAGTCTACAGTCTGGCTATTAAGAGGCCTCAGGATTACAAAAGTCAACTACTTTTTCCAAACAGAAGGAAAGAGCTCTACATTCTTCACAAGTATCTCAGTAAGATTTCCCAGCCAAACAGAGTCTGCCAAGAGGCAGAGATCATATTAAAGGAATTGCATCCCACTGAGTCTGTGGTTTCATCTGTCCTCAGGGTAATACCATTAAAACAAACCAAGGAGAAGGAGGAGGAGGAAGAAGAGGAGGAGAAGGCAGGAGGGGGAAGAGGAGAAGGAGACAGGCCATAAAAAACAGACAAACAAATACGACAAGAAGACTTGGGAACTATGTCTAGAAGGAATTTTTGGATCTGTTTACCGAGAAGAATGGAAGAAAATAGATCAAAAGTCTATAAAAGCACTGCGAATTATTTTCCAAAAGAAATCAACTCTAAAATACAGATTAATTTTTCTAATACGTATCAGCTCCTTCAGCTTCCCTAAATAATACTGGTCAATTTTTTGTGTACATCCTTATTGTGGTAAAATAGTTATAACATTAAATTTTCATTTTTTATTTAAAAAAAAGTCATCAGGCTGACCTTAAAGAAAAACCTATATTCAATCACAAACAATTCTCAGGCTTCCAAATCTTCAGAAATGCAAGTTCTGAAGACCATGAAGCTCCCAAGAAGGGAGTACTGTTGTTGAGAGCCACAGCCGAAGGGGCCCCAGCAAACTTACAGCTGCCAGCAAACTTCCAGCTGCCGGCTGATGATTGGCTCACAGCGGCCCCAGCAACATCTAGCTGATTGGCTCCTCTGCGGTGATGCTCATTGGGCTGTTTCCCTGCCCTTTCAGACCATGGAGCTGCTCATTGGGGGACTTTTTTGGCTCCGCCCACGTGACCCAGCCAATCGGCCTCAAGAGCAGGAGGATTGTGGGAGGGGGAGAGAGGCTTGTGTTGGAGAGAGAGGCGTGTGGGAAGCCAGTGGTGGCAGTTGGGGCTCTGAGGGTTTTTCCTGAGAGGCTGTTTTGTTTGGCGTGTGTGGTTCTAAAAATAAAGTTAGTTTTATCT
>NW_026000019.1:17778717-17876204 GCF_001458135.2 Marmota marmota marmota
TGGAAAATTTATCATGTAGGCTGGGTATTATTAGTAACTGTGCTATTCTATCTCCTGGTGAAATTACTGATATACCCTTTGGAGAACTGGCTATAATTTTTATTTCACCTTCATAATCGGGATCAATTACCCCAGGACTTATCATAAGTCCTTTCAGAGTAGAAGAGCTGCGTCCCAATAATAAGCCTACTGTTCCTTTGGGAAGAGGTCCTTTTACCCCTGTGGGAATGATTTGAACTCCCATTTCTGGAGTTAGTACTGCTCTGGCGGAGGCGCAGATGTCCAACCCTGCGCTCCCTCTGGTTTGACTGATGAGGGATCTGATGGACAATGTGTCCTGGGCACTACCCTGACGGGGTTGCTGGGTTCCTCCAGTGAGTACTGTAACACCACCTTTAGATCCAGCCATGAGGACAGCAGATAATGGTACAGCTCCTGAAGATCAGAACCGGTCTGATGGGCTAACCAAGAAAACTCTGTACTGCCACAAGAAGTCCTGGAAATTCCTATGGACAACTGACTGTGCCACATTGCCATTCTTCCCTTTTCTGAACGTCAGCTTCTGTGGCGCTATATCTTCCCAATTGCTCCTGTACACTGGTATGAGATGAGCAGATAAGTATTCACAGGACTATGAGGAATAATTCCTGACTTGAAAGACAGGAACACACATTATCCAGAGACCTTTGACTTTGAGCAGATGTAGTACCTGGAGCCTTGGAAAGACTCCCTTGGAAGGGAGAGCATGTTTTTATTTGGGAATACAGGTGATCATAGATACTGCATGGCCAGCAGGGCACACAATGACACTGCTAACCTGTCTAAAAATTTTTTTCCTCCTTTCATACACACAAGAATTTTAACAGGGCACATGGCTACTGAGCTACAGATTAATTCTTCCTCGTTACCCTGCATCTGAGTGTGGCCACAGATAAAATTTTTGTCAATGGAACGTGAACAAAAATGATGTGTGCAACTTCCTGTTTTCTTAAAAGAACACTACTTGTCCTCCACTTTTCCATGAAATTTCCCCTTCTTCTGTATCGCAACACGGATGGGGTGTAGACCTAGCTTTAACCACATACATGATGACAATGTCCTAGGGAATGGTGAAAAAAAGGACCCACATAGAATCGTGTCACTGAGTGATTTCATAGAGCTGAGATACCTGCCTTTTGGAACAAATTCTATTCTCTCTGAACTGAAATCTGTAAGAGAAATATACTATCTTATTTAAACCACTGTATTTCTTATGGTTTCTCTCTTACATACTCCTTGTTTTTTTAAATAGAAACTTTAAAAAAAAGCCTTGTATTACTCAATGTCACAAATAAATTATTTTGTCTGAAATTCATTTACTTTTGCTCAAACTAAATCCCTTAGTCAAAGCAAGGCAACAGGAAAAAAAAAAAAAAAAGAGCAAGCCTATAGAGTTTTGATTGCAATTCCCGTAAAAGGAACATATTCTAAACTTTTCTCAACATGCATAAACCAAACATCAAATAAGGGCTGAGGATGTAGCTCAACTGGTAGGCTTCCCTCGCATGCACAGGCCCTGGGTTCAATCCCCAACACCACAAACCCCCTTCCCACCCTCTAAAAAAATAAAATAAAATAAAATCAATTTGTTTATGCTTCCAATGAATTTCCTCTGACTGGTTATACTGTTGTGATAATATCAACTGAGCGTCACTGTTAACTATTAAACTGTCCATACTTTAATGAACAAAAGTAGTCTGTTTGGTGCTAAAAAGCAATACTAGTAACTCTTACAGATAAAAAGGGTCATAAAATCTGACTGAGCAGTAACATCCTCGGACAAAAGACTCCTGGTCATATCTCTCTATGACCAGCTCACACACAGTGATTGGTCAAGAGTAAAACAGTTTGACTACAGCATTAGACGCCCTTCAGGGATGACCTCACATCTTAGAGGTGATGAAAGAGTAGTGGATCAGCATAACTGAAAACTCAAACATTCTAATCAGTCAGAGCAGAGAATTTAATTTTACCATCATTCTTAACAGTGAATTAATTTTGATTAGCCTAAATTCAATTATTTGTTGATATAATGGCTCTTGGTTTCTCTGGCTCTGCTTCCGTTCTATTTAATCAGTGACATTTTTAGATTGGGACAACTATCTTTGGACATGCAGTCTTCACACAACTTGGCTAAAAATCTTCCTTTTCAGTCATAGTAACCTGTCAATATAGATTTGTGAAACCGAGGCTGATTTCACTAGTTTGTCTCTTGCCATAATGTGAAAAGCAATGGACCACTGAGTGAGAGCTAAGTAGGGTGACAACTTCTTCACAGAGTAGTTGTACAGTCACAGGGTTTAACTAACACACACACACACACACACACACACACACACACACACTACAGCTTAGGGGTTAAGAACACTGTCTCTGCAGTAAGACAGGCCCACTGTGATGCCGACATGTTATCTGCCTATCAGAATGACTTCAGCCAAGTTTCTTAACCAGTAAGTCACACAATATTAACATTAATAGAGTTACTGTTAAAAAGTTTTGGAGATAGATGATAGTGGCAGTTGCACTGTGATTGCACTTAATGCCACTGAACTGTGTGCTTAAAAGAGTTAAAATAGTAAATTTCATGTGATATATATATATATATATATATATATATATATTTATATTTATTTTATGCCAATGAAAGAAAAAGAAAAAAATTAAAGGCCATAAGAATTAGTTTAATGGTGCTTAGTAGAGAACCAGGAACATTACAGGTACTCAGTAAATAATAGGAGTATTATATTTAATGTATTTATTAACTATTTTTAAATTGCATTTGGGAGTTCCTCACAAAATGTAAAGGCTGCACAATTACATCATTATTCATAGCAGCAGCTATTTTTTTTTGAGAGAGAGAGAGAAATTTTTTTTAATATTTATTTTTTAGTTTTGGGTGGACACAACATCTTTATTATTTTTATGTGGTGCTGAGGATCGAACCCAGCGCCCCGTGCATGCCAGGCGAGCGTGTTACCACTTGAGCCACATCCCCAGCCCAACTGCTATGTTTTTTACCTAGATCCAACACATTACTTCAGTGTCTAAAAAACCTGAAAGAATGATCATAGCATACACCTTGCACAAACACAGAGACACAGGGTAGCAGTTCTCTTAACTTTGGAAAAATGAGCCATTCACATTCAAGCATGATTCTAAAGAGGCTTTTAAATTTGATTGAAAACAATTTTCTGGGTTTATTCTTTTTTTCTTTCTTTTTTTGGCAGTACTGAGTATTGAACCTAGGGACGCTTTATCACTGAGCTAAATCCCCTATATCTCCAGTACTTTTTGTTTTTTATTTTAAGACAGGGCCTTGCCACATTGCCCAAACTGGCCTCAAACTTGTAATGCTCTTGTCTCAGCCTCCCAAATGGCTGAGTATAGATGTGCACCACCATGCCTGGTTATTAGCATTTATTTTTAGATGTAATAAATATTCCTTTGCTCCTAATTTTATTCCTTTATAAACTCCATTTTAGCAACACAAAGATAAATTCAACCAAGACTTGAACAAATATGCTAACTATAATTCTTTTCTATTTATTAAAAGACTGAGATAGTTGTATAAGACACACAGCTCACAAGTCCATACACTCATACATATATACATATATACACATACATATATACATATATATGCACAGATAGCACAGATCAACACAAAATGTATGACAGAAATTACTATGATGATGGAAAATACTTTCTTATTCCTTTATTTATAAATGAGGAAAGTAAGTGTTACAAGGTTAGATGATCTGATTACGGTCTCACAGTAAGCTGACTAGAGAAATGTAACCGCAGCCTGCAGAGCCTCAAACGCACCACGCAAAGGACTTGCCCCTGTGTCTCTATTCTTTCGCATGTATTTCACCTGCCTGAAATTCCTTTCTTCGTTTAGTTGCCCTCTTTGGAAAATCTTCCCTGGTTTTCCCAGAATGAAAATGGCACCCTGCCTTTTGGCTTCTGAAGCACCCCTTTAAGCCCCAGGACCAATCCCACTGAATCCTATCCACCTTTCTTCCTTCTCCTTTAGGTCCAGGACAACTGCAGGACATCAAATGTGGTCTCTGTATCCCCACACCCAGCCCAGAACCTGGAAACAGAAGGCACTCTCAGAACATCTGTTGAGTAAGTAAACCAACCAACCAACCAACCAACACAGTCTTCTCCAAAGGCAGGCAGGAAAGGTGGGGTCAAGGACACAGGTGGGAAGTCAGCCTTGGAGTGAATGCAGAACACACCTTTGCTAAAGGCAGGAGCAAAGCAGAGGAGGATGAGGATAAAGATTTTTAAGAAAGGCAATGAAACCTTGAATGAGTTCATGCTGAGTGCTTATTTTGATCATAAAAACAGGGCAAAGAGGACATCAGATTATTATTCTCATCTATGTCAAATGACCTTATGCTTCTTAAGGTACATTAACTTCAAAATAATTACTGACTACCTGGAACATGATGTGTTTATTCAGCTATCTTTTGTTCCTGGAGTTCTGGACTGTCTCATGAGAAACAAATAATGAGAAATTGCTTCAACAAATTTAGGTATGATTTAACGTATGCATTGGTACTGTGATGGTAGATTTTTAATATAGACCTCTAACTCATTAAATACACCATTTCTGAAACTTTAAACTTTCTTGAGTATTCACTATAGAGAACTAGAAGCCCTGCATTTGCGTTGGCTTTAGCATTTACTAGACAGCGCCTGAAACTAACCTATTATCAAACTGAAGGGGCACCAGAGCAAGGCTAAAAACAAACAACTCAGACAACAAATGATGTTGGGGCAGGAACCAGAAGACAGGAACGTCCAAGTCACAGAACTCTAGGTGCACCCTGGAACAAACCATTTCCACAATATCGAGGAGTGGAGTTTTACTGCCACCAACAGGACAGCAGGCATTCTTCAGGCTAGTATAAAACTGTGCAGAAACCATCTCCAAACAGATTCTGTTCAGGTCTTCAGACTTCTAACCTGGTCGTTGACTGCAGAAATGACATCCCTAACTTTAGTCCTTCCTTATGTCACCATCTGCAAACACAGAAACTAGACCTTTGAGCTCAGTGGGCGTGTCAGACGCCAAGGGAGCTAATGTTCCCTTTCCAGTCTCAGGTATGTGGTTTTCCACTTCCCCTTTTGCCCTGCGGGACCCCAAGTCCTGCAGGGACAGTGGCAGGTGGAGACGCTAGAGCCCAAGTTAGTCCTTCTTTTCCATGATGGCAGAGAAGGAAGGGGGAGTCGTCCCTCGGAAGGACAAGGAAACACTTACCTAATCAGCCTGCTGCTAAACAAATAACTGGTTTTTCAGCTCTCTCTAATAAATAGGTCCTAATTCTGGATTATTATTATTTTTTGATTCTCTGTGAAGCTTCTTTTCTCCATTCCTCTTCTCCCCGTTTGTGAACCCCCCCCCCAAAAAAAAAGAAAGCTGAACACTGAACTAAATGGAATGGACAGGACAATTTTGAGGGGAAAAAAATTCAAAAGTAAGCAAACAAATATGATATGCACAAAATATCTTTAAAAAAATAATAAAGTGCTGTATAATAAAGTTTCCCATGAGCCACTCCGAATCACGGTGATGACAAATTAAAAAACTGCACAGGAAGCTTTTTCAGACTATGGAAAAGGCTTTCTACTCCTCATGTGAGGCAATTTGATCCTTAGTAAACAGAGGTGGTCAGACTATGGCCAACTGTGGCAGCAGAGAGTCATGGCCACAGCGGTGGCCATGGCAATCCAGAAATGGAGTGTGAGGAACGAATTTTCCTGAAAGAAGATGGGATTTTGCTGCGGCCACTTCTAGAAAGTGAGCCCCCTAGATTAGACAGGAAGGAGTCAAATTACCTCTGTAGGAGGACATAGCTCAATATAATCTGCATACACACAGGTTATATCCTAAGATCCCCCCCACATGTAAAATGACTAAAAATGAGTTCAGCAAGGTTGTGGAATACAAGACCAATACAAGACCAATTTAGAAAGAGCAAATTCATTTTTAAATATTAGCAATTAAGAAGAAAAGTTAGATTAAGAAAATAATCCCATTCACAATAGCATCAACAAAATATTTTAAAACAAATTTAAAAAGAAGGGCAAGTCTTTTGTACACTGAAAACTATAAATATTATGGAGAGAAATTAAAGACCTAAATAAATGAGAACTTTCTGTTTTCATAGATTGGAAGACTCAATATTAAGGTGGCACACTCCTCAACTGATTGAGATTGAATGCAATCCCTATTAAGATTCTACTGTCATATACATTCTGTTATTCTTTCTGCCAGGTGGGGACAATCAGATCAATGACATATACTTCAATTTAGCCCTATATATACAGTCTCCATGAAGAGTCAGTTTCAGGATTTATACAAAGCAGATAAAAAATATCAGTCACTACTGGTGAAAAACACTCTCCTTCTATCTTTTCTAACTAGCCAAATTCTCAGAGATGATGTTTGAAGACTGCCTAAATATTGCTAAAGATATAAAAAGCTTTTCTGCACAGTGACCAAAGAATGACCTCTGCCCAACCACGTCTAGGTTAACAAGCTCAGAAATAAATGGCCATAATACAGAAAAGTAAACATGTTAACCAGGAAGACAATTAACATCTATAGTATTGGGCTGACAAATAAAGTTCTGATATCCACAGGGGTAGGCCTGGGTTACCTAAAAGACTAATGAGCATGTGTTGAAAACACCAGTGGACAGGCCACCAAAAGTATGGGAAAGGTAACTTGGGAAAGATGAAATGTCCAAGACTTAAAAAGAAAATTAGATATGATAGGAAAATCAGAACTTTGTTGAACTTCCTTATACTTGTTTAGAATGTAGTATTGCATTTAGTCTGAATTACATAATGCTTTAATTGATTAAGTCTATAAAGGTCTTATTCTAGCCCTGTCTGTTGAGAGGACACGTTGGAAAGTGATTTGTTTTGGTTTTGGTACTGGTGACCGAACCCAGGGGCTCTTCACCACTAAGCCACATCCCCAGCCCTTTTTAAAATTTTTAAAAAATATTTTTAGTTGTAGATGGACACAATACCTTTATTTTATTTATTTATTTTTATGTGTTGCTGAGAATCGAACCCACTGCCTCAACATGCTAGGCAAGTGCTCTACCAATAAGCTACAACACCAGCCTCCTTTGTTAAATTTTTTATTTTAAGATAGGGTCTCACTAAGCAGCTTAGGGCCTCATTAAGTTGCTGAGGCTGGCCTCAAATTTGCAATGCTTCTGGCTCAGCCTCCCAAGCAGCTAGGATTACAGGAATGTGCCATCACCCCCAACTAAGTGGTTTTGATTTGTTTTAATGACAAAAATTCAAGATCAAGATTCATGACTTCATTAAAAGATAAAAGCAAATATGTTTGTGTTATTTTATTTAAAATAAAATTTCAAATATCTTTTCTAACTTCTATAGTAATTTTGGCATAAAAATTGTCCATATACACTGGGTGCAGTGGTGCACACCTGTAATCCCAGTAGCTCAGGAGGATCATGAATTTAAAGCCAGCCTTAGCAAAGACAAGGTGCTAAGCAACTCAGTAAGACCCTGTCTCTAATAAAATACAAAATTGAGCTGGGGATGTAGCTCAGTGGTTTAGTGCTCCTGAGCTCAATCCCTGGTACCACGCACTGCCCCCGCAAAAGAACTGTTCATATACAAACATAAAATGATTTAATGAAAAAAGCACATTTTATGAACTTCACAAAAAGCACGTGCTTGTGAATCACAAGCAGCAATCTGCTTCTAGAGTTTCAGAGGACCCATGTTATTTCATGCTTTGTTTAGAATCAAGGTGTGTAGAGGTTATCTATCAAAGCTCTCTAAATCTGTCAAGAAACCCTCCCAAGAAAACTTTTGAGGGATTCCAAATAATAACGGTGGATCTAGGAACATATTCTAAGTACTTCGTAAATGACAATATTAATCATTATCATGACAGCTAACATTTATTAGGCAGTAAGATTTTCTAGACATTATATAAAGAACTTTTATATACTACCTGAATTATTATAACAATGCCATAAATTAATTTTTATTATTATTTCAAAACCCAGGTTCGGAGCACTTAGAGTAATTTGCCCAAGGTCATCCAACAGGACTGAAATTAGAACCAAATCTGCCAGAGTCCGATTCAACCACCATCTGACTCAGGGAAAGGATAAGCCTGAGCCTTTATGAACAAGGCAATTATAGCCTTCAACAGCAGGATGCCATCTTTGTCTGGGTTATTTTCATCAACTCTGCAGCAAACATCTTGCTGTTACCACACTATTAAGGCTGTATTAATATGTTGATATAAAATCCAACAAGGTAATTATAATAGAATTCTAAAACATCTTATAAATTTCCAGCTATCAGGGAAAGAACTGCAAAGTGAAATGTAGCCATTTCTTTCTAAGTCAGTACATTATAGAATCCTTTTAATAATTCAATTATATGTTTAGGTACTCCAGGGATGTAATTATGGAAAGAAGTATTTTAAGAAAAAACCCTTTCTTCATTTTGACAGAAAACGTGTTTTAACTTTCAAATTTCTCACATTATCCAACTCATATAAGGGAAAGCATCTTTTAGGTTATAGGAAGAAGTACTGGGATAGCAGGATTAGATAGATTATAGGAAAACTAAACTCAAAACGCACAGCAATAAAAAAGGATGAGAAGGAGGGAGGATCCGAGTTTCCTAGAGAAGCCATCTTTCTCTAGGTACAAGAACCTAGAATGACTCAAAGGCTTATTCCAGTTTCAAACGCAAAGAGCTAAGGTAGTTTGATAATTTAAGACTGAAACAAACTTACCTTTAGGAGAGCCAAGGCAACATGAAAGATTATGTTCAAACCCTGAAAGATAAAAGGGACAGTGAAAATCAATACTATCACACCTACAACTGTTTTATTAAGTACTACCCAAGACTTCCATACATCATTAATAAAATTCCTAATTGCTTTAATCTTCACATACCATACTAATTAAACCATAAGATTTTTTGAAAAGGTATTTTGCCCCTCTGAGATTCATAGTGAAAAATTTACATGCTATTTAATTAATATTCATATAAAATTAATATTTTTCTTCTATCTACTTCTGGGTTATTCGTCTGTGGCTAAGTGTTGCAAAAGTCAAGTTCCTTGCTCAAGATGGCAAAAATAACACAGAAGTCTAAAACCATTAATTGAAATTCCTAATCCTAGTTCAGACATCTGGGTGACAGAGTTAAACTGCCAGTGGCCGATAAAACCAAGCCAGTGCATGCTCCTGATGCTCTCGGGATTTCCAACACCGTCCTTAGTGTTGTGTTGTTGTCTTAGTGCTTTCTTTGAAGTGCAAAAACTAGAGGTGGAAATCAGGGGCTAACAGCCAGACTTCCTTTTCCTTTTCTTTACTAAAAAGCCAGAGCACTATTTCAGTAGGGATAAACTAAATAGCCTCTGGGGAAGAAACACTGGAGCTGAGGTCTGGGCTCAGCCTAAAGACTGAAGGAGATGTTGAGCAGTTACATTTAGGAGACAGGGAACCTTACACAGTTAAGGTGACAGAATCAGAAACAGGCTGCCGGGAAAGGTGCTGTTTTCTCACCATGTAAGTCATCACACATGAGAAGAAAGATCTTTCAAGTGTGAGCTGATAGCTTCCAAAACTATAGGATTCATTCAGTGTGTTCTCTTCACCGTGGTGACAAATACCACCTATGCCTTTTGGATACGGAGCTGTACCAAACATATTATGAAATAATAAACCATGCCTTTTGTATCCAAAATCAGAAGTGATGATTAGGATTGGATCCCAGAGTGCATTCCTGCTATGATTTGCTAAGGTAGCCTTTCGTATTCAACCACTAAAACTATGACACAATGTAGAAAGGGTGAATGATGAGCACAAAACATTTGGTTGGCTAAGCTACAAAGTTAAACTAAAGGTTTTGATTTTGGGATTACTCAGTCAATTCTTTAAGAAACAAAAAATGGTAGGAAGTAAGTATAACCAGGACAGGAGACAAAAACAAATTGACATAGTTCATTATCATACCAAATGATGATTCTAGACCTGCTGTGATTATAAGCTGCCAGTTAGAAAAAAGAAAGACGACTATTCTAGATCAAGAAACTTGGGTTATAATTAAGCAAAATTGTTCTCACCCACTAGCTGATGCCCACCTGCCAAATCTTTTTGTTGTTGTTGTTGGTTCAAAAGAATTCATTTTGACATAATTTTAAAAGCAAGGAATATAATTTGTCCGAATTCAGTCCCCAGGTCTTCCCCTTCCCCTCCCTTCCTCCCACTCCCTGTTCCTGGTCCCTCTGCTCTACTAGTCTATCTGCTATTTACGTATAACTTATTGGTCTATCTGCTATTTACTTATATATATTTTTTTAAATTAGAGTCTTGTTGGATGTATATGATGGTGAGATTCACTGTTAGGTCAGATTCATTCTACCATCTTTTCCTACGCCATTCCTTTTTCCTTCCCTTAATTTCCCTTTGTCCATTGTACTAATGGTTCTTCTATCCTTTTTTTAGAACAAATCTTATTTTGCATTAGCTTCCACATATCCGAGAAAATATGTGACTTTTGACTTCTGGGGGCTGGCCTATTTCACTTAGCACGACAGTCTTCAGTTCCATCCATTTACTGTCAAATGCTATAATATCATTATTTTTTATGGCTGAGTAATAATCCGTTGTGTATATATATAGCACATTTTCTTTATCCATTCATCTGTTGAAGGGCACTTAGGTTGGCTCCATAGCTTGACTATTGTGAATTGTGCTGATATAAACACTGAAGTGGCTGCAACACTATAGCATGCTGCTTTTAAATCTTTTGAATATATACTGAGGAGTGGGATAACTAGGTCAAATGAAAGTTCCAGTCCTAGTTTTTTGAAGCATCTCCATACTCCTTTCCAGAGTGTTTGCACTGATTTTCAGTCCCACCAACAATGTATGAGTGTACCTTTTTCCCTGTAGCCTCACCAACATTTATTGTTCTTTGTAGTCTTGACAATTGCCATTCTGACTGGAGTGAAGTGGAATCTCAGTATGGTTTTAATTTGCATTTCCCTAATTGCTACAGGTTTTATTTCATACATTTGTTGACCATTCATATTTCTACTTTTGAGAAATGTCTGTTTAGTTCTTTGCCCATTTATCGATCAGGTTATTTGGTTTTCTGGTGTTAAGTTTTTGAATTCTTTGTGTATCCTGAATATCAATGCCCTATCTGAGGAGCAGCACCTGCCAAATCTTGCAGGACAAGATAAAGAAGACCTGCTCCCCTGCTCCCCAGTCCTTCTATCCCATATCACACTGCAAGGCAGCAATAACTTCTCACAACCAGTGTTTGTCAACCTGCCACCAGGACTAGATCCAACAAGTTTCTTAAGTTGATACTCAAAATGTAAGCCTCTCTTGTCTCCAGTTCTCTAATCTTCATACTGCGCTGGTCTCCCCTGCTACACGAGGTTTCTACTCCTCCTTTCCTTTCCAAATCCTTGCATGCTCCTCTTTGGGAACTCCTGCACATTCACCAACTCTGCCGTTCTTCTCCACATTCCCCCCACCTCCTAGCTTCCATTGCAGCAGCGAAATCTATGATTCTCATAGACTGTACTATGATTCTTGTTTTTCAAAATGACTGTGATAAGCCCAAGATTATATATGTATTCAGTAGCCAGGATCACCTCACAAGTCTCCTGATGTTCATTTTCACCAAATAATGCTGGTGTGATACATATAGGAAGTGTTTAGCTAGTCTAAATTTTCTGTGGTTGATTCTTTTTCCTGTGTACTCAACTAGACCAATTTATGGAATTATCCTCAAAATACAGTAAGAGCCTCTTTTCTTCAATTATCTCAGAATCAAACTATGAGGTAACTAAGCCTTGAAAAAGAAACAAGAAAGTTTAAATGCCTTAAAAACTTAAGATCTCTAAATATTGAAAACAACTCTCACCAACCCCAAGAGAAAATATTTTTTTGGATTTTATTTTATATGTACTTCTAATCAGTTTGGCGATAAGATTCTAGAGTTTATAGATAGTAGAAGTAGCAAGCTACAAAACAAAGTGTGTGAGCCAAAATAAACTTTCTTTCTATTAGTGGTGTCAAGTATTAGTTTTAATAATGGAAAGCTACTAACACAGCGAATAAATCACTTTTTTGGGTCTCCCTTAATGTGTCCTCTAATTTCTAAAGGATGAAAATGATTCCTTCCACTTAAAGACAAGTAAATTTTCAGAGTGGACAATAGAGAGAGAGCAAAAATGTGACTCCTACCAAAACCAGATTCTATCATTTGTCTCCATATTAAAAACACTCACAAAAAGGAGCTGACTGAACATGAGGCAATAAAAATCCAGCTCGCTGTGGAAAGAAAGGGTCACCACCTTCCTCCAGTGACAATAGATTGAGATCAGCAAGAAGCAGTGGTTCCTTAACTGATCTGGATATTGCTGTGTCAAAATTCAGTCGCAGTCCTGGCAACATCTTTGCTTTTAAGAACACCTACAAGTAATTGCCCCAAATTGAATAATTGCTCCAAAGTGAAGATCACACTGTTCCTTGGTAGGCCAACTATTGAGCACCCACCCTCCTGCATAAATAAAGGTTGACAGCTGAGCACTCACTGAAACAAAGACACCGAACATCTTGGCTCTGATGAGCAAGCACTCGTGGGTTCAGAGGGAGCTGACAGATTATGTGAAAAGCTGTCAAAAAGCTGTACTGATGGCACTGAGAGCAAACTATGCAAAGGTAGTGTCAAAAGTGCCAGATGCACATCAGCACTTGGCTCCTTAGGGTTAAAGTGACAGGGAAATAAATAGTATGAAGAAGTGGAGATCAACAGGCAGCAAGAGATGATCTAATCCAAAGCGGCCAAGGTGGACGGGACAGCCCAGACGAAGCCAGAGGGCTTGGTGTGCCAACCTTTCTGACCATCCCAAGTGGTATATACCACCCAGGAAAGGGTGTGATTAAATTAGACAGCGTATAACTCTGCATTTGGTAAGTACTGATAAATGCTAGCAATCACTATTAAATCATGTACTGATTGCCTACTATCTCCAACATTTTATGTTTTTCCCACTCAAACCTCTCTACCACTCGTCATCATCTTAGAGATGAGAGACAGGCTTAGAGATATCACAACTGTTACAAAGTGATAAAGCCAGCATTAGAATTTAGTTTTCTGTCAGACGAAAACAAATTCATGCTCTGTTTACTAATTTTATCTCAGATGTTTATAGTCAGTGAGACTTATAGATATATCTGTGATAGATTAAAGATGGTCACAATTCTTTGACACTTTTCCCACTGAGAGGCTGGGTCTCTGCCCTCTCTTCTGAATCTGGACAACTATACCACTGCTATGACAGACAGAATGTGATGGAAGTGACACCATGCCAATGTATGGGCCCAGTCCTTCAGAGACTGACAGCTCCCATGTCCCCATCTGATGGCATAATCACTCTTGGAAGCCAGCCACCATGAAAGAAGCACAACTACACTTAGACCCTCGTGCTCCAAAAAGCCAGAAAGCCTCTAGGGCACCTGGAGGACCAGATGTCACTGACAGAAGAAAAACCAAGGATCACCAGGGCGCTGCGCATGTGAATCAAGTCATCTGGCAGTGAATCAGGTTGTCCAACCAATGTCATGTAGATCAAAGGGGAACCCTGCAGTCAAACCCTTTCCAATTCCCAACTCAAAGAAAACAAACAGCTCTTTTTATTTTTTTTTCACTTTGAAATAATTTTAGATTTAGAGAAAATTCCCCCAAATATCTGACATTTTACATAACCACAGTTCAATAACCAAAACCAAGAGCTCAGTATGAAACTGTTGTCAAATGCACAACTTATATCCTCTGAATTTAGTCGTTGTGTCTCCTTGGTCTCCTGCAATCTGCGACAATCTTCAAACTTTTTCTTACATGTTCTTCACATTTTTGAAGAGTACTGGATAATTATTTTGTAGGATGTCCCTAAATTTGATTTGTCTGATGATGTTTCTTTGTGAGTGAATTCAATAGCATAGAAGTATACATACAGTGTTCTTCTCAGTGAATGCTATCAGGAGGTGACATAACATCAGTATGTCTAACCATACAATCACTGCTTTTTGGTGTGTGTGGAGGATGTTATTTACTTATTTGGGTGCTCAGGATTGAACCAGGGTCTTGTGCAGAATCACTGTCTTAAAGTCACTCAGTTTGGGTGTATTTGTTATGTATAACAAATGACAGGTCACCAGAATAGAATCCTATTGGCTTCTCTTTGATAAACTTCCTCCTCTATGATCTCTAAGAAATATATTTTTTAAAAGAACAGGAAAATCACAGATAATTGCCATATAAGGAAGCAAATATTAGCTGCTCTTAAATATATGTTCTATAGCAAGAATATTGTCACAAGTTAGCTAAAGGATCTTTATTCATTCTGCTTCGTATGTTTCAAACTGTTTGAAGTTCAACCTGTTAGGATGGCTGAATCCTAGAATTTGATGGGAGTGACCAGAAAAACAATGTGATTTGAGTTTGGAGGCTTTTTTTCTTTATGCCCACTAGAGGTCAGGAGTGTAGCACTGAAAAATCAAGCAAGAGTTTTTTGGTTTTTTTTAAAGGATTTTGAGAGATGCTTCTAATGGCGATTTTAAATTGCCCTTATGTCCACTACTTCCTTACTAATATAAAATATACAAAAAAACTAGATGATTTCCACACTCCTTTCCCCTCACTTTTATTATATATTTCCATTTTTATTATAGCTTTTTATTAAACTTTTTTTTTCATAAACTAGTAGTGAATATTAAAGAGTTTAAGAATGGAGAGGGATGAGCACTAACTGGGAAGAGACCCCTTTCCCTGCTGCAGGTGGGGATTTCATAGTGGTCCCCACTCCCCACCAACTCTTGATCTTGTGGTTGTGGGAAGAGGAAAAAATAGCTGCTTCCCAGGGAATTCTCGCAGATCACATCCTATACCTCCAGACCTCACCGCGCATGCCCTTTGTGCTTGGCAACCCTTCCCTCCACTTGATTACCCCGGCTCTTCTCTATTATGAGCTCAGATGTCAACGCCTCTGCAGAAGCTTTCCTGGCCTTCCGTGGCTGGCACAGATTCCCTTGTTAGTGCTCTTGAAAGCCACCCTGCCCATACCCCAGCACCCATCCTGTGGGTGCTGCCTCTGGTTCCCTTAAATTGTGTGAGGACAAATACTGCCAGTGCCCTTATTGGTATATTCCCATCACTCACAGTAGATACTTGATGTTGGTTAAATGAATGTATGAAATTAATAGAGTTGTTTAGAACAAGAAAATGGACTTTTAATGAGAATTTAAGATTATGAAATACTGATCAAAGTAATTTCTCCTTATAGTTTCTTGATATTAATGTCATTTTTTTAATTGCTGAGCCTCCTTTTCAGATTGTTTAGTAATACATGTTACCATACCACCCTAATATGATATCAGATTTTATTTGAATTATGCAAAAAAACCCTCATAAAGTGCTAAAGATATTAAGGTAATATTTATGCATTTTAAAATGAATACATATTATTCTATGAGAAAAACAATGATTAATAGAAAGATGAAAGTTGGGATATACTGCAGACTAGTTTTTATATGTCCTATCAGATTACTTGACAGTGTTATGGGCCAGGAGGTATGAGCAAACAGACTCCATTTTACCCTGAGACTCCATCTGACGTAAGAAATGCTTCTTCATGGGAAAACCTGGCCTCTGTACCTACAAATAGTTGCTTAGCACAGCATATTGGCAACACACAATGGCAAAACTGTTCCTTCTAGTCTCATACACTGTACTTGTGCAATGTGCCCTAACCACATAGAATGTTAATGTTTGTCTAGCCTTTAGTAATCATTCTTTAAATTGTACTCAACTAGGGTCGTTTTGACCCACTTCCCCTTCTGCTTATGATTTTAGATCTCATGATTTTTGTTTATGGTCTTGAATCATAGCAACAGCTATTTATGATTAATGTACTGACATGCTTTACTTGTGATATAAATATTTGCTCTAACCTTGGAGGGGGTTGAAGGATGTAGATTTGCAGTCTGCCCCTTGGCCCACCAGCAGGTGAATCTGGACCACCAGCTGGTGAATAAATGTTTCATGTCCTGTTTCAAGACTGAGCAGGTGATTTACTGCAATCTCACCATAACAGCAGCAGCAAAAATATGCTGAGTGATTATTTGGATAGCTGTTGAAAATAGGAGGGCTGTATCAAATTTCCTGTGCATCTTCACTGATCTGTATCTATGTGTACACGTGCCATTCTACTTTAATGGGAAGCTGTGCAACTGCTTACTTGAAAGCTAAAATGAGTTAAGCTTAACAAAAATATGAACAGAAGATGTGAATGGGATAACTTTATTTTTAGTACTAGGGATGGAATCCAGGGTCTCATGCATGTTAGTTAAGTGTTCCACCACTGAGTTACATCCCTAGCCCTGAATGTGATAAAATTTTGAGATATTAATGATGAGGAAAAAATAGCATATGGTGAAACATAAACAATACAACAAACTCAGTAGATTAATTTTATAAAACTGGTCATAGAAGAGATTTCAGAGAAAACAAGCTATCAATATTATTTTCTTGAAAATTCATATTTGATCAATAACAAATGTGTTCCCAAATTTTAACATAAATACATACTACTTGATTTCTCAGAAAGCATATTTCTTACTGAAAGAGCCAACCACATAATGCTTTAGAAACTGTTAATAATTATTTCAATCTGAAAATTTAATCAGACTAAAAATGTTTATAAAATACATCAGAAATGAGACAAACTCCTAAATCTAACAACATATTCCGTTGAGTATTTTGATTTTTCCCACAGTACCAATATTTAGATTTTAGCAAAGGTCTTATTTCTATAGCTTTTGATGTTTCTACTCAGGCAAAAAGTACAAGCATAACAATTTAAGAGCATACTTCTTCATTCAACTTAACCATTCACACATCAGGGAAATGTAAAATCAACACCCTCTGGCCAGCGGGCTATAAGAAATATCCACTCCCACTGGGTGCAGTGGCACACACCTGTGGGGCTGGGAGGCTGAGGCAGGAGGATCATGAATTCAAAGCCAGCCTCAGCAAAAGGAAGGCACTAAGCAACTCAGTGAGACCCTGTCTCTAAATAAATACATCCTGGGGATGTAGCTCATTGGTCAAATGCCCCTGAGTTCAATCCCTGGTACCAAAAGAAAAAAAAAAAAGAAAAGAAAAGAAAGAACAGAAAAGAAAGCAAAAAATAAATGAGCTTCCAGTAAATTTTCATAATTTATGTAGCAAACCATTTGCCAGTAGTAATTAGCTATCATGGAACAAAATATCCATGACTTTCGGTACCATGAAGTATACAAGTCAGTCAGTTAATAGCTTCAGTATGTAATTCAGGACATTCAGCACACTCATGTTTAACTATGAAATGGATGAGAAAGTGTGTTACTTTATTAGGAACTGATGGAGAGAAAGGTATCTATCTAAGAGAAGCAGGTAATTAAATCACTCATACTCTTAAGTTCTTTCCCAAGAAGCCCTGTCCTCACATCAAAAAATTAAACTGGAAATCACAGATCTACCTACTGTAGTAAAGACGAGATAGCCCTGTTTACAAAAACATGGCAGAATTAGTTCAGTTAATTGGTCTGAGATCTATTACACACACACACACACACACACACACACACACACACACACCACACCAAGTTAAAAGTAAGAGCTATAACAAAGTAAAGCACCTAATTATCAACGGGTGCCCCAACAACTGGAATACTGCAGTTGTTGCAAAAATTCTATAATTGTTAAGAAAGGCTCTAGAAGTCCTGTCAAATCCATTGCCATAGAAGCATAGTAAATTAAGCCTCATATTAAACAGTATGGCAGTTCTCTGTAGGAATTCATTAATACTATACTCTAAGCCAAAACTTTTAGAAGACAAATATCACAGTTCAATTTCTGCCTCCTATGGTCTTAAGTGAGTATCTCAACCTCTCTGTGCATAAGATTCCTAAACAATAAAATGAAGAGCACTGTTTCAGTATCACAAAAGGGATTTATTTAAAAGTTCAGCAGGTCCAAGATGGGCATTCCTCCCACCCCACCTGCAGTCTATCTAATAATAAAGCAAGCTTTAGGAACCACTGGTTTCTATGTTCTTTAGGGTTAAGAGAACTCAAAAAGAGAAAAGTCAGAAATATTAGCACAGGTCAACTGAGGAAGGCCTCAGAGAGGTGAGCAAGTCTGGATTCTACCTCCTTGTCCTTATTCCACCTGCGGCTGCTCTGCTTCAGCCCACAACTCATTCCACCAAGACAATTCAGGGTAAAACTAGCAAAATGTTTGATTATTTGCTCAGTTTCTTTCTACTTCTTGAACTTAATTTCCCATGTTCTTTGTGGCAGGGACCCCATTTCCTTTCCACAGATGGCCAGCTGACTAGGACAGAAGCTCAGCTTAAGGTAAGTACTTCCTTGAAACATCTCGGGGCTCCAACACCCTCAAAGGGCCTTGGTAATGTCAGCTTAGGCTCCCATCATCCCTTGCCCACACATCTCCCATCAGTGTCATGGCCATATCCACTTCATGGTCACTTAGTTTTCATGTGTGTCCTTCTCCCCTAGGAGATGAGAAACCCTTCAGGCCATGGACCATATTCACGGTTCTTCATAACCTCAGAGCTAGATACGGGCATATCCTAAAAGCTTAATAATTTTCAATAATTAATTTCAAATATTAATTTGAGTTGGCCCTATTATCTAGATGACTGAAAACTGGGAAGCTTTCTATTTATGGGAGAACAATCCAGGTTTTAAATTTCTTAATGAAATGAGAAGAGTCATAAAAGGTCAAACTGCTTTACAAAGAGCAGGAAGCAGGGAGGTATGGGGGGGAGTGATATTGGTCAAATTATATTGTTATACTGTGTGCATGTACGAATATGTAACAACAAATCCCATCAATATGTGACACTATAATGCACCAATTAAAGATGTGGGAATAAAAGAAATATAAAGAATATACATATGCATAAAGTTGTTTTATTTTGAAAAAAGGAAAAAAAAATTGTTTTCTAAAATTAAATGAGCTTTCTTTCCACTTTAAAAACAACTAACAACTAAATAGATATGTGTGGTCCAAAACAATCTGAAGAATTATTAGAAAAGGCACAAGAATTTTTAGCATATAAAATAAGCAGATATTATTTGTATAAACACTCCTATTTTATTTTATAGCTGAACAAAGATCAGCTCATGATCTGCTTCCAACTCTGGCACATGTCTTCGGTTAGAAAGAAAGTAAAGAGTTCTACAATACAATATTCAAAAGGCAGAACATCAGGATAGGTAGATTATAGCCCATCCCCTAATCTTGAGCCTCTTTTTTAATAAATGGCATTTGAATTTTTCCGAAGGCCAAGTTTCTGTCTTCTAATTCAGTTCTGGTCCCGATTCTTAATTTTATCTAGTCACTGTGTACAAGCTTGCTCACTCTCCAGGCCCATTTAGGACAGGCACCTCAGTTTACTCACTCTGTCCTGTTTCTCCTTTAGAAATGAGGCCCTACCTCAAAATCATATCTCTTCAGCTGGGACTCTGAAAATTTTAATGGGCCCATCTTCTTCTCTGAATATTACCATCTCCTGAGCTCCCCGAATCATACATGGTCTTCTAGCTGGCTCCTAGATGACCCCATCAAGTCCTGTGGCTTTAAATACATAGAATACACTGATGTGTCCCAAATCAGCATCTTTAGCTTCTGTATCTCCTCTGAACTCCAGCTTTATATATTTGTGTACTTCAAGAGCTCTATTTTCAGATTGTAATAGAAATCTCAGACTTGTCTAAATCTAAATTCTTTATTTCCTCTACAAAGCTGCTCTTCCTCTAATCTTTGCCACCTTAGTTAATTACAATTGCATTCTTCTAGCTACTCTAACAAGAGCCTTGGAGTCATACTTTCTTTCTATTGCAACCCACAATCAATTCATCAGCAAATTTGGGAGGCTCTAATTGTAAAACATACCTTAAATTTAACTATTTTCTATCATCTCCACTGAGCCCACCCTAGTCCATGCCACTGTCACCTCTTGATGAGGTTAATGCAACAGCCTCTTGGTCTCCCTATCCCTGCTCTTCTCCCTCTTCTCCCCATAGTAACCAGAGTGACCCCTTTAAAAGAGATATCAGCTGAGCACAGAGACTGGTGTCTGTATCTCAGCTACTTGGGAAGCTGAGGTAGAAGGATCATCTGAGCATAGGAGTTTGAAACCAGCCTAGGCAGCATAGCAAGATCCCATTTCTAAAGAGAGAGAGAGACTGACAGACATCAGATCAATTTCTCTCTCAAACTCCTCCTTTTAAAAAAAATATGCATTATAAGCTTCATTGGGTCAGAGCTTGGGCCTATTGATTTCATTGTTTGTGCCTGCTTAGTATGTAACAGTGCTAAATAAGTGGGTATCAAAAGAAAAAATACAAGTACAAGGGAAGGCTGCATGTGCATAGGGAGCCTAAGAGTGAAAGGTCAGTCCTCTGGGGACTGGATGCTCACAAAGCAGGGGAAGCTTGAGTGATGTTTTCAGGAATGAACACAAGTTGGTTGCGTTCAAGCATTGGGAGGAAGCAGTGTGAATCAAGAGCACAGCAACTGTAAATGGACAGAGAAATGATGTGGCTTGGTTCACTTTGGGAGTGGCGGGGATCCAGTGGGCAAGAAAGGGCACCCCTTCACTCCTGTGACTTAACACATCTGGGTCCCAGTTGTTAGCAGTCCTAGAGATACCTGGGCAACCTACCAGAAATTTTAGTTCCCTTGAAGTCTTACTTAATTCTTGCTTTATTTGTTTGTGGAGGGGCAACAGACTGCGGCGGTTCAGAGAGGAACTCTGGAATGAGGCTCCCCGGGTCTGAATCAACCTGTCCCCTGCGTGTAACTGTATAACTTAGGGCCAGTTACCTAAACTCTCTGCACCTCATAACCAGAAGCACCTGCCTCAAGGGGCAGCTGCAAGGATAAAATCAGTTGCCACATGCAAAGCACTCAGAAGAGTTCCCAACACGTAGTAAAGCACTGCATATTCTGGCACAGTATCATTTAAAGTCCCCCAAACGGAACTCAGAATACTTATGGAAAGTTATTCAAGATTCCAAGAATCTGCTACATATTTTGATAAAGGCTGACCTATATATTTCTTGTTTAACTTCTTTTTAAAAAAGTCTCTTCTCTCTCCCAATCAAATTGACCATATCTACAACTGTCTTAACTGATGACATAGGAAGTTTGACATGGATAGGTGTCTAACAGTCCCTTAGATGCACAATGTGAGATTACTGAACTGGACGGCATCCTGGGAGGGTATCCATTAGGCCAACTACACGAAGCAGATATTGATAATAAGCAGAGAATTCAAGAAAGATATAACCAGGAAGTAAAATATCCCTCCTGTTGCAGCATTTACTGACTTCACTGTGCAGATCTGCCTCACATTTAATTGCTGGTATTGCTATAAAGTGTAAATTTACTTCCTTTGTTCTAACCTCAAAGGAAATGGAGAACACCTGGTCACAATTTTTCATGCCATTGAGGATGCTTTTTGAAGAGATCCTTTCCACAGTTAAATATTCTTCTCAATTCTTTAATCTGTCCTCATGGGTATTAATTTTCTTTCTTCTGTTGTTGCTGTTCTCTGATGAATTTTCAAAACTCTTATCAATCTCCTAACAAAAAAAATAAGACTACAGGAATTCTGTAACATGGTTCAAATAGTGCAGACTACTATTCAAAAATCACCTTTTCTACACAGAGTATCAACCGATACTGGGCTGCCTATATCTGTGTAGACCTTGAGACCAGCCAAGGTTCTTATAACATTTACTGACATGTTTATACAAGTCTTCATCTTTTAAATAAGGAGTTATCAGTCCAAACTACCTTTAAGGTACCTGTAAGGACTAACAATCCATGCTTCTTTATGATGTGGCTACCCTAGAAATATACATCTTTAGTTTTTTGATTTCAAAATAAGAAGAGATTGACCAGATTCATGGAGACATGACAGTCTTTAAGTTCTAGGTCCCAGATGTGGCAAGGAAGGTACCAGCATTACCAGAACAGAATCTGGAAACCAAGATTCATTTAGAAAATATGCCAATAGAATCTAGCCTTCTCAGACTAGAGGAGTTTCCAGGCATCTTGCAAATTTGATTATAGGGGGAGTCTTTATGAATGAAATCAAAGATGAAAAGTCAGTAATGGTATGGAAATGCCATACCAAATTCTCAATTTGGAGTTCTAGATTGAAGGTGTTTGTTTAGTTTTGCTTTCTGTATTACCCTTGGGAAAAATATATCCCAAAAAGTATTGTAATCTATTTTTCACAGATGTTGTGAAAAGCAAGAGAAATCCAGGAAAAAAAAATTCCAATGTACACTGGATAAGTTCCCTTTGAATAAACCTAGCATGACACTGATTTTAGAAGGCTATCTAAATATCTCCAGGTAGGATGGCAGTGAACCATGAGACCACTAGGTGATCAAAGGTATATGAAAATTTGAGGCCCATTTGCTAATGCTCCTTCTAGCTTGAAGAGTTTATAATCCTACAACAACAAAACTGATTCTTACTAATTGTGTCCTTGAAATATAAGGTAAAAGGGAAACCAACAGAACCTAAAAATAATAATGCTTAAGTGAAAGGGAAGGACTGTGTTAGGTACATGGCAAGTGTTATCTCATTAAATGTCCATGGCAAGAGGATCAAGAGATGCATATTATCTTCTCACAGAAAGAAAACAGGGGCACTCAGAAGTGAGGTGACTTGTACAAGGCTGCACAGCCCATAAGCAGCAGCTCACACCAAAGGTGCCCGTAGAGTGACCAAAACAAACCAAGCGGGCTTAAGTCAAATAGCCAACAGAGAAATCCACTGATTGCCCTCTCTGGGCAGAGCATTGCTACTCTAAGAAGAAAGGTAAGATGAGCAAGAAAAATCAAAACAATGAGCACAAAATCTTGTGGTTCATGCATGTGCTGGATATAGTCAGATTTAAAAATGATTTTACTTAGAAACAAGTAAATAAACCACAGAGCAGCAAGTTTCAAACAGGCTACTCTTCCACTTAAATTTTTTTCACTTAATTTATTTGTGCAGTTTTCTTTTGGGTACCACATATCTGTTCTACCAAGTGGTTCAAAATACAATCCACTCTCCATGAACAGCAGATGGCACCATGCATCAGTGAGTGCATGACAAGAGGTCACAAAAATCAAGCTGTCAAAATTGAGGACATGATTCAGGTTTTTCTAACCTGAGTCAGACAAAGCTTTTTTTCCTAAGCTTTATAATAGTGACAGATAATTTAGAAGACTTCATTTTGATAATTCAGTAAAGATGAAAAAGTAAGTTGCTTTTGATTCAGCCTTGCTGATCAAAAATCATGTGAGGAAACAAAAAAGGAAAGAGGCATCCTAATTTATAAAAAGCTTCCTGAAAAATCAATGTAGAAGTAGAGCTTATTAATAGCCCCCAAATCCTAATAAGATAATCTAAACCTAGTGAAGATTTCTAGAAGAATAAAAACTCACAGGGAAAATTCAAAGTGCTAAATTATTATGCAAACACAAATTTAATATACAAGCTAAGGATCACAAAATAATTATGCCAATCAATAAAGGTAATTCATGGTATTGTCCATTCTAGCTCCTGGGGAACTGTATTTTTTTCCAACCAACCTCACTGCAATTCTCTGACTCCAGAAACTGCCTCAGACTCTCTCGGAGCAAAAACACAGGAGGCACGCCATGGGAACAGTGCGAGCCCTTCCTTTCCCTGGCCCAGCAAGCGAGTGGACACTGCTTCAGAGGCTGTCTCATTCTCACAGACATGAGGCACCTGCTCTGTCTCCTCTCACAGACACAAGACATTCCACAGATACAAGTGCTATGAAAGTTACAGAAGGAAAAACCAAAGAGGAAAAATGAAAATAAAAAGTAAAGTGAGGTAAAACATTGATGCTTCCATTTTATAAGTCTAAATTCACTAAATTTCTTTCCTAGATAGAAAAGTTGTTTGAAAGAAAAATGGTCAAGTTTCAGAAGTAAATAACAAAAGGTAAACAAACCTCACCAAAAGTTTCTCTGAATTATATTCCTCATTCTCAACCTTCAATTTATATACATAGTGTTTTTTGGGGTCTGTGAGGGGTAATATTTTCTACTATCCCAGATAGGTATTTTTCCTGGGTGAATACAGCAGTGACACTTAAGAGCTTAACCTACAGGTGGCTTTCACCAGAACAGGTACTCTCCCTGGTCTCCTCAGCCCTTCCATGCACTCACAACAGGGACAGCGTCTTAGAACATGCCAATCACCCTGCAATTGCAGCTTAAAGATCTTCAATGGCTCCTCGCTGCAGATCTTCAGTGGCTCCTCACTGCACATCTTTAATATGCCATCAAACTGGCATAATCAGCAAACTGGCACAATTAGCCAACTGCCGTCTGTGTTCTAGAAGTTTGGGCTTTCTTTTAGATCCTCTAAAACATGCAATTCCCTCACTCATCACTGGGATTTATCCTACTCATCCCTCAGATCTCAGCTTTAAATGTCACTTACTCAAACCGACCATTCTTGAAATCCCAATCTAAAATAGATTTCCCTGTTACAAAATCTTGAGGCAACTTAGATTTTCCCTTCATAGCATTTGTCATAATGTATAATCATATATATATATATATGATTCATTCATATGTAGCTTTTAAAATGTGTTTATAATATGTATGTCCATTGGTTTGTTCACTCCATGAATACAAATACAATATCTATTCTGTTAACCATAGTATATCCATTAGGACAGCTCAATGTCAGCATATATTAAATGTTCAATATTTATTTAAATGAATAAATGACTGTTATGATTTGAATCTGAAATGTACCCCAAAAGTTCATGTTTTGAAGACTTGATTCTGAATGCAGCAATGTCCAGAGCAGGGCTTTTTGTAAGTGATTGGATCGTGAGGGCTATAACCCCATTAGTAGCTTAATCCACTTAATGGATTAATAATTCAAATGACCTACTGGAAGGAAGTGGAAACAGCAGGCAGAAGTGGCATGGTTGGAGGAGGTACGCCACTAGGGGCAAGCCTTGGGGACTATATCTTAACCCTGGCCCCTCCTCACTTCCTCTCTCTCAAACTCTCTTTCTCTTTCTGCTTCTTAACTGCTATGAGCTGAACAGCTTTCCTATGCCACACTCTTCTGCCATGATGTTCTACCTCATCTCAGGCCCCAAACAAGGGAGCTTGTGGACCGAAATCTCTGAAACTATGGGCCAAAATAAATTTCTCCTCTGCTTAGTTGTTTTTCTCTGATATTTGTCACAGTTACAAAAAACAGATACAATGACATTCCTTTCAGTGAGTATCTTCAGTTCCCTAGATGTTGAATTGATAAGTTATCAGCTATGTTCTAGAGACAGAGCCTCACTTCAAAACACTTTACAAGTACAAGCTGCTCCTCTGTTGGCTTCCCTGGCTCCCTGCTAACTGCTACAACCACCAGTCCAATCCATGTGCATGTTTGGAATTAGAGAGGCATCCATGTATTTACTCCTTTCAATGCCTTTAAAATAAAGTACTATGTTCCTTTTAAATTCCCATATAAGCCATTAATAAACTAACCTTAAAAGTCTAGTTATCCTGCTGATGTAACATAACACATTAATGTATTCTATGAGTTCCTTTTCCCCAAATATAAAAGGTGCATCAGAGAAATGGCTATAAAAGGAAATCTGATCTAAAAATTCTGCATACATTGTGTAATGCGTTCCCTCCTCCATAATTCTGCAAAAATTTAGCACTGTTAGACAATTTGGTGTTATATCACATACTCTTAAGTGTATTCTTAACACATAAGATAGGCACATATGCTACCAGGCAAACTTAAAAAAACAACAATAATCTACAATGTCAGTATTTATTCTTAATGTGTATATGACAGTTGATATTTCAACACAATTATTTTGGTGGTCTCAAATATACCTTTCTAAAACCATCAATTCCCCCATGCCCTTGCCTTCCAAAGGTTTCCCATTTGTATAACTAAACTTGCCAAAGAGAAGTATGCAAGACCTCTGAGGTGGAGGGACTGTGTGAGGAGAGGGAAAGCCAGGGCAAATATGCTGTCTTTTTGGACAGACAACTTCTATTTGAATATGGGAAGAAAAAGGATACTAAGACAACTATAGCTGTATTGTGCAGCAAAATGCAGAATTTACATGCCTTTTTAACAGATGATATTCAACCTCAAAGGAATTCTGAGTTTGGGGGACTGTCAGACACAAACTAGACTCTCAATAAGTGTGACAAGAAGAAATCACAGAGGTCTTCATATTATATAAATAGTAACTATAATGGTCCAGTAATATGGAATTGAACAGTAGATACACACACCCCCACAATGAATTAGACATTGTTCTTATGATCTTATCTCCAAGGGATCACTATTCTCAGTACACTATTAGGTTGAAGCACAGGAAATTGATAATATTTAATAAATTTCGGACTTACAAATTCATAAGATCCAAAGTAATACAATCATCGTATTTTATCTGATCACAAAACCTGTCTCTTTCCAAGAATGTCTATTGGTTCTGTGTCCTCATCATCAAGTACTATGACTGGCATAAAATAGTCACAATAAATGCTGGCTAAGGGCTCACCCTGGGTCCACTGCACACAGCAAGTCCAAGCGAGCACTGAAGTTCCATTTGATAGAACCCCATGCTTCAAGCTGAGGCACAGAAGATGCCTGTTAGCAGCTAATAGTGTAACCACAAGCTTCAGAAAAAGTGGGGAAGTGAGAAGAGCTTTTCAAAATCACATTCCCAGACCTGAATTGAACAGAACATCTGCTCTACAGCTCACATGGGCTGACACGCAGCAAAACCATTCTAATAAACTGTCCATGTAGGAGTGGACTCTGTAAAGTTTGATTATCTATTTTATTGTTAAAGAAAGAAATAGGTTTAAACAAAGTATGAGTGACTGGAATCAACCATAAAGAATTTATTGAGTATCAAGATGTACTTCCCCCTCTTTTTTAAAAAAGGTACTTGTGAATAGAATTTTTAAATACCTGTGTTAAATTTGGGGAAAGGAACACTTTCAGATTTTCAAGAGAATTTTAAGCTTCTTGTTTATAGGGTGCTATTAATGATCATATACATTTTCCAACTCAGTGAAAGTACACATCTGGATAAGCCCACAGGTACTCTTAACAGGAAAAAGCAGACCCACCTTCATTCTCTATTTGTTAAATGCTTACACTAAAAGGATCCACCTTGTTCTCCTAAATCTTCATGAAATAAAATATATGCCTATTTTTAATAACAATTTGTCCTGCTGCAGCACTGCTATGAAACAAATCTGATCCAGAGACTATTGCTGAGGAAGTTTAGCTCTTAAAACACACATCTGCTCTTTGTCAACTTGGCTTTGTTGATAGGCCCATGGTAACACATAACTAACAAACCTTGAAAAAAAATCTGCACATCAAGGTTTTACCCCCAGAATCAACACTAAAACCACCACGGAAACATTGCTGGATATTTCCTGTAAGTCTCCTGTTTCTCTGAATTCATTACCTTGGACATTAGCTTACTTCCTAGAATTTGTAAAACTAATGAATTCAAAGAAATGAAAAAGGGGCACTACCTCATGCCTCTCCACCTCACTCTTTCTCTTCTAGAGAAAGGACAAGCCTAGATCATTCAGTAAGTCCCATGTGGAACAGAAAATTGCACCCCAGTAATTCTTTGCTTATGTTGCTTGCATTTGATTAAAGTGATCAAAAAATACCCATCCTTTATTTAATCTGAGCACATTTCAAGGACTATGTACATACAACTGTTAACAGCTTTCTTTTAATAGGAAATGAAAACCTGAGGATATTTATTAGGCATACAGATTTCCGAGGGCTTCAGGGGAAAGAATCTTGTGCCTGAGATGAGCCTCTAGAACTTTTATGTTTAACAAGTATTTCCTATTACTGTAAGTTTTATAAAACAGATAAAATTTGACCGTTTAAAGTATACATTTCAGTGTGTGTTTTTTTTTAATAGTCACAGGTTATACAACTATCAACACTAATTCCAGAGCATTTCCATTCTCTGTCGCCCCCCCCACACCCATCCTCACCCCCCTCCTCCAGCTAAAATCCTGGACTGCTGTGCCTGGGTTCACATTCTCAACAGCGTTTTAAATCCATCTTTTTTATTGTAGCCATTCTAGTAGGCCTGCAGAGTATTGGGTGTGGCTTTGTCTTGCATTTCCCTGATGGCTGATGATATTAAACATCTTTTCATTATTTTATTGACTACTTGTATTTTCTTTGGGGAAATGTCTATTAAGATACTTTGTCCATTTTTAAATTACATTACTTGTCTTTTTATCGGGTTGTAAGAAGAGTTCCTTATATATTTTAGACACAAGGCCTTTATCAGATATGTGATTTGCAAATACTTTCTCCCATTCTTCATCCCACCACATTCTTGACTGTGTGTGTGTGTGTGTGTGTGTGTTTACATAATCTTGAAACATAAATTTTGGTAAGGGCCGATTTATTTCTTTTTATTGTATTTGTGTGGTGCTGGGATCAAACCCAGGGCCTCATGCCTACTAGGCAGGCTCTCTACCACTGAGCTACATCCCCTGTAATGAAGGGGATAATCTGTAATTCAGGTTTATCAATGATCTTCAAAGAAAATCCAGAATTATCTTTACCAAAGCATTAAAAACTGGTTCATATTTCTTGGAGAAAAATACACAGATAAAAAATACTGGCTAGCACAATTTTAAAATGGTAGAGAGAAGCCCTTAGAAACCCTCCTTGCTGTAAGGAGAGGGTGGCCCCCTATCTGAGGGGTCACTGGTTCTTAGCCCTCTGTTGTGTGGCTGCAGTTTCGCCAGGGCTTTCTCTCCTGTCCTTCCCTACCTCCCAGGTCTCTACTATCTGTTTCTACTGTCTTCACCCAGCCTGGCAGAGCTGGAGGAAAGTTTTAATGTCTCTAAAGACTGGATGAAGACAAATGATACCAAGGGCCTCAAAATGAACAAGCTTATTAAACATTAAGTACCAATTAGAATCCAAGTTTGACAACAGGTAAGCCAGACTAGATTTTTTTTCCTCCTCTATCATTCCCTCATTTCCTTTTGGGACTAGGCACCCACTGACCAAGGACAAAGAGGGTCTTCTAGAATACAGTTCTAAGCCCAGAAATGAGGTGGAGACTTTTAGAACAAAGATGCCCCAGGAGCCATGGTGGCAGAGGGAACCATGTTTGATGTATTTATGGTAGAGCCCGGGGGCCAGGGCAAGAGGCTGCATTCACTCTCTTCATCATTCCAGTCAGATTTGAAAAATTAGTCCTGATAAAACTGACTGAGTAAAACCCAGGCCAAAACCTGAGGGGAAAGAAGGCAATGAATAGGGTGAAGGAGTAAAAGCAGAAGGCAAAAGACAAAATCTGAGAAAAAGTGAGAGACGTTCCACAGAAACATTCCCTGAGGGGTCCCTAGGGTAGGAAGCTGACAGACCCAAGGCTTCCCTGGAGAGAGAGTGGAGAGGGAGAAGCCCATGGAGGAGCACCACCCACCAGGATTCCCCACCCCGATGGTTCTGTGCCGACGACAGCAGGTGATGAGAGCCTGGAGAAGAGAATGACTCCATCCAGCTTTCAGAACTGTCAGTGACTGACCAAATGGCAGTGGGTTCTGGACAGTATCTCTCGGTACTGATACTGGACCACATCATTATACACTTCTGATATTAGGAGGATGTTCTCACAGAACAAGAAGTATTTGTAAAATTTCCATGTAGTTCACCACTACCCAGAAACAGAAACAGTACTGATTATGGAAATCAAATATGGGATCTGGAACAAGCATAAGATCATACAGGTAGACAGGTGAATAGGCAATGCAACATGGAGTTTCTAAAGGTGATCTGTTTTTTCAGAAGCCTAAAAACGTGATGTGTTTCAAGTTAACTCTTACTATTTAAATATATTCAGCAATATTAACTTCAACTTATTGTTATTTATTTTAAACTATTGAGAGACTATTAATTATTAGGAAAAATGTGTTTTGATTGTATTTAGTGAGAAAATAGAGGACACATAAACTAGGGGTTTTTCAGTACTATAAGATATCTTTCATTCTTTTACAAGAGTTATATGTTGCTATTAGTGAATAATATTTTAAATAACAGACATTCCAAACACTAAGAACGCACACATTTTCTCCTGTATTAAGAATTCTTATTTAAAAATGAATTATTGACTATCTGTCAATTAGCAAACCAAAAGAACTAGTCTGAAGTAGTGCATACCTGCATTGGGATATTAAGAGAACAACAGGACCATTCCTTGAGTAAGAAACATATTACCAGATACTTTAAGTACCTTCTACAAGAACAATGTAATACTTTAAGAAACAACTACTATGTTGTTACCAGACTATGACGTGGACGAAATTGCAATCCAATAGGTCAATGAGCAGTGGGCCAGCAGGTAATAGCTCTATTCAACTATGGAAAGTTTTGTGGCATTATTCCTCAGAACAGAAGAATACAGTGGTCTATACTACTAGTACATGGATGAGAGTCAAAATGTCAAGTGGACTTCTAAAACAGAAAAGCTTCTGAATGCTCTGGTGAGACAACCCAGAAAGTAGGAAACCAGAAGGTCCTATTTTGCCTCTTTTTAACCAATATAATCAGCATTCTTGTCCTGGTAGCTGGACCACTAGATGGTGGCAATTCTAGTATTGGAATGTCCAGATATAAGTAAGAGGCCCTGGATAAATGATGAAAAGGTCAAATCCTTATTTGGTTAAAATGCCACACGATGAATGCTGATGATAAAGTACACGAAAAGGGCAGCTGGAGCGGAGTGCCTGGAGCGTCAGGAGAAGGGAATTCACATGAGAAATCCTGCTGCATGATGGGAGGAGCACCTGGGATAAGAGATCAACAGTCCTGGATGAGACACTCAAACTGAGGCTGAGAACTGACAAGACTTCACCCTTATAATGAGCATAGCTTATGAAACCTATTTCTCTTCCCTCTTCCATTTTCTCCTTCCTCCTTCTCCCCCACCCCGACTTTTTCTTTTTCTTTCCTTTTTTTATTTTTTAACCCAGGGGTACTCTACTCCTAAGCTCTATCCTGAGTCCTTTTTTATTTTGAGACCAGGTCTCCTGAAATTGCTGAAGCTGGTCTTGAACTCGCAATCCTCCTGCTTCAGCCTCCTGAGTTGCTGGGATTACATACACCAGGTATAATGATGATTTCATAAGAGATACAAAACTATCTGCTTGCCATGAACACAAAGGTCAAGACTCATCAGACCTGTGTGAGTTAAAAAAACAAAACAAAACAAAAACAACCAAAAACCTATTTCTAAATTGGCCAACTGTGTGAGAGATGTGAAGTTCAGCACTGTTTGGAGTAGAACAATGTATCCAGTTTTGAGTAAAGTGCATGGTCCAGAAACACTCTTATTGATGAAGTCTACCAACATTCTAGCCTCAAAACTCTGTGACAAAGAGAAGCCTGAGAGGTTATCATCTAAAATTGGGTATATATGTGGTTGGTGCATGCCTGTAATCCCCAGCAATTTGGGAGCCTGAGGCAGAAGGATCATAAGTTCAAAGCCAGCCTGAGCAACTTAGAACTTCAGTAATTTAGCAAGACCCAGCCTCAAAAATAAATAAATAAATAAATAAAGGACTTGGGTGAGGGGGCTGCAATTGTAGCTCAGTGATAGAGCACTTGCCTAGCATGTGAGAGGCAGTGGGTTAGAACCTTAGCACCACATAAAAATAAATATACAAACAAACAAATAAATAAAGGAAATGTATCTATCTACAATAAAAATATTAATTAAAAAAAGGACTGGTGGGGCTGGGGTTGTGGCTCAGCAGTAGAGTGCTCACCTAGCATGTTGGAGGTGCTAGGTTTGATCCTCAGCACCACATAAAAATAAATAAATAATAAAGGTATTGTGTCCAACTACAACTAAAACACACACACACACACACACACACACACATGTATATATATAAAAGGACTGGGGGTGTGTAGCTAAGTGATAAAGCACCCTCAATCCCCAGCTCCAAAAACAAACAAAAATTGGGTATGCATCAAACAGGACAGCAAAGGTAATTAACTACTTTATAATACAATATCTCATTTTCAATTTACTTTATAGGCATTAGCACCATTACATTTCTGAGGAACAAATTATAATTTTAAAGATTCTACCCTATTTCACAACCATTCTTCCAATCTAATTAAATAAATACCCATGGCTAAGAGATATATGACTTGTTTTTGAGATGAATGAGTTTTATTTGTAAATATGCTTACCAAACATTTACTTTCAATGCTGCTGACACTACGAACTTAAGCCTAGGAGCTACTTATACACTCAAGATGTTTTCTGTGCCAGATTCACCAACATTCCTTCTCGGGAAATCTGCCTCCAGGTACAGCTCCTGTTATGAAGGTTGCGGGTGGTGTGACTCACCCCACTCCAATCCCCTGCACAGCATACTAGTCAAGAGATGGACAACTGACCAAAGAGGACCCATACCTGTGACCAATGACTATGCAGACTTATTTTAAAATATGTAGAAGAACACCCAGATTCTCTCTAGGAATTTTATCTAAAAGCTACATAAGGAGATTGCTAAAAACTATTGGCATCAGAGTTAAAATGTCATGCAGACCTTTCTAAGATGTTTTAGGACCTACACAAAGCCAAAAAGAAGTAGGTTAGGAAAAGGACAATTCTCTGATTCATAGAGTGAGTGCCTGGGTTACTATGGTGCCTGTTCTTCCACAGGAACCAGGTTAACTTTTTCTGGATTTCCTCTATATTTATTATAAACCTCCACTGTATTTGAGCTGTATGTCTGGGTTTATATTTCTTAAAATAACTAAGAAAGGAATCCCTAAAGGTATGAATTTATTGTTTTGCTTGTACAACTCAAGAAGTAAGTTGCCTTTCAGCATTTAAATGACAATGAAAAAATTGTCAATGATAAGAATTGTCCACTAATTCTTCTTTTCTATTTTTCTTTCACAGATACTTTGTATGTGTCTATCATATATCAAACAGATATTAGGTATTCAGTAGTACACAAAAAAGACAAAGCTCTTCCTTTTGCAAAATTAAAACATAGTTAGGGAAAGCATTGGAAAAGTAATACAAAGCAGATAAAGAACCACAAACCACAGAGTATTCTCAGAGGAGGTAAAAGGATGCACCTCCCTAAGAATGGATGGTCAAGGAAAGCTGCTTACAGGAAGCAACATTTAACCATAGAGGGGAAACGCAGCCAGGGAAAGAGTAAAGAACGTATTATAGGCAGAAGGAAAAGAATCCATACATGAATTCATCTTGAAAAAACCTAAAGTGTTCAGAAACTGAAAGAAGACTGATCTCAAAGCACAGTAAGACTCTTAGACATCACTAGGGAGGAGGAGGGCAAGATTACCAAACCAAATGATGAATGTGTTACTTAGTGGGAAACTACTGCAGGGTTTTTGACGTAACAGTAACATAATCTGATGTGCCTTTTACAAAGTTTTCTATGGGTTATTTGAACAACAACAGAATAAAAGAGCCAGGCGGACAGGTGGAAAGAACAGTTAGGTGGCTGGCTGTTAAAAGCTTGTCTGCAACAACAACACTACAAAGTAACTTTGGTTATTAAATTCATTATGAACTGGAAGATTTTTATTAGGGCAACAAAATTTTTGTCACCATTTAACTATAAGTCAGTGATCCTTTTTCTAAGGATCATGAGAACTAAGAACACAACAACCGAATACTGTGGATTATTGAACAGGTCCAAGCTACATAGTCCTTGTGAATCCACAAAGTAGCATGTTCTGATTTTACTGATGCAATAAGAATAAAGGTATACCTTTATACCTTTACTTAAAGGTATAAAGTCTGACACATTTACTGTCCTGTTGTTCATCTTTCATAATTATTTCACTCTATATTTTTGTTTAAAGACACCAACTATTAACAGTAAATGTTCCCATGGATATCAAAACCTGCTTTTAGAATATAACACTACAGAGAAAGTGCAACATGAGCACTATCAGAATAAATGATTGAGAAATGTCAGTAACAATAACATTTCTCAGTCATTCCATAAGAACAGTGTTTCTAATATATTCCCAGAAGCACAGACATGGTGGAGCCAGCCATTCTTTCCTTTAGCCTTTACATTAAAAGGGAACATGAACTCACCCTAGCTGATTCATCAGCATGTCCTATTGCCTCTACCATTGAAAGCTGTCCACAATTCAACCACTGTTTACTACTTTCACTGTCACCACCTTGTTCCAAACAACCATGGTCCCCCACCCAGGTTACTGCGAATGCATCCTACCTTCCCCCTTGAGTCCTTGCAGTAGTTTTTTCCTTGGTACTGGGTGTGTTAGTCAGCTTTGCTTCACTGTGATCAAACAATGCCTCACAAGAACATTCTAGAGGAAGAATTGTTTATTTGGCTCACGGTTCCAGGGGTTTACTGCAAGGTTGGTGTTCATTGCTCTGGGCCCAAGGTGAAGCAGAACATCACGATGGAAGGGCATGGAGGCCAGTAAGCAGAGAAGAGGGAAGAAGGCAGGGGCCCTGGGGAAGATGAACACTTCCAGGCAGGCCCTCAGTAACTCACCACCTCCAGCCACAACCCCCCTGTTTACAGTTACTATCCAGCTAGTCCACTCAAACTAGGATAGACTAATAAGGTCTCAGCTCTCACAATCTAATCATCTCACCTCTGAACATTTCTCATTTGCACAGAAGCTTTTGGGGAACAACTTATAACCAAACCATAAAATGGGGATTGAACCCAGGGGCACTCTAGCACTTGACTACATCCCCAGCCCTTTTTATTTTTTGAAATATGCTCTCACAAAGTTCCAAGGCTGGTCTTGAACTTGCAATCTTCCTGCTTCATCCTCCCGAGTTGCTGGGAATACAGGTGTGCACCACCACACCCACTCTCACAATATTTTTTTCAACAGTGTAACCTAAGTGATCAGAATCAAATTTATATCCTTGCACCCCACTCCTATATTTAAAACTCTCTACTGGTTTCTCATCGCTGTCCAGTAAAACCTAAAGTCTTTATGAGGGTCAAAAGGCCCTGTTAAGATCTGTTATATTTCTTTTCCTTCCTTTTATTTTTCTCCATATACCGTTTAAATTCTGATATGCTATCTATCCTATTTAACCATTTGTTTATTTTCTGTCTCTTCTACAAATACAAAAACCTTATGAGGTCAATAGTTTTATCTGCCTTTTCTTTATTGTTGTATACCTAAACAGGCATTAGTTAAATGCTTGGCATTAAGTTAGATTTTAATTTATTTAGTTCAATAAATGTCTGAGGAAGGAAGGAAGGAAGGAAGGAAGGAAGGAAGGAAGGAAGGAAGGAAGGAAGGAAGACAGGTTGGTTGGTTCATTCTTCTAAAAGGCATAAGAAGCACAGACAATGGTTCTTCCATTTTAACTGGAGATTTCTGCTCGTGAGGTCAAATTTAATGAAGGCCTAAGAAAGAGTTTTAAGCCAATGGATGTAAGAAAGAACTATAAAGATTCTTCTATGTGGGAAAAAGCTGGGGTCCAGCAATAAGGTCTTATATTATTATTTGTATTAAACTGTATTAACTATATATACTAATGGGCTTTAATGTGATCTTTCCATCCATCCATGCAGCGTACACTGAACATATCTGACCACCATTCTCCAACTCTCTCCCCTTATCCCCTGGCATCCTTCTCCCACCCTTAGTAATTACTATTCTACTTTCAGGTAAACATTTTTTGGTTTCCACATATAAGGTACTTGTATTTCTGTGTCTGGCTTATTTTGCTTAATATGATGTTCTTGAGTTCCAGTCATTTTGTGGCAAATAACAGGATTTCATTCTTTTTTTATGGCGAAAAATAGTCCATTGTGTATATACATGCTATATTATCTTTATCCATTTATCTGTTGTAAGGCACCTAGGTTGATCCCATATCTTAGCTATTGTGAACAGTGCTGCAATAACCATGGACATGCAGGAATCTCTTTTATATGCTGATTTCCTTTCCTTTGGATATATATACAGGAGTGGGATGCTGGATTATAGGGTACATCTATTTTTAGTTTTTGAGGAACCTCTGTACTGTGCTCCATAGTTGCTATACTAATTTATGATCCTACCAATGATGTGTAAGAGTTCCTCCTCCTGCTGAGGCTAGCCAGCATGTGGTTTGTTTATTTATTTATTTATTTGCTTGTTTGTTTATTTAATAACAGCCATCCTAACTGGGAAGTGATGGCAACTCACTACAGTTTTGATTTGCATTTCCTTGACGGCTAGTGATATTAAGCACTTTTTTTGTATCTTTTTTTTTTGTTTGTTTGTTTTGAGGCCTATTTAGATAATTTCCCTTTTTTAAATTTATTTTTTATTTATTTATTTTTTCCCTTTTTTTAAACTAAGTAATTTATTTTTTACTGTTAATCCTTTTGAATTCTTTATATATATTCTGCACATTAACCTTCTGTCAGAAGAATAAGGCAATTTATTTCCTACTGTTCTACAGGTTGTCCCATCATGTACTGATGATGCTTCCTTTGCTGTGCAGAAGTTTTTTTAGATTGATATAATCTCATTGGTTAATTTTTTTATTTTGTTTCCTATGCTTTTGGGGTCTAGCCAGAAAATCATTGCTGATTCCAATATCTTGAAATGTTTCCCCTTTTGTCTTCTAGCAGTTTCAAAGTTTCAAGTCTCAAAGTAAGATCTTTGATCCTTGTTGAGTTAGCTTCTGTAAGAAGTGAGAGGTCAAGTTTCAAGTCTTCTGCATGTGGATGTCCAGTCTTCCCAGCAGCATTTGTTCAACAGACTTCCTCTTTCCAATCCATGTTTTTGGCATCTTTGTCATGAACCATTTGGCTGTAAAAGTATAGATTTACTTCTGGGATCTCCATTCTGTGCCACTGGTCGTCTGTGTGCCTGTGGTTATGCCATATCATTCGGTTCTGTTATTATTACTCTGTAGTGGTCTTGCAATCGGGTATTGTGATGCCTCCAGCTTTGCTCTTTCTGCTCAAGATTATTTAAGCTACTTGGGTCTTTTGCACTTCCATATACATTATTAAACTTCTTTTTCAAACTTTTGTCAATAAAATCATTAGTAATTTGACAGGGACTGCACTGATCTGTAGACTGTTTTAGATAGAATAGGCATTTTTAAATGATATTCTTCTAATCCATGAACATGGGCAGTTTTCCCATTTTTTAGTGTCTTCTTCAATTTCTTTTATTAGTATTTTGTAATTTTCTTGTAGGGGTCTTTCACTTCCTTAGCTAAGTTTACTCCTAAGTACTTTATTTTATTTTGAATGGGATTTCTTTCATGATCCAGGAAAGAGATTTCAGAAACAGTTTCTGGTCCTGAAAATTTCTGTGGATACATAAAACTTAAAAGTAGCCTACATAGTTTTTATTGGTTAGTTAAAGCATTTTTCTTTCTCTTTAATCTTGTGGCTACTAGAGTTTTCAGAAACATGTATGTCTGTGAGAGGTTTTAATATTCCTTATATCAGCTCATTCTGATGAAGTTTTAGGGAAAATTGGTGGTATAAAGGGAGAATATTATATAATGAATCAACTCTTCAGATAAGTTCAGAAAACTGCCTTGAAAGGGGAAATATACCTGGTGGTATTTAATCAAATAATGTAGAAATGTCTTTTTTCCCCCATCATCCTAAAAAAGGAAACGCAGGGAGATACACTATAATTTAAAGGGTCAATTTCATGAAATGCCAAGTTACTATATAAAGCTGAATATATTTGGTAGTCTAAAAATTGAACTATCTGGGAAGAGTCAACTTCAAACACCAGCTGTCAGTTATCCTGTCAAGACTCAGAGAAATACTGGAGTTTTCCTCATGTGTTTTGTGAGAAGGTGAAGGGGAAGGGGAAAAAAATTTTTTTTAGAGAATTATTTGAATCACTGCTGAGAAAGAATAAAACTTCCATTAAGGTCACTGGCTAAAATTTTGCTTTCAACAAAGAAGTATCTCAACTAGAGGGGAAAAGGTGAATAGAAAGCCAATCAGAAAAAAAGTGAGAAGTAACTAGAAGGGCTATACAGATAAACATCATTCAGAAAGATATTCTTATTAATTGATATTTAGGCATAGTGCCAAGCATTTTACATCACAGTCTCAGTTCTTACACAAAACATGAAAGATAGGTATTGCTAGTTCATTTTACAAATAAAGACACTGAAACTTACATATACAACAAGTAACTTCAAAATGATGATCCAAGAAGACTTGACTTAAAAAGGCCAATATCTTAATTCCCTTGTTATACCTGTTTCCATACTGCTTCTTCTAAAACTGAACACTGTGATAGATTTTCCCCATCAGGGTAAACACAAAGCGATCCAGCTCTTGGCCAGCTCTTCTGTATGCAGCTTCAGACATCAAGTGAATCACTTTTATCACCAAATGAGTTTCATTCTGTTGTATATTCATGAACTATAGTCTGACCTAGTATCTACTTCTAAAAACAAAACAAAGCCTGTCTTTGACCACAAGAAAGAAAGACCTTTACTGCATTAAGAAAAAAAAAACTTTTTTTAAAAAGGAATAGTCTTGTTATTTTGTAGAGTTGTTTGCTCTATCTCCTCAAGCTGAACATGTGCACATCCCAATCCAGCAATTCCACTCTCAGGTACCCACAAAAATACACATCTATGTTCACCAAAAGTAAGTTCAAGAATGTTGGTAGCAGCCTTAAGCTGTAAATGATTCAAATGTCTGTCAACAAGAGAATGGAAGAACGGATAAACTGTAGAATAGTCACACAATGGAACAAATAAACCAAGGGAAGATGCAACAATAAGGATAAATCTCACAAACATGAGGAATAAAACAGAAAAACATACATATTCCAAAACTGCATGTACATAAAGTTTAACAACAAGCAAAACTGATCTATGGTGTTAAAAGTCAGAATAGTGATCTTTCTTCAGAGAGGTAGTTACTAAAAAGGGGTAATGAAGGCGGGCTTCTGACATGAGATGACTTCCTACTTTTTTGATGTGGGTACTGCTGGTTACCTTAATATGTACATTTTTGTGAAAAACTCTCAAGTTTTATACTATTTTTATATATATTTTTTTATTCTGTTATACTTCAATAAATTATTTTTAAAAGTTCAGTGTTTTTATTCTTGATAGTTTAACATCACAACATTTACACTTTAAATGTTAACACATTTAGCTTTTTTCTTATCTCTCCAAATATAGGCAGACAATAAAACAGACTTTTAAAAAATGATTTTCATTTCAATTACTGGCTAAAAGACAATCTACAGAGAGTTCTATTCATCTTAATATAAGAGAATGTATTTTTGAACTCTAGTTTCAAATTCTTTTGTGATCCTTCTTCCACCAAACTTAGGAATTAGCCCTAGTTGCAATATATTCCAGTTTAAGTAAACATTTTAGGTAAAGCTATTAATAACTAGGAGGGTTTTTTTGTTGTTGTTGTTGCTGTTGTTTTTTTTGTTTGTTTGTTTGGTTGGTTGGTTTTTTTAGTGAGACTGCATTGTCAGTATCTATAAAATTATTCCCTTCTTGCTAAATTAGCTTCATATTTTCAATCTGGGGATGACAGAACTCTTTAAAAGGACATAAGGCAGGTAGGAAAGCACACAATGACAATAGACCTTCTGGAAATGAATTCTCCAAGGCAAGGTCTTTCCTTTTTACTTTAAGTAGAATCCTTGGGTAAAAGGCTTTGCAGAACAATAATTTTTGTCAAAATGATAAACTTTGAAAAATCAACACCTTTCCATTTGAGAATTTCAAAACCTTCCATTTGCAACTAAATATTGATTCAAACCATCAAAATTTGGTTGTTTTCTTAAAGAGAGAAAATATGACAAAACAAACATCTAAAGGACAATCTATTTATGACTATGTTACCATTTCTTAGAATATTCTATCACATATGAAAGAATAGCTTGTGATATAAATATTTTATTAACTAAAAGAAGGAAAGGGGCAAAGAAAAAACACAGGCAGGAAGTAAAAGTTTATTCAAAATTTCCTTTGCAAAATAACCCTTGACAAAGACAAGTTAGTGGAAAGAACGAACATCCTGGAGCATACTAAAACATTGTTCCCAATAAAGTTTATTTTGAAAACTGACTTCACTCAGTTATTTCCCTGGATATTACGATGGTGTTATTACAAACCCACCCCCATGTTTTGGAAAGCTATGCAACTTCCTTAACTACTACAGAGAACAGGTTAAAGGGGAAGGAAAATAATAGTTATGATGCTTTTATTAATTTTAATGAACATTAAAATCCTTCTCCCACTGTGATTGTGAATCACAGTTGACAAGTGATGGGAAGGCTTATGAATTTAGTTTGCTTTTCTGTTAATTTTCTTAGCAACTGAAATTAGAAATTTAAGTACCTTCGAGATGAAATTCCCTGAGCAATTCTGAATCTAGGTTCTAGAAGAACCATGAACAGGTGCCAGGCAGAGACTAAACTTTAGTAAGTCACCATTCCAGTGAACTAGACCACAGCATTACCACTCTACCAAAAAGTGATCGGAAAATCCAATTTAGCTGAATGATTAAGAACATTAATTTCATTTCCTTTTCTATAATGAATACCATAGAACTAATCTAGTATGAAATTAGATAAACTCAGAAAAAAAATGAATCAATGATAACAAATATTTGCAAGCTCATACTATATAGAATGCAGAAACTATTACAATGCCATACTTCCTAATTTCTTGTTTTTACAAAACATCATGAATACTAACCTTAACTCAATATAATAATGTCCACGAGGACTTATTTATCAAGACTAATTTTTAGTATTAGTTTTCACAATACCCAAAAACATGGTTTTTGCCTTTAAAGCATATTGCCCTAAAGTTTGTGAGTCAGAACTAATCACCACACCAATTGGGACAAACAGGCCAAATAGCATTTTTAGTACAAATGCTTAAATTTGCTTCATGTAAATTGTGATGATACCATGTTGACTCTGAATAGGTTTTAGCTTCAATTCTGCATTCTTCCTTTAGGTTAAATTTAGAATGGCATTTTACATACTAATTTGTAAGTAAAATGAATAGGGAAATTAATGTGTTACCAATCAGCTTCCCTAGCTGTTACATATTTATGATTCAAGAACCTCTTCTGAGAGCCCATCAGGACTCTCTTGTTTATCAAAGATGCTACAAATGAGTCAAAATCTTACATGCTTACAACGTGCTCAACAACTTGCAGGTACTACGCAAGTGCTAAACAAAGACCTTGAAGACTGGGCTGGGGTTGTGTGTGGCTCAGAGGTGGAGTGCTCGTGTATATATATATAAAGCTAGAGGACTTGATTTGAATTTGACTAGTAATATTCTTACCAGGCAGGTTCATTTAATTATAAAATGAAGAGTAATTATTTAGTTTACATGATTTCTAGACAATGAAGTGTTTATGTATTACACACTATACATGTTGATTGAACTTCTGAATTTTAAAAACGTAGCTACACAAAATGGGTGATTCTTTTGAGTTGTGAACATAAGTAGCTTAATATAAATATTTTAGACTGAATGAAATGTATGTCCATGTGTACATTGGCCAAAAGTTTCTGTGAAGGTAAATAGCTAACATTGGTTTGAAAGTTCGATTTTTTAAAAAATAAAAAACGAAACACATACTTCTCACTCAGTAACTTGCCTATAATGCTAATTGTCAAACATTTGATGGTAAATATAAAATGTGTAATACTTATTTCTTAAGAGTAAAGTGGGGCTGGAGGGCTCAGTGGTGGAGAGAGTACCTCAGCACCATCCACAAAAAAAAAATAAATAAATAAATAATCATATCCACCTAAGGAACTAAAAATAATAAAATAAACGAACAAATACCTAAGTAATTTTGCAAACTGTGTTCTGAACTATTCTACTGCTTAAAAGTATAACTGGGCCGAGGGTACAGCTTAGTGATAGAACAAGTGCTTAACAAGCACAAGGCCCTGGGTTTAATCCCCGACACTTCAAAAAATAAAATAAAGACATAGTTATATGACCTAAAACTTTTCTCATCATCTGGCAGGAGCCTCAAACACATACACAGATATATCTTATGAATAGAGGAATTAATTACTGCAAAAATATCACTTATATTTACTATTAGAATTGCATTGATATTAAAACACCTGATTTAAAATTCATTTAACTTTAAAAGTCTGTTACATTGATAATACACTATTACACAGATATAGGTTTATTATGTATTTAATGATATAAAATTTAACCACCTCACCTTCCTTTGTGGAACTGTATATGCCTTACTATTTTTATTCTGCACAAATGATAAAATTACAGAAAAATCTTTACTAAATATTTCAATAGAGCTTTTTTTTTGTCATCGGATATGGATTTATATCATACTGTAACCATTTTAAATAGAAACAGGTTTCTATTTTGGCTTGGGAATGAAAGCTGGGCTCAGCCTACCTCACAGAGCAGCAGGTCAATGATGTGGAACACCATACAGAGCGGAAACTTGGCAGTAAAGAGAGTGAGGAACCACTGGGATGCATACATATGAGCCTCCAGGTTCAGATCACAAAAATGGCTGTGCAGGTCTGGGAGCTGTTCCTAAAAGTCAAAATGAAAAACTTAGGAGGCGAAACACTGAAGAAGCTTTACTTCCTGACACATGTGCAGTTTATAGCAAGATTTCTGTGGTCAATTTCACTGTATTCCAGCATTGGTTGCATTTTAAGGAACTACATAGAAGTGATAACAGAATTGATCATATGACAGATAATTGACTTGTTATAAACAAAAAGCTGATCATCTCTTGCTCAGTTGAGTGTTCTTATTTTTTGGGAAATGCTGGGTCTGACAAAACACCTACAGTCTTAAGAATATCTTAACACAGGGTCACATCACAACATCCCATTCAAGGTGCACCTCTTAGCTGGTCAGAAAAGAAACACGTCTCTTTGGATACCATCTAATATCAACATCATCTAGGGTCTATAATGTCATTTCTATGTATTTTTGAACACTTGGGAAGTTCAAAAGCATAACCACATAGTAAAAACTTATCTTTAATATCAAAAATGGCAAAGTGAAATTGTGCAAAGTGTAACACATAAAGCTGAATATCTCCCAAACATGCCTTTATGCTAGCTTTAATTTCTTCCCAAGTTAAACAAGCAAATGCTTTTCAAAATCATGAAACACCAAGTACAAAGTATCAGCTATTTTAATAACCAAAATACAGGCAAGGATGTACAAATTCATGTTCATTTTGTTTTCATAAAGAGATCACAACAACAAAATAAAGCATTTTTATATAACATGCTCTCTGAAAAACAAATATGCCAAGGTTCCAATTGGTCATCAAGAGTTAACAAGTAAAAAGTGCTAATAGATAAAAGAGGCTGAGTTTCTTCATACTATCACAAACTTGCTCTTCAAGTACTATATATATATTCATGTTATTTTCAAAGCCCTCAGTAATACTAACCTTTGAAAAATAGAAACTTCTGTGAAACAAAGGTAAATAGTAAGTAACTCCAATATTTACTTGGTAAAATTGAATCTTTAAAAAAGAACCTATTTCTTTATAATGCCCATTGTTACTAGATACCAGAATCGTTCCCCCTCCACACTCATCCACCATTGGTCTTATGGCTCATTTGATAGGTTTTCTCTCCATTTCTTCTTCATATGTAAGGTCTTTGACTCTTCCCAATAAAGTTGCTCCCTACTTCCCTGTAAACTCTCAGTCTCTTACTCCCCTGATCTTCCAGACTTTCAGTCTCCAGCTGGCTTCATCGTCCTTTTTAGACACCAAGGGATTTCCTGACAGGTCATGACAATGAACATCTACCAGCATCTTCTATTCTCACATTCCACTACTACTCTTCTTCCTCAACTATCTCACATACGCATCAATCCATTCATTTATTCCTTCACATTTTTCTGGGCTCCCAACACCTCCTTTAGAAAGTCATACAAATATGCTGAATAGATCCATTAAAAATTTAAGATTTCCAATTGCGAGCAGAATTTCAAAACTACCTAATAACTCTATTTATCAACTCTAGTCAGTAATTTTGGCCTGCTTACCATTTTGCTCTATAATATCTAATATACATAAAAGAATGTTTCTCACACAAATACATTTATAAAAAATATTATGAGGCACATCAACAACAATGTTTGGGATACAAAAATTATATGGAAGAAAATTAAACTATGTTCATACAGTATGGTATTCCAGATGCTTTTTATTCTCTTACCAACTTCTTTCTGTCTTTTCCAAGTGTCCTCTGTAGATCCAAATATGGTAGTAGTACTAATTAGTATGGAGAAAGATCTTATATGTTTGAATTTTTTATTTGGCAAATATATTCATTTCTCTACAAATAATATTCATCATTCTTCTTACTGGATTAACTCACTATAGTCTCACTTCAAAGTGTATTAAAATTGAATATTTAAAACATGAAACTATAAATAGTCAAGTAGCTAAATACATACATTGTGATATTAAGATCAATGTAAATATTGGTCAGAAACCAAATCTATTTACATTTTCAGTAGTGTTTTCACTAAACTCTTAGAACTGATCATTGCTCATCAACACCGTTAGGCTTTTTTGATAACAAATCTGAATGATAAAGGTTCCTAATTTTTATTTACCTGCATTAGTCTTTCCAACTGATAGAATTTGCAATGAAGATCTTCAAAGTTGTTTTTGTAGAGGTCTCGCAAATTATAGTCATACATGATTTTCACCAAAACACAGAAAGCTTGTTCCTCTGGCATCTACAGGAAAATATATACAGGTAAAATGTGAATGAGTACCATTTGTCAGAATGTCAAAAAAATTCCTTCATGCTGTTAGTCCTCTGCATGAATGACTGAAGTTCTACAGTGAATGAAGCCCTTCACAGCCAGCCTTCTACAGAGTGACAAGGCAAATTTTGTGTTTAAAGCTGCCAGCCTCTTCACTTGAGATAAACTGTCTCCTTTGTTAATTAAAAAAAAAATTAAAATATTTTTAATTATAGATGGACATGATTTGTTTAATTTTATGTGATGCTGGAGATAGAACCCAGTGCCTCCCACATGCTAGGCAAGCACTCTACCACTGAGCCACAACCCCAGTCCCTCCTTTTTTAATTTTAATCATGCTGTCATTGTTATCTTTTTTTAAAAAAGATAATACAGTCACAATGAAAAATCCAAACACTACCGTGACATACTAGTCCTCCATATCTGCCCCCTTGTTTCTTTTGCGTAACTTCATGACTACTCTTAAAAATTTCTCTAGTACCCTGCCAATGTTTTATGAAAAAAGTATGTTTTTTTTTATTTTTCCCCTTTCCTATAAAAAAAAGAGCATTCTGTATATGTTGTTATACATCTTGCTTTTTCCCCCTTAACAATATAAGTTGGAAACATTTCCTTCTCAGGATGTAAAGAGCTGCCTCTTTATTTTTAAAAAATGGCTATGTAGTATTTAATTATGAGGCTACGCCAGAGTTAATCACTTTCCTGTATGAATGCTTGAGATGTTCCTCATTTGATTTTTATCACCAATAGTGCAATAAACAACCTTGTATATATATTATTTGTACACACGGAGGGATGGGGTAGGGCAAGGATTATTCCACAAAGAGGGATTAAACAGTCAAACCATGACTGCATTTTAAATTTTGATGGATAGTGTGATAGTGTCCTTATAGCGTCTTCTGTTGCTATTTTTCTTTGTAAGAATCAGTTTTTAGGATAGATCTTATGAGTTTCTATCATTGAGATTTCAATGACCAATAAAACATTACTAGTCCTCTCAAGTTTTTTAATCTGAACAAAGAATAAAAGTCTTAAGTTACAGGAACAAATCTCTCAATAAGCTGAAAGAATATGGAAAGGGACTTATATATTCTAGAAATTACACCAAGCAGACAGGAAAAGCTGTTTAATTTACCCAATGTCCTAGGATCAACTATTATGTAAACATCTACTTTAAATGTCACCCTGAAAAAATGGAATTGACAGGTTATGATATTTTGTATCTCTTTCACTGGTAGATTAGATTAACATCATGCCTAAATAACTGAACAGAGTTCCTTTATCTACTTAGAAATGCAATTATTATTAAGTTCCTATACAAAACAGTTACTTCTACTTGCTACTTACAAATCATGAAGTGCTTTAATGAAATAAAATTTTCTACAATTAAATATACTTCAATATTATCATTTCAATTCTCTAAATATTTGCTTATTTATTTTGGTCTACAAGTTATTGGAGGCCTTTTCAAAAATTTTGGTCTCTAACCTTAGCTGTTCAAGTCAGGAAGCATTTTCAGCTTCTATTTATTTAGAATATAAGTATACTGTATTCTTTGTTTCTTCAGCAATTTTGTCATTTGTGTCTCAAGCGACATCGACTTGCACCTCTATGATAATTCTCTTATCACCAAATTCTAATAAGCTTCTACATCTTCCTCTGAGATGTCTATTTCAATGGCTATAAAAAGCTGCATGTAAGAGAATGATAGCCAGCCCTAGAGAAACTCACTCTAAGTCTCTCTTTGACAATTAAGTAAATATTACCAGATTATCTTTATCACCTAAAGGGGATATGGTTTGTTTCCTCCAATGTGGTAACTATCAAACAAATAAAAGGTTTCACTCCCCTTTTGTTTTCCTATGGAGCCACTGAAGAGATGGTCTGCAAGCACAGTGCAAGGCTCTGGAAGCCCAGAGGGGACGGTACTGGGTCTCTTCCCAGATGAATGAGCAGGCTGCTCTGCCTGGTCAGGTCGGGAGAGGAGCAGGGGTGTGTGGAAGACATCAGCACAGTCAGAGTACCAGCAGAGGAATGGCCAGTATGGGCCACATCAGGTAAATTACTCCGAATAATCACAGGGAAATGACAAATGGACACAAATTCTGCCTGCTTTCAGAAAAGGAGCTTAAACTTCATATCCTCTCTCTTCTACCTCCCCTTTCCTCAAATGGAAAACATTCAATGAATGTCCTTCAAAAATAAAACCATTTAAAAGTTTGACTTGATACCTAAAAAAAGAAAAACTGTGAGTATTGACAATCCCAGCCCATTGTCTATTTTTTCATATTTTAAATTTGTTCTTTTCAGACAATAATGACAGTAGAGTGTGTTTTGACATATTATACACACACAGAGTGTAACTTATCCTAATTAGGATCCCCTTCTTGTGGTTGTCCATGATGAGGAGTCACACTGGTTGTATATTCATATGTGATCACAGGAAAGTTATGTCTGATTTCCTCTACTGTCTTTCCTATTCCCAACCCCCATCCTTCCCCTTCATTCCCCTTTGTCTAATCCAATGAACTTTTAATCTTCCCTCCCCTCTCCTTATTGTGTGTTAGCATCCACATATCAGAGAGAATGTTTGGCCTTTAGTTTTTTGGGACTGGCTTATTTTGCTTAGCATGAAAGTATCTAGTTCCATCTATTTACTGACAAGGCAAATGCCATAATTTCATTCTTCTTTAAAACTGAGTAATAGTCATATGTATGTATGTATACACACACACACACACACACACACACATACCCCATATTTTCTTGCATATATGTGGGAGAGATAAAAGTCCTGGAAGTTACTACAATTTATGTCTAATCTCAGCATTATGGTCAAGTTCTAAATTTTGGGACAAAGTGCCACATGAAAATTCTAGACTAAAACTATAAAATACCAGTCCAGCTAAGGTAGAAACACCTTAGACTCTTTGAAGACTAAAGTCAAATATACTAGGCAATTATAGAAAGATATTATCTCATAAAATGGACTAAAATTAACCACTGTGAAGATAAAAAAAAAATTGCTACCAAAATGAGAAATTAATGGGAAATGGGTAGAATCCTTTGGAAAGTAGAAATGCAACTTTTCCTTTCTAGTTTAAAGATTAATGGGATCTGTTTAGCATGTCTACTTCAGCTTCCTGTGGTATCTCTCCTCTGATTAATATATTCATTAGCAGCAGCAGCGGCATCAGGGTAAGCATACAAAATTGAGCAAAAGTACAAAATAATTTAAAAATGAAAACAAGCATCTTAAAATGTACAAAATATGGCTCAACATCAGATTCTGGTTGACATTTATGCTGCAAAGAAAAAAGGAAATTCACATAGTGTGCATTTTCCTTTTGAAGATATGAATGCATGTTTTACCACAGTGCTGTGGTATGGTAGTATCAGAGATTGACCACTGAGCCTCTATTTGTGATAGTATGTAACCTAAGTTGTGTGTAATATGAAACATTTTAGAAATATTAAACAATATTCACTTCTTGGTGGTTATTGAAAAAATTATTGACAGTAATAAATTATTGGCTTTGCCAATGCAAATAAATAGAATACTAATAATTGCAATGACAAGTTGTGCAACAGGGGTCCTGCTGTAGCTTTAGCCTTGTTTGACTATTGTTCATAACTCACAGAATACTCAAAAACACCTGGGCTGGAGTTGGAGGTGACATACAGCTGCAATGCAGCAGTGTGCCATCAGACACTATTTTACAACTCTTTACTGTTTCCTATGTGCCCTTGAGACATGTCTCAAGGGCACATAGGTAACAGTAAAGAATTGTAAAATAATTAGGAAGCAATGAGATTGGAGTATTCAACACTTTTTGTTTTTAATATGAGTTTGTAACATTATACCACTTGATTTTTAAAATTTTTATTAATTGTTGGTGGACATTTACTTTATTTACTTATCTATATGTGGTGATGAGAATCGAACCCAGTGACTCATGCATGCTAGGAAAGCACTCTGATTTTTTAACAATAGCTGTGTTTAACAACTGTTTCACAAAATTCCTGAAAACTTATCATGAGCTGGAATGATCTGGCTCCTGCATGGTTGGACACAGACCACAATGAAAAGCTAGGACTATATTCTAAATGCAATGGAAAATCACTACAGAGTTTTTAAGCAGGGGCTCACTTAGCCTCCATATGGAGAACAGGTCATAGGAAAAGACGGGTATAAACATTTTGGTTTAGTAAGATGTGTAATCTATAAGTACCTACATTCAGCCATCTCTCTAAGAAAGGTTGCCCAAATAGAGAGCTTTCTGCACACGAGGCTTTGGATTGAATACACAGCATCAAAAAAGAAAAAAATAAAAGTTGTCCAGCAGCACATGGTGAATATAGAGAAGAGGCTGCAGTGGAAACGCAGGACTCTGAAGTCACATTAACAGATGAGAATTCCTCCCAGATAAGTTTCTGTTATTAGCTGGGTGACCTTAAGCAGGTAATCTCTGAATATTTTTCATTTTAAAAACTTAGAAGTAATAATACATGTGTCATAGAAATACAGTAAATATTACATGAAACACACGTGAAAGATAATATGAACACTGTTGGTGATTATAAAATGTAAACTTCCCTTCTCTTTCCCTCCTTGAAAACAGGGACTACGTCTTAATACATCAACAGCTACCACAGTGCTCTACATAATAGGACTCAAAGAATAAATAAAAGAATGGGTAAAGATTTTCCCTAATCACAAATTACAAAAGTAAATTTCTACCATAAGACCTTTCTACTGTTAAAATGATTCACTGAAAGGAAGCAGCAAAATGTGTTCTTTCACAGAAGTGACTGCTTTTCTTATGTGTTGCTGGGAGGAATGCCCTCTCCTCCCACCCTCCCCAGTGACCAGCTGCACTTTCCAGATTCCCCTTGTAGTTAAGACATAGGAGCTCAGGGTGGAGATTGGGCGAGAGTCTTCTGTATAACACAGTTCTGCCACTGAGATCCGACCCATCTTTTAAGGTTGATCATAAGAGGCGCTTAGATCATAGGTCTTTCTTATTTTCCTTTAACCTGATGAGATTTTTGCTCTCTCCGAATCTCCAAACCTTTTGTTATATGCACTATAGCTATTTGGGTGCATCTAACCTCTGGACTTCATACATCCCCTACTCCTCACAGACCTTAACATAGAGCCTTCAATGAAGATCAATGTTAAATATCTGTTTGAGATGACTTCAGCAAATCTAAGTACATCAGACTTTAGCAATGAAGGCATACCACATGTTGGTAACTTCCAAGAAGGCTAACAAAAATGTAGAAGGAAAAAAATTGGTGTGAGAGCTGGAAGTAAAGAGTAGCTAAACACAACCATAGTAGCACTTGATTTCTTGTAATATTATTAAAAATGCAAAACATAAGGAAATGCATCATCTATATTTTATACTGGCCATCAAGGTTTGTTATCCATAAATCAGCACAAAGTATATCAATCAAGATCCGAGACTTAATACCTGGCTGTGCTAACAAACCTCACCTTATTACATGCAGTTTATGGGTAGTACTGTAGTATCTGCCTATTTAAAAAAAAAAAAACCCAAGATATTAAAATGATTATTTAACCTATTACATGGATTAAGGTTTTATTAAATAAGACAATCTATCATTGGTATGTTATTAGTCTAAAATACAATAAAAATAAATAATTGAAAAAAGTATTTTTAAATAAAATATTAAGATATGGGAACACAGTGGGTCTTTAATATTGACTACACATTTTTGCTGGGTACAGGAACTTTGTCATGAAATGAAGCTTGTTTAATTGGGAAAAGGAGGGGACAAACACTAACCTCTTGTAATTTATGGTAATAAACTATTATCAATGGCTCTGTGAAATACAGAACGAAATACCTGCTTCCCATGCATATCTGAGAATCAAGCAGGATGCAACCACCATTTGGAAACAAGTGTTTACAATGACCTGCCGCCTGCACCAATGGAAGTAACCTGCCACCTGTACCAGTGGAGACAGTCCAAGCTTCACGGTTCTCTCCATGATGAAACAGTGCATAAAGCAAAGCAGTTCTAAGTCCTTCAAAAGTCTTTTAAGACTCAAGTGATGTCATATACATCAAGATATTTTTCTGAAGTAAGATTCTATTTTTATAATTAAAAATAATCTCCATTTTGGATAAAACTGTTTCTTATCTGCATTATCTTCAGATCTTCTTGGAACAATCCACCTTTTTCTATTAAGACAATGAACATTCAATCTACTGATTTTCTAAATTTTCTTAAACAAAGATAGATGCTAGTGACTCTTTTCAAAGTCATAAACTCATGAGTCTTCATTGTTCTGAAGACTTCATTGTACTGAACACTGCTACCCATTTATTTTCCCTTTAAATCAAATAGGTGCTAAAATACATTGAAATTGAATGTCTATTTATTAGCCATAAAATATTGTATAATATATTAGTTTCCTGTGTGTTATCAATTTCAATTAATAGGATGTGAAGCCAACGAAAAAATGTTGGGCAGATAATTACTAATTTGAGAAGTAGTAGCAGCAGCTAACATTATTACACACATGAATCACTATTTGATTCTCAAAAAGTCCTGCAGAGTTGGTATTATTTGTATTAAAATATTTTACTTATATAATCGATTATTTTATTTATTTATTTTCGTGGTTCTGGGAATTAAACCGAGGGTGCTCTACCTTTGAGCTATATCCCCAGGCCCCTTTTTTGTTTTTATTTTGAGCAGTGAAGTGCTATATTGCTGAGGCTGGTCTCAAACTTGCCCTCCTCCTGCCTCGACCTTTGTGTTGGTGTGATCACAGGCATGTGACATTGTGCCCATCTATTTTTATATTTTAAATATAAGTCTGTGAGCTTCAGATAAGTTATGTGATTTGCCAATAACTACAGATCTATTAAGTAAAGCTTGGATTTGTGCCAACTATAAAATAAAGCTCTTTCTTTATACTTATAAAATAAGGTACTCAATACTCATAATGAAAGATAATAATATTATTTCCATTTTATAAATGAAGAAACTGAAGCTCAGTTTAGGAATCTTGCCCAAGGTCATATAACTTGAAAGGTATTAAGCCACAATTCAAATTCACAATTGTGCTTTTTAATATCCTTTGAAGAGGGGCTGAGGTTGTGGCTCAGCGGTAGAGCTCTCGCCTCGCACGTGCGGGACCCTGGGTTCGATCCTCAGCACAAAAATAAACCAGTGAAATAAAGTGTTGTATCCAACTACATAAATATTAAAAAAAATATATATCCTTTGAAGGAGTTCAGTTTTGAAAGGGCAGAGGGGACAAGATAGCAGTGAAACAGGAGGATTAGGAGACGATTTTTTTTTTAAGGTAAAAGAGTCTTGAATATATATCATAGGATACACAGGGAAGATGTTGGGAAGTGGCTCAAAAGCACTCAATACGAGAATTAACTCAGAACAGAAAAATGAATGCATCCTCCTGGATTATAAGGAAAAGTGATTCAGAAGTATAGAAGAACTTATTTACTTATTTAAAAATACAGTAAAATTCCTACAGTGGAGACACCACCCAAGATGATGTGATTGTGTCCGACCCAGCTCCCAATCAGATGGTGTTTGCATCACTTGTCCTGCATAAAAACCATTCCAAGTCTCAGTAGGGCTGATCCAGTTCTCTGTCAACACTGAGGTAGACAAAAGACCTGGACATTGCCAATCAGAGAACCCCATCCCTCTGGACTGAATAACTGAATCAGGAAGAGCACATGCTCCAAACCAGGCCAACTGGAGCCTTCCAGGGGAAAAGAGAAGGAAGTCATTTTTGTTTGGTTTGGTTTTGGTTTTGGTAGAGCAAAAGATGGCCCCTTTTAAATGAAGTCACAAAACTTAGAGGGTATGAAGCCAGGCCAGGCTATAGCATGGTGTCCACTTCATGGTCTACCCATGCAGACCACTGCAAGGAAACTGAACAAGAGCAGAGACGCAAACCCAGACGCCTAACAATAAAATAGGAACTCCAGATTCCTATCATGTCAAAACCATCTCTGTCCTAGATTTTCCAGTTATGAGGAAATAAATATCCTTTTAATTTAACCTACCTTGAGTTAGGGTTCTGTCCCTTGCACCAGAAAGAGTCCTGAATAACAAAATCTCACAAATGCTTCTACTTATATATAAAGATAGCTGGAAACTTCTATCTTGGGCCATTGAACCCTATATATTTTAGTTGTAGATGGACACAATACCTTTATTTATTTATTTATTTTTATGCCGTGCTGAGGCTCAAACCTAGTGCCTCACACGTGATAGGCAGACACTTTACCACTAAGCTACAACCCCAGCCCCTCATGGAATCTTGATTTTCAGGAAAACTAGAAAGTAGCTCTGCTTCTCAATTCTTACATTTATTAGTGAAATCTTAGCCCGAACATGTCTTTGTGGGGAGTTATATTAAATACTTTTAAAAAAAAGACTTTATAATTTTTAAATCTTTTAAAATTTTAAATATAACATACAAAAAATGCATAAAAGTTAAATATACACTTTAATGGATAATTGATTATGAAGGAAAAACAAATAATTTTGAAGGACTTAGACAATCATCACCAAGGCTAAGAGAATGCTGCCAATTCCCCTGAAGCTCCCTGTGTGCCCCTTTCCAGTCATTATCCCTGTGTTTCTTTATCCTGATTTTAACAGCAATTGCTTCAATGGCATGCTTTACCATTTTGTCATCTCTGTTATATCCTAAAAACTTTTAATTTTGACTGTTACTATATTTTATTTTATTTATTTATTTTTCTGAAAAAAATATTTATTATACCTTCCTTAAGGCAAACCATTGTATTAAGAATGGGGCCAAGAGGGAAAGAAGTAAAGACACAGTTCCTACCATTCAGCTTACATTTTATATAAAATATAATCTTACATTTTTAACTAAACCTTGTGTTTATAGGATTCACTCATATTAGCATGTAAACAAGCATTCCATTGCTACACAGAGTTCTACTGTACAAACACACCACTATGTATCCATGTTAATGCCTCACTGTAATTCTAATACTGGAACTCTGTTAAATACTGGTCTTGGGCTATTCCAGGCCATGGCTTTTGTTGTATGTGTGCTAGGTATTTCACCAAGGAATTAAAGTCCATCTAGGAATGGAATTGCTGGGTATGTGGATAAAGTCCAAGTGGTTTCTAGAGGAGCTGTGATTATATATATATTTTTTTAATTCAATGGTTTAAACATTCTAGATTATTCAAACATAGTCCTATCATATATATATTATATATACACTTGAAAATGAGCCTGCTTTTCTGAAAGTCCCAAAACAGCCCATGTCCAATAAAAAAAGTTTAAGACTTGACAATAATATGGCAGATAAATACATTGGGTTAAAAATTATCTATGATTTTTACAATAAATGAAATATGTAAGTATTAACCTCCAATTAAGCAAAGACTAATATTAAAATGAGGATATGAAGGATTATTACTGCATTCTTCATTTTGAAGGCAGTTGAAAGGATGGTCGCAAACATTATTCTCCAATTCTAAGTGATAATCTTGTCATAATCTCATAAATGTATACCAACATCTCCTCTTCTATCCCTATGCATAAACATGTAATTTTTCCACTTAATAGACACATGTTACAAAGCATCTGGAAACTTCCAAGCTAGGAAAAGAGAAACTATTTCTTAAAACTATTGAGACATGGAAAAACTTAAAAATTCAACACTTTGTTTTTGGACATACTTTTGCTTTGGCCTCCTTTCCTCTTAGACAATGAATGTTAAACATAAAAAGACTATGGGTGAGGAAAGGCAGCATCCCAAGAAGCAGCAGTCTGACAGTGATTAATACGGGCTGCCAAAGTATGTCTGGCAGGAAAAGAAGCAACAGCTTATGAAACTGATAAAAAAAAAATCAGTCAGCAAGACACTAATAACATATCTCCCTGGAGCCTGAGATAGTGTAATTCATGAATTATTCAAGCTAACCTGTATTCTTCTACCTATTTACACAATGGAGGCAAAATATGGGACTATGCATAATTCTATTAATATTAACATAGAAAGTACAAGAGATTGGACTGAATTTTGGTTCCTCTTGTGATGTACCTTGGAAATACTTTAAGTGAATAAGTTCATAATGTCTGACTTATCATGTGACCCTCATTAGAAGAGAGTAGTAATACAGAACAAAAATCTGGGTATTTGAATTTTCTAGTTATTTGACTCATTCTTTCTTTAACAGGTATGTTTCCATCTAATTAGGAACATTCAAATAATCTAACCCTTTCAGAAATCTCAGAACAGATTTCTCAAGAGATTTTCTTCTCACTGTACTTTAATTAGTATGTTATAATGTGCTAAATGGAATGCAGGTCAAAATTGCTAAACTATGGTACATATGAAGATTATTTTGTTAAAAACAAAGCAACCCCAGCCATGACTTGAATATCAGCTTCTCATCCGAGTGGGTATAAAGGTTTCCTTTAGAAGAAAGATGGCTCTGAATTTGATGAACACTCACAACACCACTTGTGTCCAGTCTCCTGAGGTAGGGACCAGACTATTGTAGATCCTAGGTGAGTTTATTAACTGAAGAAAGGCCTCTGAGAATTTTTGACTAGAAAGTGCCAGATCATCACAGGAAGTCCCAAGATGATAGAATGTAGAGATACCAAAGGAGGACACCAAGGAGAAGACAGAAAAGGTCATGAACAGAGATAATGTAGAGAGGACGAATCAACCTCAAAGTGAGATAAAGTGGATAATCAAACCAGCACCATTGTGTCCCATCATCATTAGAAACAGAATGGGCTCTAAATGCTCTTTATTTTCAGTACACCAAAGGAAATGGGTCAAATTCAAACTTCACAGGCCACTCAGCTGCCCCTCATCTATATACTACTTCCCCCACTGCAAATTTTGACTGCAGGGGTTGTATTTTCTCCAGCCATTTACATGCTCTGTGTTCCTAAGCTTTATTCTGCTCTTCTTAGTCAACTTATTGTGAACTGACTGATCTGCTCCCATGATTTCAGCTTTGATTTTTTTTCCCCCAGCATCAGTATCCAGTATTCAATGGGTCCCAAACTCAGAGAATTAAAAACAAAACTCATAACCCATCCATCTCAATGAATGTATTTTCTCAAATCAAAATATCACAGGCATTCAGTCATCAAAACTAGAAAACCAGACATCACCTGGGCAATTCCTTTGCCAGACTATCCACAAACCCTATCAGTTTTGTCTGCTCAATGTTTCCTTCCTTTCTTCCTTCCTTTTTTGCCCTCCCTCCCTCCTCCTTCCTTTCTTGTTTTTGTCTTTTGAAATAAAACATGAGTATATGTGAGTACATATCTTCTAAACAAATAAATTTTTTTTAAAAAACTCACCAAATTGTGTTTTAATTTTGCTTCTCTTTTTCTGGGTCTCAACATCTCTCATTCAGATTGATATTTTCTAACTGGTATCTCTGCTACTGGATGTTTTTCAATCCCATACTCTATGCAAGTATAACAAGAATTTTTCAGAAATGAATGTCAGACTGTGTTAATCCCTTGCTTCAAACAGATCAATGGCTTCTCATTGGCTTTGGAAAAAAGCCCACATTTTGACATGGTTACATGCACTGTCTCCATCATTTGGCCCCTGCCCATCTTACACTTTCACTTCGCACCACTCCCTGCAGTAAACTCCAGTTTCATGATGTTTCCTTTGTGCACAGGGCCCATTTGTTTCCATACATTTACTCTTGTTTCCTTTGTCTGTAATTCTCTATTCTCTCTGCTTCCCCTCTGCCCTTCCCCAACCTTAATTATTCATATCTTGGAAAAGCAGCTGCCTCATCCAGAAAGTTTTTCCTGAAAGTTCTGGCAGAACTGGGTTGAATATTCTCCTCTCCATTCTTTCACCCTGTGTTTAGAACACTATACAGTTTCTAGTGAGCATGTGTTATTTTTGTCATTAGAAAAATCAATAAAGACAAAAGAGAATAAATATAATAAGTCTGTACCAACATTATCTGTGCCCCATCTTAGACTGTAAGGTTTTTGAGAACACAAATTGTAAATGATTCATCTCTGCAATCCCACTTCTTAGCCCAGTACCTGGCAACTGAAGCTCCATAAATGTTCTGTTAAATGAAGGTGACTGACAGGAAAAAGAGTATATGAAAATAAATAATGGAAAAGATAAGACTTCCTTGTTAAAGTGGTCCAAGTCCTGATATTTGGACAGTTACAATGACTTCTTTATTATAGATTATTCTAGTAAAAAATAACTCCAAATGAGCAATTTATTTGCTTCTAACCAGCAATATTAATGCTATTGAAAAACTGTCCTGTTTGTGACATCAGATCTCTCACTTCATCACCCAAGGCACATTTTATAAAAGCTATGCCATGTGTAATCTTCATCAAGAGAATAGAAAGGCAGAAGGAAGAACAAAACCAAGTAGAAATAAAGCTGGTAGCATCATGATTTGTCTCTTGGAAGATTACTTACATGCAGCAGCAATACAGCAGCAAGGAAAGACTGTCCTTGACAGTATCCAATGTCTTCATCATACACAGAGTAGGCCTGGAGAAGAGATGAAGAAATACTGTAAATAGTCACAGATTGTAACTGAAGTGTTAGCTCACATCAGGGATCAGAATAAGCTTATTCTGGGCTTTCCACCACAATTTCACTGATTTTTCAATTTGAATATGTGTGCCATTAGCTCAGTGGGCTGTCCCAAGAAGGCTGTGTTTTTCTAAGATGTCCCGTTATCCCAGACTCATCTTTGGAATGTGAAAATAAAGAGATGCTCAGAGGATTTGAATTCATTTTAAAAAACCCATTATTGTTTTAGGTGAGGTAGGTCAGATCATGGGAGGCTCGGGCAACGGGTGGGGGAAGGTAAGACTCTGATATTGATTAGAATGCTAAGGCACTACAAGAGGGAATCCTGAAGGTTCTGGAAGTGTAGTGGAGGTCTACTATTCTGAGAGACACCCGCCCCCTCCAAAAAAAAATTACCCTGCAGAACCTCTAGAAGTTTTTGAAGACCTTCTGAACTACTCTCCCATTTTCCACAACGCAGAAGAGCAGAAATGCTCCGCTCATCTCTCTTGCTCAGGCAAGGCAGAACAGTCAGTGTTGTAGAGTGCCTCATGCCACATCACACTCACCATTGTAGGTGCTCTGCCTGTCCCACATCTTTAGAAACACTCTAGCCAGGCCAGACAGAAGACACCCAATTAGGTCCCTCACAGGAAGTCCAGAACTCCTTGGAAAGTAACTATCATACCATTCAACCTAACATTTGCCTCTTTGTCTTCAGAGGAAAGGAAATAAGGTTGTATCCTTAATAAACACTAATAGTGCTTCAAACAGCTCGGATTGTAACAATAAATGAAGACCCCTTATACTAGATTTTAGGAGGCTAATCAGTAAATGAATTTGCTGATTAAAGGACAAAGAACAAGTTGGCATTTTCTGTAAAAGTGCAGATAGTAAACACTTTAGGTTTTGGGGGGACAAGTAGGGTAGCAGTTACCTATAAAAACCATTCTTAAATCAAGGGCAATACAAAAACAAGTTTTGTGAGAAGGGCTCACTAACAACTGAGGTGCTGCCACTATTTTTTTTTTAAGATAAACATCTCAAGTGTGCTGCTGGAATCCTGGATATATATCCTACCTATGTGGTAAACTTCATCTTAGGTAATTTCCTTCAATTTGCTTAAAATAATGTGTTGCGATTTTGTGAGTGTAAAAACTGCTTCTGTCCAGGGCAACTGTTATCAAAGATCACTAGAGAGGGTAACCTGAGAAGGGTAAGGGTAGTACCTCCTATCTGCCAAGTCACAGGGGGGGAGTCTGGAGTAACAGTGCAGTGTTTTGTTTTGTTTTTTTGTTGTTTGCTTTTTGGTAAAAAATATAATAAGGACTGTGGTTGTGGCTTAGTGGTAGAGCGCTCACCTAGCATGTGCAAGGCCCTGGGTTCAATCCTCAGCACCACATAAAAATAAATAAATAAAATAAAGGTACTGTGTTAAAAAAAAAAAGATAATAGTAAGCTTTTTTTTTTTAGAATTTACACTCAGTGAAATGCATACACTTTAATTACATGACTCCCTGAGTTGGGGTATTTTTTCAGTGCACCATTCCTGAATGACCACACCACTCCAGAACACTCCTTTGTGCCTCTTCGTAGTCAAACACCTCTACCCAGGCATACATTGATCTGATTTTTATAATAATATGTTAGTTTGGGATTTTGTAAATTTTTATATAAACAAAATCTTAAAATATGTACTCTTTAGTGTCCAGCTTCTTTTTATCTTTTTAAATTCTTTTTTTCTGCATTTTAATTACACCAAAAGTGTGATATTCACTGTGACTGTATTTATATATGCACACAATGTAACAATATAATTTGATCAATTCAGTTTCTTTTATTCAGCATGTTTCTGAGATTCTTCTGTGTTGTTGTATGTCTTAATACTTCATTCCTTTTTGTTGCTGAGTAGTGTATTTCTGCACAAATACTGTATGACTTGCTTATCCATTTTCATGTTTCCAATTTTAGTCTGATCTTTTCAAAGACCTTATTTTGGGTTTTATTATCATTTTGTTTATATGTTTTTTACTTCCCTGATTTCTGTTATTATCTTTCTTTATTATTTATTCCCTTCTATTTAATTAGGGTTTAATTTGCTAATTTCCTAGCTTATTAAAATAAAAATTTAGATCTTTCTTCTTGTCTAATGTACACATTTGAAGCTATGCGCTTCCCTCTAATTTCTGACGTGCTGGTTATAATGCCCATCCTTGTCAACTGTCATCACCCCTGAATGTAGAGAGTCTCAGCCCAGGCTACTTCTCAGCTTAGTGGATCTCACCTCAGTAGTGTTTGTAAAGAACTGGGCAATTTCAGCTCCAAACTCCACAGCCTCAGAGGAAAAAAAAAAAAAAAACCTGGGGTTATCCTCAGAGGCATGTGTCCAACACAGGCCCAACTGTGGCTACCTTTGCTTTGGAGGATGAGGAGGATGGGCTAAAGTAGGTCTATTTCAGCTCCATCTGCTCGTCTTTTTCTTGGGATGAAATGAACTAGATAATTCATAAATTTCGTCAATGGCTCTTAACAAAGGTTCTATGCTGCATTTATGCTCAAAATTTTAGACTGAATTAATCCATGAGTTATTAATAAGGGTTTATTGTAAGTTCTAAAGCAAATGAGTATATATCTTTTCTGTTCCTTGTGTTGTCAATGAAACATATGGGGAAAATATTAAAATCTTGATGTTCTATCTATTTTGTCCAACTTTAACATAAACTATTCATAGATGACTACTTTAAAAAATTATTTCCCTTTGGTCTAGGCCTTCAGAAAATTTCTGAATAGTCACTTGGTAAAATTATGAGAGGAAAGGGAAAAGAAGGAAAGAGAAAAATTTATTCGACATAATTTATATAAATAAAAAATGACAAGATTACTGTGAATTCCAACATATGGAAAAATCCAACAAATCAAAAAAATGGCCAAAACCTACAACAATCAAAGCAGAGGTCAGAATGTTGCCAACTGTGCTACTGCACCTCCAAAACCAAACACCAAAATATAAACCTTCACTGACAGATAAATTTCTTCATTCAGATACATGTTTCTCAAATAATCTCTATATTTTTAAGTCAGAGATCTTTTTACTCAGAAGTTGAAATTCCCAAATTTAAAATATTTAATAAGCTGCTTCAACCCAGAAAGAACTTTGCCTGTTTATTTTTTGTGTTTTTGCAAAAACTGTTGAACATTTCTATGGAGAAGCAGTTTCTCATTATTTTCAAACTGAGGAAGAACCCTAAGGAGTGACAGTTTCATCTGACTTTCTACTACTAGGAGAAGCACTTCAGCATTCATGATGATAAAGCTGAATAGTGGATTGAGTAAGAATCCCCTAATATTTAAAGGGACATTTTCCTTATTCTTTTTCATTAGTGCATTTTAATTATACAGAACAGGGGATTTCACGCTGCCACATTCACTGTGAATTTAACACATTTTGTTCATTTACAGCTCCCCCTGCCTTACCCACCCTTACCCACCTGTCCCCTGATTCCTTTCTTCTTATGTTTAAGTCTCCCTCTACTTTCATGTCTTTTCCCCCTAGATTTTACATGAGAGAACATGTGATACTTGTCTTTCTGAGTGATTTATTTTGCTCAACAGGATGATCTCGAGTTTCACCCATTTTCCTGCAAACGATATGATTTCATTCTTCATTTTGGCTGAATGATACTCCATTGTGTATACAGACCATATTTTCTTGTTCCATTTATCTGCTGAAGAGCACCTAGGCTGCCTGTAACTTGGCTATTATGAATTGTGATGCAATGAACATGAGTATGCAGGTATCTCTATAGCATGCTATATCTGGGTCATGTGGCAGTTCTACTCTTGGTTTTGAGGGATCTCTGCACTGATTTTCACAGTGGCTGGACTAACACATGTAAGGGTTCCCCAACCATCCTTGCTAGAATTTATTGTTATTTGTATTTTTGATGATTGCGATTCTGATAGCAGTGAGATAGAATCTCAATATAGTTCTGATTTGTATTTCCCTGATGGCTAAATATAATGAATACTTTTTCATATAACTATTTTCCAAATGTATTTCTTCTTTGGAGAAGTATCTGTTCAGTTTAGATGCCTGCTTATTAATTGCATTATTTGTTTTTTGGTGTTTTCAAGTTCTTTATGTATATTCTGGATATTAATCCTCTGTTGGAAAGTAGATGGCAAAGATTTTCTCCCATTCCATAGGCTTTCTCTTCACATTCTTAATTGTTCGTTGTGTTGTGCAAAGGCTTTTCAATTTACTGTTGTCAATTCTCACTATTACTTCCCAATGTATAGGAATCCTATTTAGGAAGGTGTTCCTTGTGCCTGTATCTTGAAATATTTCCTCTACATTACATATTGAATTGATTTTTGTGTAGGGTGAGAAACAGAAACTAGTTCCAATCTTCTGCATATGGATATCCAGTTTCTCCACAATTGTTCATTAACTAGTATGTCTTTCCTGCAAAGTATGTTTTTGGCACCCTTGTCAAGATCAGAGGACTGTAGCAGTGTGGGCTTACTTCTGTGTCCTCTATTTTATTCTAGTCATCTACATATCTTTTTTTATATCAGTACCATGCTGCTTTTGTTACTATGGCTCTGTAGTATATTTTGAAATCAGGTACTGTGATACCTCCAGCATTGTTCTTTTTGCTCAGAACTGTTGCTTTGGCTATTCTGGGTCTTTTGTTTTTCCATATGAATTTTAGAATTTTTTTCTAGTTCTGTAAGGAATGTCATTGGCATTTTGTTGGGGAACATATTGAATCTGTAGACTGCTTTTCATAACATGGTCATCTTCATATTGAATCTACCAATCCATGAGCATATGAGTTTTTCTACATTTTAGTGTCATTTAATTTCTTTCTTCAATGTTCTGTAACTGTCATCATAGAGATCTTTTATCTTGTTGGTTAGGTCTACTTCTAGGTGTTTTGTTTATTTATTTATTTTGAAGCTATTATGAATGAAATTATCCTCCTGATTTCTTCCTCAGCTGGTTTATTATTGGTGTACATAAAGGCTATTGATTTTTGAATGTTGATTTTGTATCCTGCTACTTTGCTGAATTTATCAAATCTAAAAGTCTTCTGGTGCATCTTTGTTCTTTTCATTTTTTTTTAGTTGTCAACGGACATTTATTTTTTTACTTATTTATATGTGGTGCTGAGGATTGAACCCAGTCCCTCACACATGCGAGGCAAGTGCTCTGCCCCAACCCCTTCTCGTGTAGTCTTTAGGGATGTCTAAGTATAGGATAATATCATCCACAAATAGGAATAAAAGTTCAATATAAAAATATTGAACAGGAGTGGTGAGAGCAGACACCCATATCTTTGGTTCCTGATTTTAGAGAAAATGCTTTCAGTTTTTCTACGTTCAGTAAGATGCTGGCTATGGATCTGTCATACATATAGCCCTTATTCTGTTGAGGCAAGACGCTTCTAGACCTAGATTTTTCGGGGCTTTTATAATGAAGGGTGCTGAATATTGTCAAAGGCCTTTTTTGCATCTGTTGAGATGATGGTGTATTTTTTTATCCTTAAGTGGTATATTTGCATATGTGAAAACATCTTTGCATTCCTGGCATGAAACCAACTCAATTATGGCATATGCCCCCCCTTCTTTATTTAAGATTTTATTTTTTAAGTTGTAGATGGACACAATACCTTTATTTGATTTATTTTAATGTGGTGCTGAGGATTGAACTCAGTACTTCACACGAGCTAGGCAAGTATTCTACCACTGAGCCATAAACCCAGCCCACATATGACCTTTTTAATGTGCTGTTGAGTTCAGTTTGCAAGTATTTTATTAAGGATTTTTGTGTCTACATTCATGAAAGATCTTGATCTGTAGCTTTCTTTCTTCGTCTTGCCCTTATCTGGTTTTGATATTAGTTAGAGTGATACCAGCTTCACGGATAAGTTTGTAAGGATTCCTTCCCTTTCTGTTTCATGGAATAGTTTGAGAAGCATTCATATTAGTTCTTCTTTAAAGATCTGGTAAAATTCAGCCTCAAATCCATCTGATCCTGGGCTTTATTTTGTTGGGAGACTTTTTATTATGACTTCAGAATTATTGCTTGTTATTGGTCTATTTAGGTTTTTATTTTGTGGATTCAATTTTGGCAGGTTGTATATGTCTAAAAATATATTTCTTCCAGATTTTTCAATTTATTGGAATATAAATTTTCAAAATCATCCCTAACGATCAAGTGGTATCTATTGTAGTAATATCCCTCTTTTCTTCTCTAGTGTTATTAATTTGGTCTTTTTCTCCTTTCTTTTGGTTAGTCTAGCTAAGTATTTATCAATCTTGTTGGTCTTTTCAAAGAACCAACTCTGTACCTCATTGATCCTTTGTATTGTTCTTCCCATCTCTATTTAATTAATTTTAGCTCTGATTTTTAGTGTTTCCTTCCTTCTGCTGGTTGAGGTTTCACTTGTTCATGTTTTCCTAAGACCTTGAGATGTATTACTAGGTTATTTACTTGAGATCTCTCTGATTTTCTGATGTAGATATTCATAGCTAAAAACTCCCCTCTTAAAACTATAAAAGCACCATTTTCATTAACCACACCCAGAAAATTTAATCAAAAGCCTTTTTGGTGATTACAATGTTTTCTGAATGATATTCAGTCCTGTGAAATATCTGTTTTGTAAATGAAAATCAGTTTCCATACAATAATTAAATTATTTTATAGAAAAAGTCATTAACTGATAAACAATGATCCAGATTATTTTTCTCAGGCTGTGGACAATTCCTTCAGGTTATACAATATAGAGACCCTGAGCCCAACAGAAGAAAAAGTAGCCCAAATCTTCGCTATGTTGCCTTAGGACCTGACTTCTTTAACAAGACTCCTAAAGTGCAAGAAGCAAAATCAACAATCAATAAATGGAATGGATTCAAACTAAAAGGCTTCTTCTCAGCACAGGAAACAATCAATAACATGAAGAGAGAGCCTACAGAATGAGAGAAAACCTTTACCTCACTCACCTCGAATACAAAGCTAATCTCCAGGATATATAAAGAACTCAAAAAACTTAATATCAAAAAACAAATAACCCAATCAATGAAGGCTAAGGAACTGAAAAGACACTTCACTGAAGAACTATGAACAGTCAACAAATATATGAAAAAATGTTCAACATCTCTAGCAACTGGAGAAATGCAAATTAAAACTACTCTAAGATTTCTTCTCACTCCAGTCAGAATGGCAATTATCAAGAATACAAACAGCAATAAGTGTTCGCAAGGATGTGGGGGAAAAGGCACACTCATACATTGCTGGTGGGACTGCAAATTGGTGCAACCATTCTGGAAAGCAGCATAAATATTCCTCAGAAAACTTGGAGTGGAACCTCCATTCGACCCAGCTATCCCACTCCTTGGTATATACCCAGAGGTCTTAAAATCAGCATATTACAGTGACACAGCCACATCAATGCAACTCAATTCAGAATGGCTAAACAATGGAACCAACCTAGGTGCCCCTCAACAGATGAATGGCAAAGAAAATGTGGTATATATACACAAAGGAATATTACTCATCCTTAAAGAAGAATGAAATTATGGCATTTGCGGGTAAATGGATGGAGATGGGGAATATCATACTAAGTAAAATAAGCCAACCCCCCAAAATCAAAGGCAGAATATTTTCTCTGATATGCAGATACTAACTTATAATAAGGGGGGTGGGCGCTAGGGAAGAATAGAGGTACTTTGGATTACATAGAGGGGAGTGAAGGGAAGGGACATAGGGGTAAGAAGGATAGAAGAATGAATCGGACATTATTATCCTATGTACACATATGACTACACAACCCGTGTGATTCTATATCATGTACAACCAGAAAAATGAGAAGTTATACTCCATATATGTATGATGTGTCAAAATGCATTCTACTGACATGTATAACTAAATGGAACAAATAAAAAAAGAAATTTGGTAATTCAAGGTAGTAATTGTATACATTCCTGATAAGACTCAAAGCTGCTTTGTTTCTTCAAAAAAGATATTAGCTTTGCTAAGAGATAATTTCACCACCCACAATTATACTACAGAAGGTTGGCCTTACTTATGGGTTAGGATACATATCTGGCTCTTAAATTTTCACACAAAAAATAATGACTACATGTTTCCTACAAAGCTCTCAATTTACACAAAACATATGCTAGAACTATGAGTTACAGGAGCTTGTAAATACCACTATATTTTAACTATAACTCAGCTTCTGTCTAGAACCACCTACAACATATGACATTTTAGAATCAGGTGACAAAGAAGCAGCCTTTCAGCTATTGAAAACTCTCATCACTTAAAAATGATTTAGTCTTTTATATAATATCGCATTTACTGAAGTACAATTTGCATACAGTATTTCACCCTTTGCTCATTTTTTTTTGAGAAAGACACACACTTAGAAATACTGCAAGTCTTCAAATGTTATCCCTGTATGAAGCTAAATAATGAGGAAGCACAATACTTTATTCCACAGAACTCTCTTTAATAAGCTCATATCTGGCATTACATATGTAACCCCTCAGACTTCAAAAAACTCAACTCTAGACCCAGGTGCATTCAGGAATTACCCATTTAGCCAGATCTATGCACCTTTTGTAAAGGCACACTGAAGTCACTGTCTTCCTATTACCCTGCATATGCCCCAGGAAAATTACTAACAAGACTTTTAACCTCAAAAGTTTCCTAATTAGGATGGTAAATCATGGAGTCATCCATTACATATCAGGATCTCAATACAAAAAAGTCTCTAATTTCGTGCCTGAAAAATACATGCCCTTATTTTTTAAGTATATGCTAACAAGATTATAAAATATATATAGTTCGGTGTTTTATTTTTGCCTTAACTGCCAGGAATTAATAATCAAATGCATTACTCAACACTAGAAAATACCTCATCTCTGCTACTTTATAATATCCATTCCTCTTGGTCACTGTATTTATTCATTTTACATAAATTTCAATTTTGGAAACTCTTTTAGGTCTTTCAGTAAGTAAAAGGGTAATCACTCAAAAAATCATTGTGGTACTATTCTCTTTTAACCTTTTTCTGCTAATGATGATAATCATCACACTCACCTCTAATGAGAGAAAAATTAAGTTGTTGGAGTTATTATTAATTTTTAATGAATTTGAAAGAAGCTTTTCCTAATTATTACCAATTTCCAGAGCCCAAATTTTAAAAACTGGAAGATCAATTAATTTAATTACTTTGATTTATATAGTTATATTTCTGTTGGCTTAATTTGCACTTCCATTCAGAGCTCATGTGCGTGGGGGGGTTATGCACACACTGGGGAACAGAAGGATACAGAAGAATGCAAGAGGAAAAGAGGAGGTGGTTTAATTCTATCCCTATTCGGAGTGCTTTTGATTATAAAGACCTTTTCATGAAGAAGGAACTCTGAAGACACTTGCTGATGAGAAAGCATCTTATACAAATGAGAAACATGTTCTCAGTACTTCCCCTTCCTCACAAAAGATGTCTAGTCAAGGATTCCTTGCAACCATGGGTCTCCAAAATTTAATTATGCTTCATTAGAACCACATCATTTTAACAAATGCTGGACCCCTTTTTGTACAAATATATTTAATATTGTTGAGAATTGTGCTGCTTCTATGTCCATTTCTGCTATGAGAGAAGTCCAGTCAAACATGAAGGCCCATGAATGATCAGAGAAGATAAATTCAACAATTCCATAGCCTACTTTCTAACTAGAGAGCTAAGGATAAAACCGCAAATCAGTAATGCCTGAATCTTACTTTCTAGCTGCTTCATGTTTTGGTTTGGGTTAGCAATAAAAATGACTTTTCAGAGACCACCTTCTAAACTCATACTATGGATGAATAATAGATTTTTATGCACCACTTAAAAAACAAAATGTTCTGGCAAGTTTTCCCCTGGAGTTCTTAAAAGCACTATTTTGCTTTAGCCTAGGCGTCCTCTGAGTTGAACAGAATCCTTTCCCTTTTCAAAGCTTGCATCTTCTTAAGCCTGAACCCTCCCTGCTCTCATTTTAATTGCTTTCTGGCTGACTGCTGCACCAGCACAAAACCATCTGGGTTTCACTTCTGGTGATGGATGAGTAGCTCCTATTGGACCAATCTTCCCCTGATTACAAACTGAAATTGTACCAGGACAAATACAGAAAATAATTACAAGAGTTATTGAAGAACTGAATGAAAGCAGGCAGAAACTAGAGGACAGAATACACTTGGAAAAGGGAATGACCATGGGTAAAGTTCTCATTCTTTGTCTTTTGCGAAAGGCGAGGTTCCATTCATTAAATGGTACCACACTGGAGTGGCAAAAACTTAGATATAAAACTAATGTCTCAGTGACTTAATGAGACAGAGAACATAGTGGTGTCACCCTAAAAGACAGGATATAAGATAGAGGATTTTGAATAAAAGAGAGCAACAGAGCAACAGCAAAATGTATATACTCTACAATTCCAATTATATAAAGTTCTATAATAAGTCAATCTAATACAAGACTGGAAGGATAAGAGGGATGTCTTAGATTACCCAGTTATACAGTTGTAAATAATAAATGGCATTCTTCACATGTGTATTTCACTGAAAGTAAATTTTGCCTACAAAAAGAACTGCTAATAATATAAATACCAAACTCTAATCAATAATACACGTCGTGTTCCTGTGTTTAGGCATAGGTATACTGATGTCCACAACTTATGTTGAAATGGCATAATATATTAAAATCAATTAACAGAATATACAGGTGGATGGACAGATGTGTGATTAACAGAATGTTAACTAGAATCTAGGCATCAGATTGATAGTTGTTCACTGTGCAATTCTTTCAACTCTTCTTTTATATTTTAAAAATTTCAAATAACAGTTTGTAGCTATACCCTGTCCCTTTTTCTGCCCTGGACTATAAAGATTATTGTTCTGGCCAGGTTCCTAAGAGTACTTTACATATTAATTCAGCAAGCCAGACTTACTGTGTATTACTGTGTATTCCTAAGAGTACTTTACATATTAATTCAGCAAGCCAGACTTACTATTATTCATTAAATGCTACACTTAGTAAGGCAGCTGCAAAAATGAAAAGACACAGCTCAGCTAAGGGTCTTAGGGAAGAGACCAGTACATGCAATGGAAAGTCCACAGTGAGAGAAGTGCCCGTGGAGATGTGGAACTACCACTGGTCTTGGATTATCTTAGAATCATGAAGGAATGCCTGCAGTCTCACAGCTAGATTAGGCCTAAATATTTATCTGTAGATAAATTACATGGTGGCTCATGCCTGTAATCCCTCTTTCCTCCAAAACACTCTGTGACACATGCAAACCTGATATAGGAAATAAAGAACAGGATATTTCTCTCTGGGCCCAGGAATGGATACATACAGTGCTAGAACACTTGTACACAAGCAACTTGATGGTAAAGATAAGGCAAGCTCAGGTTCATAAGAATGACAGGAAAATCAAAAGGTGTTTTCTGGGGCTGGAGCTGGGGCTCAGTGGTAAAGTACTTGCCTAATATGTGTGAGGCACTGGGTTTGATCCTCAGCACCATATGAGAAATAAGTAAATAAAATAAAGTTATTAAATAAAAAATTCTCTGACCAGATACAAGGGCTGCTGTTTGAGCATGAGAGAACTAGTCAGACCCCGAAGAGCTTAGCTTCATGGCCCAGCTAAGGTAGCTGACATATTTGATAACTGATTGGCCATCAATGAACAGTGGTGAAGATTTCATCACTTTTAACTGTGACATAAATGTTTCTCCAAATTCTAACCTAAATATTGAGCTGTCAAGATATTTTTTCAGAACAATTCTAAGAACAATGGTGTAAACAGACAATAGTAACTCAGACCTCCTTCTCACTTTAACAGGGCCTTGACATACACAAAAAGTAATTTGTCATTTATTGGACAGATACTCTTTAACCTATCACCTTAAGCTTCTGCCAACATGAGGTTAAAACAAAAAATATCAGCCTTTGGATTATTTTTCTTGGCACCAATCACCCCTCAGTGAGTAGGTCACGGAATCAAATATAAAATATGTGGAACAAATTCTTTAGCATTGCAAAACATGGAGGCCCACACCTGTAATCCCAGTGACCCAGGAGGTTGAGGCAGGTGGATCACAAGTTCCAAGTCAACCTCAGCAAATTACCAAGGCCCTGTCTCAAAATGTGGCTCAATGGTTAAGTGCAGTTCAATTCCCAGTACCAAAAAAAAAAAGCACTACCTACTGACCCAAGTGTTTACATATGTTAATTTATTTAATCTTTACAACTCCCTGGGGCAAGTACTATTACTGTTTGCATTTTAAAGATGAAGAAACTGAGGCACAAAGAGGACAAGTAACTTGTCCAGACAGAAAAATAGAGCCAGAATTCAAACTGAATCACCTAGTGCTTAGCAACACTAGAAAGTACTTCAAACTGTGGAAGTCTTGAAGTTCCAAAGTTCAAGCTTTTTACTGCTGTCTATTTGGTTTCTAGATTTTTTGCATCTTAAATGACTGTTGACATACGTTACCACATTCTGATTGATATGTACCCCATAAATATTCATAAACTGATCACGGAGATGATTTTTGTTAGATAATATAGAGGAATAATAATCACAAAATTCACAGAGTGGTAACTCTGGTGGGGGAAGGCTGGCTGGAAGAGGAACACCTGGGGGTATACAAAAACATTGGTAGTATTCTATTTTCTAACTTGTAGGCATAAGGATGCTACATTTTTATTTTTTAATCATAAATTCAAATTATTTACTCATTTGAATGTGACACATTTCATAATTTTAAAAGTTTAATTAGAATATTTAAAAAAATTACTTATTAGCAATCATTCATTCAATGGTTGTGTTATTTCAATTTTAGTGGCATCTTCAGAATATAAATACATGAAAGATGCCTGTCAAGGTTGTGTTGGAGTTTAATGCAGTGGTTAAAATAGTGAAACAAATACTCAATGAAAAGAGCTCTTCTTGGAGATAACTCTACATATACACAGTTGATTCTTGTTCTTAATAGTCTATGAGGCAGCCACTGCATTGAGTTAGAGAATACCGAATTTGTGCCCCACAGATTAGGGGGTTAGGCTCCTGTGCACCTATGGCCAGTATCCAGTCAAGACACAGCTTGTTTCACGTTTGTTTCTGTTTAAAGGTACCTTGTTTGACACATACTGTTGATGCATTAATGTTAAACTCATAGACAACTGCACTCTACCTCATGCCTCAATAAAGCTTATTTAATGCACGTTTTTGTAAGGGTGATCAGAATCACCTAGTGTTTAGCAACACTAGAAAGTACTTCAGCACTATGCTTGGGAACCATTTCAGGAAAATCACCAACAAAGAGCACAAAAATGCAAAAACACGACAATAAATACACTGCAATACTTGTTTATAGAACAAAAGTTGAAATAAGAAGACATACTTGACCTACCTGAACTTAAAATATACGCACTAGATGGCTCAAATTTCTTGACATTGCATATTCACATGTGAGCAAATGACCAGAAACACACAAAACTAGTGCCAATTTTTTAGGCTGCAAACAAATTGGTAATACCAAGTAGGCAAATCTGCAAGTACAGAATCCATGAATACTAAGGACTGACATATATATGTATTCATATTCAGAATTAAGTTGAAATAGCTTATCTCTGCCATTAGCTGACAAAATAAATCAATACAAAGTGTTTTTAATTAATGAATAAAAATTGTTATTGATTAGTTTCTGGAAGGGTCCCAACACAAGAAAAATTAAGTATTAATATAGGTACAGTCTCAGACTATAATTATATATTTTAAAATGTATAATGCTCTTATTAAAAGTTTCCAGTACTAAATATTCTTTATCATATTTCTTTTCTCCCAAGCTTTTGGAATCATTATCAATTATGTGTTTTCTTATTCCTTTTGTATTCTGTATAGGTAGTCCATGGTGATAAACAGATCATTTCCTAAAAGTTCATTTACCATATTCTTTTTTTTGAAACTCAGACTGTGTTTTACCATAAAAGCAATACAGTTTTGAGAATCTCAGACTAGCTAGATTTCTTTTTTTTAAATATTTATTTCGTTTAGTTGTACACAATACCTTTGTTTTTATTTATTTACTTCTTTTATGTGGTGCTGAGGATTGAACCCCGGGCCTTGTATGCTCTAGGTGAGTACTCTACCGCTGAGCCACAACCCCAGCCCTAGCCTAGATTTCTATAGAGCCCAGAACAATAATTTGTTAATAGTGAAGTACTCTAAAATCATGGCTTCAAAATTTACTTAAAAGTTTTCTATTAGGGGTTCTTAATGCCACTAATTTCAAATTGATGCCACATCTTAAATTTGAGCTCTACCAGTTAAAGAATTACTTATCTTCTCTAAACTTTCCTTTCATTGAGGCAACAAATATTTCTTGTATACTATATGGTGTAAGCAGAGGACAAAATGGACACGAAAACTGCTCTCATAAAGCTTATTTGCTAGTGGGAAGATAGATAATAGTTATGCTAAATATTTATACGGTATGTTTCAAGTATTAAGAGCAATGGTGAAAAATAAAGCAGGGAAAGGGCTAAGAAGAGACTGCAATTTTAAAGAGGGTGGCTAAGGTAGCTCAGACTGCCTGGGAGAAAAGCACCTGAGCAGGAGTTCAGAGAGGTCACAGAGCAAGCCATGGAGCTCTCTGGGAGTGGAGTGTACCAGATAGAGAGAACAGCCTATACAAGGGCTCTGAGTGTGAGCATATCTGGCCCCAGTGGCTGGGACAGAATGCACAAGAGACAAATAGTTAGACTTGAAGTCTTCAGCCTGGTAAACCTCTGTAGGGTCTTTAGCTTTTACATGGAATGAGACAAAAAGCCACTGGAAGCTGGAAGACCAGGTAGGAGATGATGTTAGTTTTAAACAGGATGGCTATAGTGAAGGTCATGAGAAATGACTGGATGATGGATATACTGTGAAGATAAAGCCAGTAAGATTTCATAATGGATTCGATGTGAGATGCTGGGGATGGCAGTCACATGCATGCAGCCTGCTGATCCTTCATGGCTGCAGAAGAGCATGCGTTGGACCTGGGATATTTCCTTACATAGAGATAAGGAGATAAGTCTACTGGGCTTGTCATCTTCTCTAGGAATGTCCTTCCTTGTTCCAGGTGTGATTTGTACTTCTTTGCTCTGTTTAACCATGTGTGTCATATGGCACCTGGCTGACCCCACTGCTACTTCTGTTCCTGGTGAGGAAGGAATGAAGTCCCCGATCTGCAGCAAAGATCATCTCCTGCATCAGCTGTGGTGCAGGTGCGGAAGAAAACTGGCCATGTTGGACCAAAGCTCAGTATTGATGCTGATCTCACTTAGTCTCATCTCTGTGTGAGTTGTTCCATCCATGGTCTGTGTGAGTCATGTCTATTTTGGTAACCCTGACACTTGCAAACCATGCAGCGGGCTGATATCCTGGGACTGCTGCTACTGGTGGTAGGCAACAGTGTCCCTTGTTCTGTTTGTGGTTAAAGAGAAAGAAAGGAGACTCAAGGATGATCCAATATCTCTGGAATAAGCAGTTGAAAGAATGGAGTTACCACCAGCTGAGATCAAAAGGTCCACGGGTGAGCAGGTTGTATAGGAAAAATCAAACTTTGAGTTTTAGATAGGCTATGTTTAAGGTATCTGTTAGGCAGTTAAATATATAAGTCTGAAGTTTAAGTAAGAAGTTGAGGTTTAAGTTTATAAAATCTAACAGTTATCCCGGTACGCAAAGTATCCACAGGACTAGATGAGACTTATCATTGCAATAAATGTAGATTAAAAGAAAAGTCCAGAGACTTAAATTGGGAGGTTAGGAAAGAAAAGAATGAGCAAAAGACATCGAGAGTGAAAAATGTACATGAAAAATAAGGAAGTGATCAATAGCACAAGATATTGCTGATAGATCAGGGGGAAGAAGATTAAGATTAGGTTGTTAGAGTTATAAAGTAGAACACATTTTTGTTCAAGCTATTTTCAGAGCAGTGGTACAGGTGAAATCAGGACCAAAGAGAGTGAAATAGAGAGTAGTGGGAACGGAATCGGGTTCAGTAAATACAGACAAATCTTTTTGAGAATTTTTTTGGTAAAGGGTAACAGTCATCTTTATCTGTACATAAAGGTAAGAACGCTAGCCACCATATTATACAAGGATTAAACACAATGCCCAGCACACAGTCAAGTGCTGAATAAATGGTAGCAATTTCAGGCTGATGTTCAGGAGAATTACTGTGTTCTTTCAAACATCCCATTTGATCCACCATCAAGGATGAATTAAAAAGCTGCCTGGATGGGTTTTATTAGTGAGTAAAAATTCTTATGGATTCTTGGATTCCTTACCTTCTTGAGAATGACCAGTTTTCTTTAGGTCCAACAAACCACCAATTTGTTGTACCTTCTTTTCACTTTTTGAAGCCAGATATGCCAGTGCAGGCCTAAGACAACTTTGTAAAATCTCACAAATAAAATTCAGGAAGAACAGAAAGGGTAATGAAATTCACCCTTAAAAGGTCATTAACTTTCCTGTTCCCTTCCTGAAGCCATTAGGTAGAACAAGACAGACACCCACAGGGGTAGCATAGTATAGGATGACACCCTAACTCAGATGAAAAGGCCTTGCATGTAGGAAAATAGGTAATCAAGAAGGGAGAATCAGCACATGACAATACGAGCAGGGGTCTGCATAGAGCGATTCCCTGGCACAGGGGGTTAGAAAAGGGCATCTTTATTCAAGGAATGACAGCAGCAATGGGAGACTGGTGGTGACAGAGGGAGATGCTGCCCAAATGGACAACTATATTAGGATAATGGAAGCTACATGTCTCACTGGGAGAAAAAAGGAGCTAAAACTACTGGAAGGGAAACACTAAGATTAATCCTCTGGTGCTGGATTGGAATTGGAAGTGTTGCTATAATTCTATTAGTTTTCAACATACACAGGTTGGTAGAGAAACAAACTAGACAGTGACTTCAGCAAAAGAAAAAGAAAAAAAAAAAGAGGCCAGAATAAGGATCTGCGAAATTTGCTTCTCCCTAACAAGAGAAATAGTCAGAATTAACTTTTTTGGAACTCTGTTCATTGAGCAAAGGCTTGCAGCAGCCTGGAAATTATTTACTCCAAGAAACAATGAATGTTGATGTGAACAGGGAACTCTGGCTCTTTTTTTTTTTTTTTTTTTTGGTACCTTGCAGAATTTTTAACTTGCTTTACAGCGCCATCCCCCAACCTTCAGATCCATGATAACCTTGAAAATGAACAGGCTGCACGTGGAATGATAACAAACAGTCTGGCAGCCATCAGAGGGACAGGGTGAGACTCCTATAAAGCCTCATTCCCAGAGAGGCTTGACTGTGGTACTCTGGAACATTCTATTTGTTACACTCACTCAATATGAAAGCCTTTTCCTTGGAGCAATTCTCAAAAACAGTTACAAGCAATTGTTTAATATTGTGGCTGTCTGAGATGGTGAGTAAAAATCTCTGTTCAATCATTAGCTGACCACCAAGTAGAGATTTTAGTGACCACTCTTGACAAAGAATACAGACTTTACAGAATTAGTTCACAACATGCTAATTAAAAAGTTTAAAATTAAGGAAAATCTAGGGAATGAAATTTCCATAATGGCTTTGAAAGACTCAGACATACCTCTCAGAATCTAGAGAGCTAAACTTGTGTGCAAGGCCCCTCACAGTACAGGCTTTCTGCATGCTCAGGAAGGACCTGAAAAGGCTCTCACCTCTAATTTCTGGCTCACCTTGAAAAAGTGAAGGCAAGAGAAAGTTTTTAGTCAACTAGCTGAATGACAGGAAGGTGTTCCCAAACACACTTACAAAACCCCTTAGCAAAGACTGGGAGAATTACTGAGTCTAGGAAGTTAAGAAAAAACTCTGTTAAGTTACTAGTTGAGCACCAAGAAGAGATTTTAGGGGCCATACTTGACAAAGAATACAGAATTTACAGAATTTATTCACAAAAATCACTAATCAAACATACTACTATAAGAAAAAACAACATCCAAAAAATCCACATAGACAGAATATAGATTAATTATTGCCAGGGGTTGAGGGAAAGGGGTGAAAGAAAATGACTTCAAATGGACACAGGGTTTCTTCTTTAGACTGATGGAAATGGTCTGGAATTAAAGTGGTGGTGATGGTTGCATAACCTTATGAATACATTAAAATCCACTGAATTGTATGATTTTTTAAGGGGTGAATTTTATGGCTTGTAAATTATATCTCAATAAATAAAAACATGAATACAAATGCATACTTGTATGCACATGCATGCAGTATGTGCCTATATCTCCCTAGCTCTGTCCAATGACATGGTTTGCAATGCCACTCTAATAAAAACAATCATGCCTAGGGTCCAAATCTTGGTTTCTTACCATTTTGATTAAAAGAATAGCCGTTTCTCTTTGGAGAAATGGCTTATTTCAGAGTTGGGGCAGAGAAGTAAACCTTAATGTGTCTGAAAGAGACATAAAGAAAGGCCACACACAAAGAATGACAGAATATGTCTCAAGGACACAGAAATCAGCTTGTGGGTCTCTCGCTGGCCAAATTGAACACCAAAACAAACAGTGATAGTAAGAGAATACAACAGATTGAATAAAATAAGAATTCATAAGTCCACATGGATGTGATAATAAATAATGAATACATTGAAAATCTGATTCAAAAGGGACATTTATATGGTTACAAAGTGTCTTTACACAAAATATCTATTAACTACAAACTAGGCACAGTGACTCATACCTGTAATCCCAGAGGCTCGGGAGGCTGAGGCAGAAGGATCGCTAGTTCAAAGCCAGTCTAAGCAACTTAACGATGCACTTAGCAACTCAGGGAGATCCTGTCTCTAAAAATATATATATATTTTTTTAAAAAAGGGTTGGGGATGTGGCTCAGTGGTTAAATACCCCCCTGGGTTCAATCCCCAGTACCAAAAAAAGAAGAAGAAGAAGAAGAAAAAGAAGAAGAAGAAGAGGAGGAGAGAGAGAGGAGAGAGAGAGAGAGAGAGAGAGAGAGAGAGANAAAAGAAAGAAGGAGGAGGAGGAGGAGGAGGAGGAGGAGGAAGAAGAGGAGGAGCAAGAAGAAGAGGAGGAGGAAGAAGAGAAGGAGGAGGAGGAGTAACTTTATAGTGAAGAAGGCTGGTAGACAATACCTTACTTATGTGATCAAAGCGACACTTATCAATAATGGAAAAAGCTGAAACTATAAACTACCTCAGGGGAACAAGTAGGAACAGATTATTCCCTCTGTTTTATTCCTGCCAAAGATGTATAACCTGATTCTAACCAGGACAAAACATCTCACAAACCTAAGTTGAAGGACTTTCTAAAAAATGACTTACCTATAATCTTAATAAATATCAAGGTCAAGAAAATGAAGGAAAAAATGAAAAACCTGTTTCAGACCAAAAGAAATCAGAGATGTGTCAATTAAATGAAATGAGTGATTCTGAACTGGATCCTCTTTCTATAAGAGATGTTATTTGGACAATTACTGAAACCTGAATGGTGTCCAAGGCTTAGGCAGAAGCAATACATCAACGTTAATTTACTGACTCGGATGTTGGGTAATGGCTATGCAGGAGAATGTCTTTACTTATAAGAAAAACACCCTAAAGTATTTGGGGGTAATGAGACATTGTGCTGGCAAATTACTCTTAAAATAGTTCAGAAAAGCAAAATTCTGTACTTGTGACTTTCCTGTAAATTTGAGACACTTAAAATATATGTAATATATATGGAAATGTATATATATATGTATGTATGCATAAATATATATATATTTGACAGTTTCATTTTGTTTATTGAATCTAATAATAAAAAATTGAGCATAAAAAGAGTTATTAAGTTTGTCCTATATGCTAGTAACAAGGAGAGTATCAACATAAACTCTAAAAATAGATTCACTGATATGAAATAATCTAAACATTGGAGACAAATGTAGAAGGCTAGATGTATTCACAAATATTCACTCACAAAGCAATTTTCTTATCTAACACAGCTGGCAAAATTCCTAGATGTAAGTTTCCTTTTATATAACACTTTATATAAAAAGGCCTGTGGCAACAATTTAAAAGTACACTGACATAATCTTTTTCAAAAGTAAATGTAAAATAACTAGACTACCATACTCTCAAAAAAGTTTTAATGTCCCTATTACAAGTGAACTATTACAGGATTATGGGAAATTGCTGAGGGTAATTAGCTTACATTCTTGGACTTTTGACTTTTTTTAAAGGGTATAACAGAGGAGAATACCACTCAGAAACTATAACAAAAGAGCTCTTCCCTAAAGGAATTTAGCCTGAAAAAAATTTATGACTTAAAAGTATTAACCAGAAGAAGGAAATGGTAGGAATACACATCTCTTTTAGAACTTATATTAAAAATTCATATTAAAGCAGTTCAACTCCTGAAATGAGACTTTATAGGTAATTGTGGCTGAGGTCTCCCCACTGGCCTCGTGGAATTTTCCTTAGAAAATACTATGGGCTGAAACATCTCACCTCAGCTTCATTCCTTCTCCCCTCGGCAGAACTGCACTGTGGTGCAACGGTCTCCTGGCCTCTCCCAGCTCCCTTCCTGCTTTGTCTACAAGTATTTCCCCTAATATATTTTTTATGCACTTAATCCAGTGTTGGTGATAGGCTTTTCTGAGGATCTGAACTAACACAGTGAGTTTCATCAAGTCAAGTTCACAGAGTTAATTATATTGACATTGGTGTGATTAGTACTCAGTATGAATGAGACACTGAAAAAGAAATGTCAGAGAAAGACTTTTCCCTAAGACTGAGTGCAATGCAGAAAAACTTAAATGAAAAATGAAATTAGGTATTGTTCAAAATATGATCCATAACAATAATCAAAATTTTCTGAGTCTTTCTAAAATTAATTGTATTGTATATTTTTGAGGTTTACAACATGATGATAATTATAGTATACATGTAGATAGTAGTAAAATGGTTACTATGGTGAAGTAGATTAACATATCTATCATTTCCCATGGTTACTTTTTTGTGTGTGACAAGAATAGCTAAAATCTACTTATTTAACAAAATACAATTGTATTAACTATAGCCCTCAGGTTGTACAGTAATCTACACTGTGGGAGGAGTGGGAAGGATGAGCTTGACAGAGAAGATGGGCAACTAAGATCTGGACAGATGGAAAGGAGGAGTAGGGCAATTCAAATTCACATTCTTCCTAGGGGGAGAAAGAAGGAAGAGGTCTGGTTAAGGAAGAGGCTTTAAGATTATAAAGATCTTGCCAACTGCATAACAATTAGTAAACATGAGCTAAATCCCCACAATTCTGTAACATAAATAGTTCACTCAAGAATAACCAAGAGTTTATTGTCTAAGATATTTAAGGTATTTGAACTTAGCATACAAATGGATTTCACCTGGGGGAAAAAATCATGAATTCACTAGGAACCATGAATATCATATTATTTGAAAGCTCCTTGTGTTTTTCCCACCTTTTTCCTCTGTTTCAAAAGAAATCTTACTTCCTCAAAGAGCAACCTTGTTTTCTAAAAAGACTGACTGTAGGCTGGAGTTGTAGCTCAGTAGTAGAGCGCTTGCCTAGCACCTGTGAGGCACTGGGTTCGATCCTCAGCACCACATAAAAATAAGTAATAATAAAGGCCCATTGACAACTAAAAAAAAAAAAATCTTTAAAAAAGTGACTGTTACAGACTGTTAGGATTCACCAATCCATTTATTCCAATTTTGCCCATTTTTATCATCCTCATAATCCCACCCTTTCTCTTTTGCATCCTACTTAATAGTGTGGTGACTTCAATTGGCATTGCAGGTGAAAGAAACTGCGAAGCTATTTCAAGAAATGCTCTTCTGGGGCCATAGCATAGAGAAATTCAAATCTCTCTGGGTACTCTGAAGAGCATTACAAATCACTCATTCTCCTTTCAAGACTCCAGTTTCACTGCCCTGACCTTTGCATTGTTACGGTCTCAGAAGAAAATCTATATCTTAAAAATCATGTCCTATCTTCTCAGTTAAGCTCCAACTCTCAGAAAGTCTATCCTTTTAATATACATATTAAAGAGGACAAACAATGCCCACAAAAATCATCCCTCTAATAAGACTATAGTAATACTAACAAACATAACACACAACTATGAAGTCTTATAAGCAGAGGCCGAGCATGAAGTACATACAAATACACACACACACACACACAAAGCCATATGTGAAGTTTTCAATTTCAAGGCACTAAGATTTCTTAATATGTTTGACCACATGTTTATAAGCAAAACTGTCCTTGGCAATGAAGCAAAACTAGAAAATTCTTCTAATATGGAGAATGCAAAATGATGTATGGGGGGAAATGAATTAAAATTCTTACGCTAAGAGATTCAGATGTATCAGTATGCAAATCTGGTAACTTCTCTATCCTACTATAGACAAGAGGAAAATTGCTAATTTTTCTCTCCTTTAAAAAATGTGAAAGTATTAACTAACACCTTGTCTACTGAAAAGTCTGAGATGAACATTGTGAAAAATTGATTACTCATATTTCCTGACTAGAGCCAAATGATATCTTACAGAAGGGAAATTTGGGGAGAACTGGCCTGCAAGGATGCTAAGAGTAATTATGTACAGACTTGAGTGACCTCCCTGTAGCTGCATATGAAAGTCTCTGGTAAATATTGCAGGTTTTAGTTAGGACCCTGGGAGGGCTTCACTCTCTGAACTAACTGCAAAGGATCATGAGAGAACTCTGTGGAGTGATACAGATGTTTGGTATTCTGATTGTGGTATATTTAAATTGTGATGGCATAGATGTACACATTAAGTCGATAATTATCAAACTGTGTAAAATGGGTACAATTCATTATATGTAAATTATGTTTTAATTACATTGATTTTTAAAAGCTGGTAGCCCCAGGAGTTCACAGGATTCCTCAGCAGTCCACGTTTAGGTCCACCTCAGAAAGCTGTCACAATTCAAAGAAACTCACTGGAAACTCAAGGCAAAGAGAGACGAGATATGCAGAGAATTAAAACCTGTTTGATTCTCCAAGGGCTTCCTGAATCCCTCAAGGTACTGTTCCTAATTAAATCCCTTTGGGTTCATTTTAGTCCAAGAAAATACCACTCCAAACTAAAGGGCCCTCATTCTGGAACCAACCAGGTTCCAAAGATGTTGAGTAGGAGGAATCCTACAGGCTGCTCCCAGTCAGCACACTAGGCTAGGTACACAGGAGTGAGTGGGCCATAATTTGTTCAGTAAGTACTGTCATTCAAAGTAGGGCTCACTCAGGAAGCCCAAGGAAGAGAACTGAATCACAAAGAGCCAGAGAGCTAAAAAATCAAATTAAAAATACCATGAGAGGTTCTGGGAAGATGGCAGAAGTGAGCTAGGCAGTAAGTCCCCATCTCCTCACAACACAGAAAGCAGGCAGTGAAGGAAAGGCAGCGCTGAGAGGTGTGTGACAAAATAAATGCTCTAAGACTCAACGTTACAAAGTCAGAGTCCAGAAAAGACTTCAAAATAGGTCAACAGAGTAGAATAAGCTCAGAGCCCCCTAACCCCAAACCCAAACCAGGGTCAGGGAGGCGGGGAGGGGCAACAGGAAGGGAAAGAAGGAGAGGGAGTGGAAAATCTCTTAAGCTCATTGCACATAAAAACATTTGGAAAAACAGACAAAATCTGAAGTGTGACAGTAATAGTAGGGTCCTTAAAACAGAGTCTACAGCTTAAAATCAAATCGTGAGCACAGTGAGCCAGGGGTCTGCAGCCATCTCATGGAGCCCTCAGCTGACCAGTCACCCCTTAAATCAACCTTGTATCTTCCCACACACAGCAGCAAATTAAACCAGAGGGAAGTCTCTGAACTGGGACCTATCAAAAATCTGGCCATAAAAAACTTCTAGAAGAACCATCACCAGTCAATGAGTCAACCATCACTGAAATGCCCTTTTCCTTCTCCTCACCATGAACAAGAGGAGAGGGCTGATGGGGACCTGTGCCAGGAAATGCCCCTAGCCCTGCTCAGCATGACCTAGGCACAGCATCCATTTGCTTGACTCAGACAGAGACAGCAATGGAGCAGCTTTCGCCCCAACAGAGAAAAGCAGATTCATCAGGTCCCAAATACTGACAATGAGGGAGGCATCATGAGAAGCCTAGGGATGGCCCTGGTCAGTACCAAAGGGAAACTACCTGAATATCTAGTAACACAGAGACCTGGTTCCTGGATAGTGGCAGCTGCAGACAGAAGGCTGCTAAGATAAGTTCCCTAAATATCCCAGGAAACTTAAGCTGAAGACATCTGCAAAGACAGCCAGAAGGAGATCAACTGTAGTGGGAAATTAACAGAGCCAAGGCAACAGGAAGGGGCTGCTGCTTCCAGCCTCAACTGGTGCCCAGCCTGACCCATGATAACACCTGATGTACGACAGGGGATTGTTCGGATACTTGTGGGTCTTGCATCAGACACAGTAAATAGAGGGGATCAATGCCTGCCACTCACAACCTGCAGCAGTGGAAACTAGGGTCCAGGTGAACCATCTGAACCCTTCACTACAGTCCCCCAGAGGGTGGTGTCAGACCTGGTAACAGACACTTCACAGAAGAAGAAAAACAAATGGTCAACAAATATATTTTAAAATGTTCAACATCTCTAGCAATTAGAGAAATGCAAATAAAAACTACACTGAGAGTCCATCTCACTCCAGTCAGAATGGCAATTATCATGAATACAAGTAACAATAAATGTTGGCGAGGATGTGGGGAAAAGGCACACTCATACATTGCTGGTGGGACTGCAAATTGGTATAATCACTCTGGAAAGCAGTATGGAGATTCCTCAAAAAACCTGAAATGGAAGCACCATTTTACCCAGGTATCCCACTCCTTGGTGTATACCCAAAGGACTTAAAATCAGCAAACTATAGTAATGGGGCCACATCAATGTTTATAGCAGCTCAATTCACCATAGCTAAACTATGAAACCAACCTAGGTGCCCTTCAACAGATGAATGGATAAAGAAAATATGTTACACATACACAACAGAATATTACTAACCATAAAGAAGAATGAAATTATGGCATTTGACAGTAAATGAATGAAACTGAAGGCTATCATGCCAACTGAAATAAGTCAATCCCCAAAAAACAAAGGCCAAATGTTCTCTCTGATATGCACATGCTGATATACAATAGGGGGAAGAGGAGGGGGGGGGAGGTTCACCAGAGAAGGGGGGTTGCAGGGAGGTGGGAATAGAAAAGGCAATAGAATGAATTGGACATAATATTCCTATATTCATATATGAATACATTAAATACACAACCAGTGTAACTCCACATCATGTACAACCACAAAAATGGGAAGTTATACTCCATGTATATATGATGTATCAAAATGTATTCTACTGTCATATATAACTAAAAAGAACAAATAAAAATTTTAAAAAACATATGTTGAAGAAAAGATAGCCTTTTTAACAAATGGTGCCAGGAAAACTGGATATCTATATGTATTAGAATGAAATTTAGCCCTTATCTCTCACCCTGCACAAAAGTCAACTCAAAATAGACCAAAGACCTAGGAAATAGACCAGAAATCCTGCAACTGCTAGAAGAAAATGTAAGGCCCAACATCATGTCAGCACAGAAATCAATTTCCTTAACAAGACTTCCAAAGCACAAGTAAAATTAAAAAATCAATAAATGGAATGAAATCAAATCAAAAAGCTTCTTCACAGCAAAGATAATAATTAAGAGCATGGAGAGAGTGCCTAAAGAATGGGAAACAATATATGCTACCTGGGCTGTAAGGCTTTAATATCCAGGATATACAAAGATTTTTAAAAATTTAACATCAAAAAATCAAATAACCCAATCAACAAATGGGTAAAAGGCCAAAAACAGACACTTCTCAAAAGAAGAGAAATAATCAGTCAACAAATGTATGCAAAAGTGTTCAACATCTCTTGCAATTAGAGAAATGAAAAATTAAAACTACATTGAGATTTCATTTTACTCCAGTCCGAATGGCAATTATAAAGAATACAAATAACAATAAATAGAGATGCCTCATAAAACTAGGAATGGAACCACCATATGACCAAGCTATCCCACTCTTCAATATATATCCAAGAGATATAAAATCAGCATACCCCAGTGACACAGCCACATCAATGTTCACCCAGCACAATTCACAATAGTCAAGCTATGCAGCCATCCTAGGTGCCCTTCAACAGATGAGTGGATAAAGAAAATGTGACACACACACACACACACACACACACGCAATGAAGTATTACTCAGCCATTAAGAAGAATGAAATTATGGCATTTATGGGTAAATGGATGGAACTAGAGACTATCATGCTAAGTGAAATAAGTAAATCCCAAAAAAACCAAAGGCCAAATGTTCCCTCTGATATGTGGATGCTAACACACAATAAGGGAGGAGGGGGGAAGAATAGAAGTTCATTGGATTAGACAAAGAGGGATGAAGGGAAGGGAGGGGGGTATGGATAGGAAAGACAGTAGAATGAATTGGATATAACTTTCCTATGTTCATTTATGAACATTCAGCCAGTGAAACCCCACATCATGTACAACCACAAGAATGGATCCTAACCAGAATAAGTTGTACTCCATATATGTATAATATGTCAAAATACACTCTGCTGTCATGTATATATAAAAAGAATTTTTTAAAAAATCAGTGACATTTTGCATTTTTCAAAATCATACAGCAGTTTCATCACTATTAGTATCACAATAATACATGAAATGCTCCAATTTTTATAATAAATCCAATGTTGTTTTGACAAAAATATTTGATAAAAAGAGGTTAAGTTTATTTTGTCTTCTCAAAAATCATTATACTCTCAAATTATTAACCCACATGAACATATTGATCTCTCTGTAATATATTAAATCTCTCCCATTAAATCTATAGCAGTATCCTCTTTTTGAGAAAGCAGTTGCCTTAATCAGAAAATTAGAAAAAGCATTATGCACAATTTAAACTACACATCTGAAGTTACTTCAAACTATATTGTTATAAATAATATTTTAGCTGATGACTCTGACTGTTTATAAGTTTTATGAAGAGATGTACATCTAGGGCTGGGGTTGTGGCTCAGTGGAGGAGCGCCTGCCTGCCTTGCACGTGTGGGGCACTGGGTTCCATCCTCAGCACCACATAAAAATGAATAAACAAAATAAAGATATTGTGTCCATGTATAACTAAAAAAGTATTTTTAAAAAAAGAGATGTACATCTAGAAGTAAATCAGTAAATGAACACCACTGATGTGACAGTCTAAAACACAGTAACAGAAAACCAAGCAATAATTTTCAAGATCTTTGTAAGCTTTGGTATTGAGACAGAGCAAATAACCAACGCAGGATTTAGCTGTTAGGTTCTGCATTTATCTGTTAATATTTTATAAGAAAAAATCCAAACAACATTTGGAATAATAGTAAATTGGAACTTGAATAGTCTCATGAGGCCCATGTCCTTACCAGGAGTGATCTACCTTCTTCCCCTTGCCCCCTACTTCTACTCTACTGATCCCCCCGTTTTCATAAGAGCCGCCTTTTCATTAAGTTTTTCTGTCTACTATGCACATATGAGAGAAAACATTAAACCCTTCAAAATCAGTAAATCCTTTAAAATCAGAAGCAAGAAAAGGATGTCTACTATCATTGCTTCATTTTAACACTGATCTGGAGGTTTTGATCAGTGTAATAAGACAGGAAAAAAAATAATTCTTGGTAAAGAAAAAGCAAAACTGTTCTTATTTACAGATCATTTACCAAAGTGGCTGATATATATGATCAAGGTATCATTAATGTTTATTCAGTTCTGTGCATCATAACTTTCTGAATCTTGTTTTATTTAGCATGATGTTCTTTTTTCATTGCCACCCACTCACCAGCAAATGACATATTTTCAGATCTGTCTGGTGGAAGAATCAAACACAATTGTTTCCAGATGCCCAGTCATTTAACCTGTACCAACTTGTCTCCCAACCCAAAACACATTTTTTATATCATATTTAAATTAGAAAAGTGCTAACGATACTTGGGATAATAGTATATTCTGCCCCCTCTCAAGGACACTCTATTATGGGCCAGGCTATATGGGCAATGACCAAACAGACTCCATTTTACTCTGAGACTCCATATCATGTAAGAAATGCTTCTCCCATGGGAAAGCCCCATGACTGTACCCATTAATAGTTATGCAGCATAGCATCTTGGCAACACAAAACAATAATTCTTATACAATGTAAAACTGTTCTCTTAGGTTTCCATTTTTCCTGGGCAATGTACCTTGTCAGAGATTGATTATCTAGATGTTAGCAACCATTCTCTAACTTGTACTGAAGTAGGGTCATTTTGACCCACTTCCCTTCTGCTTGCTTGCTGCTGTGCCAACCTGGAAAATCCAGTGGGATATACCAATGTACCACTGCACTGTCTTGCTCACTGCCCAGTCCAGCTTCTGTACCTGCTTGCTTGCAGCTAAGTCAACCGGGATATGGTTTTTGCCTTAAACTATCCTAAAATGCTCAGGCTCAGGGCTGTTCCTTGCAGACACAGTTATGGGTCCTGCAGGGGGCAGTCACTGGCCAGCCAGCTAAATAAAAACTCTTCAATTTGGACAAAACTGGGACTTGTTGTGTTTTCTGTGGGACCTGCTCCACAACAACTTTTAAAAAATACAATATTGACCTAACTAAATGGGAAAAAGAGTGAGGGAAGAAGCAAGGACCAAATTGGTTTTTTTTTAAAAATATTTTATTTTGGTTGTAGTTGGACACAATACCATCATTTTATTTTTATGTGGTGCTGAGGATCGAACCCAGGGCCTCGCACATGCTAGATGAGCGCTCTACAGCCCATCAAATTGTTTTCATTTTCAGAAAACTCTCATTTGCAGCCTCCTATGAATTTCATTTTACTATTATACTTTCAGCTCAACTTTCCTCATATAAATTTATGACAAAAGAAGCTTTGGACCATTTTGATTTCCTCCTACTCTGAAAAAGATATTAAGAGGTGAAACTGGAATTGACAGGACCAGTAAAACAAGGATAGTAAATTTTTAACAGTCTCCCTCTAATCTGACATTCCAGATCATTTCTCATTTCACCAGAGCCACACAAAACTTTTCAATTACAAAGTCAGACTGTCATATCCTTGAAACCAAGGTTGGTTTCTAAACTTACTGCAATTGAAATTCTCCTTCAAATATCTGCTCAATTTAAAAGTACGGCACATTGCATCATTATACAAGCTCTCTTCAGGAAGAATTATCAGAATGAGGAGACACATGTGAAAGGATTCCCACAGATGGAAGACTCTGTTTTGTTTAGTTTTGTTTTACAAGATGTCTATAATTGTTTTGCTGATGTGAATAAAACACGCCATTCTTCATGGTAAATCCTTTAAAATCAGAAGCAAGACAAGGATGTCTATTATCATTGCTTCATTTTAACACTGATCCGGAGGTTGTGATCAGTGTAATAAAACAGGGAAAAAATAAGTCTTGGTAAAGAAAAAGTAAAACTGTTCTTATTTATAGATCATTTACCAAAGTGGCTGATATATATGATCAAGGTATCATTAATGTTTATTCAGTTCTGTGCATCATAACTAGAAAAAAAAACCCAAAGGCAAATTGCTGAGTATGATATATAATGCTGGATAACATTCTGTGACCAAAAATAATAAGAGCAGGTAGATTATACTCAGAGTTAAGGTCACATACAAGCAGTTTTTAGGGATTGGGGATGAGAGTTGTAACCATGCAAAAAAACTATGGCTCAAACTGGACTCAAAAAACAAAGTAGATGTAGAAGCTTGAGAAAAATATTTAGTCCTAAGTTACTAAGAAATATGCAATCATATTTGTGAGGTATCACTACCTCCTAACATTTCCTGACATGAGTACCAAACTGCCAAATAAGGGTATATCAAGAGGAGAAGGAATTGTGTTAATCACAAACCAACTGGTCCATACCATAGGTTAGTTTCTCAAATATTTGCTGATATATACATTTCTGCTCACCTCCATCATCAAAGACTGTTATAAAATTATTTTATGTATATGTATAAAAATTTCTATATGCTATCTTATATATGATTTTACCTGTTTTCTACATATTCACAAAATTCAATGTGATTTAAGTTATTTGTCAATAAATATCTTTGATCTACATTTTTATACTTTTATCTATATAATGCACTAATGACTATTTCTGAATAAACTTAAAGTTGGATTATTGTCTGCTATACCAGAAAAAAGCATATCAAATATTTAATAGTGCCATCATTTAACTTTTAAATTTATGTTTGGTAATGTTTCAGATACTTCCCTAATATAAAGGAGCAAATACTAATTTTACTACAATGGAGAAAAATAAGAAGTCAGAGCTTGCAAGAACATGGAACCATCTATTTTAGTTATATGAAGAAAGTAATAACAATCAGAGAAAAACTGAGGAGAAAAAAACACTGATTGGCTGAAAATACACTAAATGCTAGGGGGAAAATGTTGCTCCATATGCTATAAGCTAGATCCTTCTAAATAAACTCAGAAACTATAGAAAATTTTTCCCATCTTCTTATACAAACCAGAAGCTGGTTAGCTTGTAGAATTTCAAAAATATTCAAAAAATTTTTAATAATTAAATTTACCTTTTATAAGTCTATAATGACTATATTATACACAGTGCAATAATTTTGGTATCTTTTTTCAATTTGATGATGCATAACTTTTCTTTTCTCTCTCTCTTTTTTTTTTTTTTAGTTGTAGATGGACACAATACCTTCATTTTTAATTTATTTTTACATGGTGCTGAGGATCGAACCCAGCATGCAAGGCGAGCATGCCACCAATGAGCTACAGTCCCACCCCCAATGTATCACTTTTCAAAGATTGTTATTCCCTCAGATTTTAAGTTATTTGTGTATTTCTGGCTCTAAATGATACATCTATATAAAAATAATATATTTTTTTTTGTAGTGCCAGGAATCAAACCCAGGGTCTTATGCATACTAGACAAGCACTCCGCCACTGAGCTACACCCCCGGTACCCCCCCTAAAATATATTTCTGATCAGTGTATATTTATATTATTCCAAAATATTGAAATAAAAAAATGAGAAAGAAAGAAAAAAGACGGAGGAGTGGGAAGAGGGCAAAACCACCAACATGCAAGCAGATTTTAATGAAACATGTGCCATTTGCAAAATTAAACAACTGTACTTGGTTGGCATATGTAGGCGAGTGCTTTTATGAGTGCTATTTAAAAAAAAAAAACAGTAAATATAAAACGAACAGATTTGTGAAAACACTTCAGACTACCTACTGGCAAGTATTCACTATTCATTAAAAAGGCTAAATTTGCTACTCAGGTAATGATTATCTAACTTACAAATTAGCCTCAGTGTTTGCTTTTTCCCCAAATTATTATCTGAGTTTTATGTAGCTCACTATTATTAACAATCTCTCTTAGAATGACAAGTAAGAACAAGATGAGTATATCCACTACACTTCCCTCTGCATTTCTGATGTAACCTGGAGCAATTAATCACTTGTTAGCTATTCTCCACTGACAGACAGGGTCTTTGTAACTAAGCAGTTCACTGGAAAGCAGGAAGCAGTGTTTTTCCAGGCCTACTAATAATGAGGGAGAGGAAAGATTTCAAAATGAAACGTATAAACAAAAGGATGTATAATGTGACTTAGCACAGAGTATATCAACAGAATCAGAGAACCTGCCAGGATTCAACAACAGGCCCCACATTGATTCTCACTCTTGCCTTCCTGTCAAAAGTTCAGACAATCACCACATTATCTAGTCAGAAGGGTAGAGTCCTCTGGGACTCTTCAGAGCCTTCACAGCGCAGCCTGAGAGGATATCCTGTTCCTGTCTGTTAGCAGTAGAGCCATGCTGCAGCTCTGCCGTGCCTCCTTAGGAACACATGGAAGAAAAGTCCCCTTTGAGAAGGGCGCTGGATCGAGGATCCCGGAGTACACAGCAGAAAATATGGTACTATGCAAATAAGGCACAAAAATAGGGGAAAACTTAAAAGGTTTAATTAAAATAGGCTCCTAAAACAGCCCTGTACAACATTCTAGAAAAAAACAGAGGGGAGAGCCCTACCTTGCAGATCTTGTAAAGCGATTCCTGACCATCTCCTCCTGTGTCCTTGAAGTAATCATGAGCAGGAAAAGTACGATGAATATCTCGAGTAATAACACTCTCCTGGGCTGAGTCCTAAGAGGGGAAAAACCCACATTTGGTTATTAACATAAAATTTATTTTCAATTATGAAAACACCATAAACACAGGGTAAAAAACTTTAAAAGGCACAAAATCACTGCACCCCAAAATCCACCCTTTTACCTGAGACCTGCAATCCTATCCCCCAGAGTTAAGAGCTAACAGGGCTTTTTTGTAAAGTCTTTTCACCCACCAATCTGTAAGTGTATGGGTGTGTGCATGTGTGTTTATATGGGGGACAAAGAGAGGAGAAATATCCTACTTTATTTATTAATCTATTAATGACCATTTTTGCATTTATATTTACATAAAAATAATACCATAAGGAACATTTTATACATGTGTCTTACAGGATGTTCAAGGGTAGATTCCTAGAGGTGGCACTGTTAGGTCATGGGTATATGTACTTTCAGTTTTGATAGATATTGTCCTTCTAGAATTGTCAGACCAAAATATACTCCTCAAAAAGCAAGTATTATGTCTCTTCCCATGAACCCAATATCACATATTTTCTAATTTTTAATCTTTGACAATCTAATAAAGGAAAATTCAAATCACAGTCATTTAAAAATTAAAAATACTATCAACTCCCTCCCCACATACACAAGGTTAATTATCCAACTCATCCATCCCACAAAAAAAAAAAAAAAGCCAAGAAGCTACTATAGTAAGATGCCATATGCTTTATACATAAACCTAGAGATAGTTTTAGGCAAATTTGGAAACCAAAAGCTCAAAATTGAGTAAAATTCTAAGCCTTATTAAAAATGATTAATTATCCACTTGATTTTCTTTTTATTCCTGGAAATGTTTGTTGTATCTACATTTAAATGCCAGGATAATAGGATGGGACTACTCTGAGTAATCCTGATGATGAAAAATACTCTGTGCAATCCAAAGAAGCATCAAAGACTACTGATTGCAAATTAAAAGTATTGTCCAGTGTTTTGCTTCTATAACAATTTGAACAAATCCCCCTTTTCAGTCTCAAATCAAGAAAGGAAAAAAAAAAAACATTTAAAATATGAGTCACTCTGGTGAATGATGCTTCCCTTCCTCCTTCAGCTGAATACACAGGGAGGGGCAGCTGATTAGCTCTCAGGGAAGCTGCTGCCTGCTCTTGCTGCCTTTTTCATCTTAGCTGCTACTTCATGCTGGGTGGTAATTAGATCTTATATCATATAGAGAAACAAAGGAGGCAAACAGAAGAGATCCAAGTTTGCTAGCAAACAATAGCAAACAAGGAACATACAATAAATCAGTCCAGAGGAAATTCTGATGGCATTCAGGAATGGAAGGCTAAGGCTGAATAAAAATGGAACTTTTAAAAAAGATAAGCTATGCCACAGCATAAGAAAAGGATAGATTCATGGAAAACTTCTGTTTGTCAAGATAAATGCAACTGCTAGTGATAAAGAAAATTTAGGGGTCTAGAAGAGGGTAAGTCTAAAGGCAACACATAGAAAATATATTAGAGGAGTAGGAGTATAGTCTGTGGTAGAGCCTGTGATTAGCATGCATAAGGCCCTGGGTTCAAACACCAGCACTGCAAAAAAAAGGGGAGGGTGTGGAGATAGAAATAGAAGACAAGAAAGAAGGGAGAGTGGGAAGGAGGACAGAGAGAGAAGAAAAAGGGAAGGAGAGAAAGAAAAAAAAACATACTCTCTGAAATGTTTATTTTATCCCTCCTCGAGTCTGAATATGAAAATCTGGTAGCCAGACAGTCCAAAGTTTTCATTCTTCAGTTCACCCTGCCCCAATAGGCTTCTTTCCCTATAATAAAATCTTGACCAACAAAGTGTTACTACTATCACTGGTAAACTATTTTAGGGGCAAACATGTATTCAGTGGCTCACAGAATAACTCCTTGTACTCTGCAGGATATTAAGAGGGAAAAATATTGGACTTATATTACCTAGAAACTACTTAACTGCTTACATGTGTAACACTGTACTTTTTTTTTTTTTTTTTTTTTTTGAGAGAGAGAGAGAGAGAGAGAGAGAGAGAGATTTATTTATTTTTTAGTTTTTGGCGGACACAACATCTTTCTTTGTATGTGGTGCTGAGGATCAAACCCAGGCCGCAAGCATGCCAGGCGAGCGTGCTACCGCTTGAGCCACATCCCCAGCTCCTAACATTGTACTTTTTAAAAATGGTATCAACAGACTGATTCAGAGGAAGGGAAACTAAATAAAAATGTCTAAAAAGTAAATTTGCACAATACCAAGTAAGTTTTTCTATGCATACCTGATCTTTCTTGTTTAAGAAATAAAGAGCAAATCAAAGGAAAATAAAATCACCAACATTTCCTAAGTTTCCCCTTCCTGGGGTTACTTTTTGAAAGTTCCTCCAAGATATGGCCTCGAATGGCCTGCTCTATGGCTGATTATAAATAATTACTAAATGACAAGTAATGATTGTACATATTTATGAAGTTTGGCATGCTTTGTTTGCATATGGTTTAGGTACACATGTTGGAAGCTTGATCCTCAGTGTAATGATGTTCTGAGGTGGTGAACCCTTTAAGAGATGGGGTCTAGTGTGGGATGACTATGTTACCAGGGAGTGTTTACCAGAAGGAATTAGTGTAGCTCTTGTGAGTCCCTGGTTAGTTTCTGCAAGGGGTTGCTATAAAAGAGCAATATGGCTTCTCTCTATGCTCTGCCTTCCTGCCTTGCCATGAAATCACTCTCATTTGCACACACACCCACCAGTCTAATACCATCCATTGTGAGGCCCTGGCCAGAGCCAAGCAGAACTACAAGCTACATAAACTTATGTTCTTTATAAATTACTGAGCCTTGGGTATTTTGTTACAGCAACAGAAAAGTAGTATGATATTTCAATCCTTGACAACAATATGGAAATGACTGGATAAGGTTAATTAACATATCTATCACTTCACACATTTATCATTTCTCTTGTGTTAGAAAACTTCAAAATATTCTCTACTAGGTCATTTGAAATACATAATTTATTGTTGTCAACCATAATTATCCTAAGGTGCTACAGAACAGTAGAAGTTGTTCTTATTGTCCAATTTCTCCATACCTATTAACCATCCTTTCTCAACCCACCATATACTTCCTGGCTTCTGGTGCCACTATGCTACCTTTGATATCTCTGACATCAACTTCATAGCTTCCAATGTCAGTGAGCACACATGGTATACGTGTTTGTATGCCTGCCTTATTTCACTTAATATCATGCCCCCAAGCTTATCCACATTGCCTCGTTCTCTTCATAGCAGGATAATATTCTGTTTTGTACGCATATCACATTATTTTTATCCATCCATTTGCTGATAGGCACCCAGGTTGCTATTGAGAACAGTAAAAATTGCAAAAAAACACAAGAGTGCAGGTTATCTGTTAAACATATGGACTTCCTTTCCTTTAAATGTAAACCCAGGAGTGGAATTGCTGAATCACATCATAGTTCTAGTTTTTTGAGAGATACTGTTTTTGGTAATGGCTACACTAATTTACTTTATCACTTACAATGTATGAGAGTTCCCTTCTGTAGGATGACTTTTGCATGCTTTCTACACATGTGTAATTCTATATTTTTCTTTCTATACATTGCTTTTACTGGAATAATTTCAGGAACTTCACTTTAACAGTGTATATTTCAGGAATTCACAGCTAATCTTCCAAATTCACTCACCCATTCATTCAGCAAATACTTGATTCAAGGAGTCACCAAAATCTAACAGACTCTGAAAGGAGGACAAAACACATTTTTCTCTTTAGTAGTGACTCCTTTCTTTTTAGACTTATTCTGATAATGGTGGCCAATTTGTACAAGAATTAAAATGAACATAGAGGAAAGACAGTGAGGTAAAAAATTTACCATTTAAATATCTGGAGTTAAAGACTTTCATGTGAAAACATCTCATTTTTATATGGCTAAAAGCCTTTCATATCACAACCAAAACGGAAAGTTCATTTTCCCGGAGGTTCCCGTAGAAGACTTCCCTGGATCCTGCCAACTCTCTTCACAGTGAGAGGAGGGAAAAAGTCGCTCCTTCAAGTGCCCCCACTGCACCAATATCCAGACCCACAACCTGACCCACAGCTGACTTCTCAGGGGACACCTCCTCCCATTCTGCTTCTCAGAGTCCAGCAGGGTCGTTCAGGGATTTGAGGCCAAACTCATTGATTCCATTTCTGCTTTCCTCATTCATATCTACAAGATCTCAGACAAGATATTTATTCTTTTAAAAAATATATTTTAGGTTCTTTTTTATGTTTTATTATTATTATTTTATATTATTTTGTCATTATTATGTTTATAAAGCCCTAATGAGCTTTACAGTCATACACAATATTGGGTTCATTTCCACAGGCTCCTACAGGCATGGACACTGGCTTCAGTTCATGACCTCCTCCTTGCCCTCCAGCTCTCCCTCCCCTCTCCTTCCTCTACTAGACTTCCTTTTGCTTGTCTATTAATTTGTATTTGATTGGCTCTTTATTTTATCCCTACTCTTCCCCTAACCTCCATCCTTTATTTGACTCCAGCTTCTGCATATGAGAGAAAAAATTTAACCTTTGAGATTCTGACTTTTACTAATTTCATTTAGCATGATATTCTCTATTTCCATCCATTCACCAGCAAATGCAACACTCTCCTTCTTTTTTATGGCTAAGTAGAACTCAATTGCATACACACACACACACACACACACACACACACATGCATGCCACAATTTCTTTATATATTCATTTATTGATAAGCATCTGGGTTGATTCCATAATATAGCTATTGTGAATTGTGCTGCTATAAACTCTGATGTGGCTGTGTTGGTGTTGTACACTAATTTTAGATCTTCTGAGAAAATGTCAAGGAGAGGAAGTTATTTACTCTTGCTAACCTTCAGTTTCCTTGTTTATAAAACAGGATATTATCAAATGCATAATTACATTTAGAATAAAATACTTGTTTAGCAAATTGCCTAGTATAAATGAGATACTCATTACTGATTGTTTTATTTTTGGTGAATTACATTTCAGACATTCTTCTATATTTATACACTCTAAATAATAAAATAAAGAACTGTTATGGCATTATATTTATGAAACCAATTCTTGTAGAATTTGTGGCATGATGGTATATTAAGACATACATATGCTGCTCTTAATTTCCTATCATGTGTGTTATGTGTTCTAAATTATCTTTGTTTCTATTCAATAGCTAGTAAAAGCAAATGTCAACAATTACTTGGATAAAGTACTAGTTTTATTAACTGATACACAATCTGGGATCAGCTTTGCATACAACCCACATGCTAGAGAAAGATGTACACAAATATACCCAGAAAGGGAGGGAAGGACAGGGTAAGGTAGAAGATAAAATTGCCAAAGCATTACCAATTTCGTCATTACTTTAGAATTTAGCTTCTAAAGTTCAGAGAATGACTGAACACATGGTTATGAACAGGATAAATGCCACTGTCACAACTATATACCTCCTTTCTGGACTATCGCCACCAAGAATGAAACTTGTATGCAATACCCTTGAGATCATGCTTTCTCCTGCCTTAGATTAGGCCATACATAAAAGCTGACTTTGGACCACAAAGTGGTGAAAAGTTTGCAACAAAGTCTGAAAAGTTGAGTTTTACTCCCCATACTTTATACCTCTATATCCTATCCTGGGAAACTAAATCCACTTTCCCAGGATTCTCTTTAATTTACAAACCATTAAGTCATACGACTCAAAAAAAGACAATTTTCAGTGGCTAAAATACATGTTACAAACACAGGATCTGATTCAGTTCACTGAAGAGCAGTTGGAAACTATCTCTAAAGAGGTATGATAAGGAGCTTCATTGACTTTTGACCATGGTAAAGTGGGTTCCACTTCAGGCCTGCTGTCAAGAATACTATGAGCTATTCTTCCAGTACAACACATCTGCCCTGATGGATTTGTAATTATCTGAATTCCTACCAGAAGAGAATCATCACTGACTAGCTTGTTGTTAAAAAAAGAAATGAATGCAACATTCAAGTGTCAACAAGCATTAGGAAGACAGGTTTGGAAGACCACATACTATTATTTTTTATGAAGCAATTTCTGGGCTGTCAAGAACTAGAAGGGCATTTTAGTGAGGACGACTATTTTCACATGTGACCTTGACAGCAGCTGCAGCAGTGTAAGAGTAATATGCTGACAAATAAACTCATCTGTAGCTGGGTTTGCCATATTTTAAAAACTGTAACAGCATATTTTCTTATTAATTCCTATTATCAAACCCAAAGTATAAACTGTACTTTCACTTTACATCTACCACAAAATCAATGCAGTTTTTTATAAGTTCCATGCCAATCAGTTAGTGCCATTGAAAATGCCAATACAGAGCATCCCTACCACAATCAGTTGGCAGATAAATGATTCAGAGCTAAAGAAAATTTGACCTTCGAATGTGCTTTCTGTTACTCCCCAGGGACTCCCCTGCAGTTCTGCTTTGGGTGGTTAAACATCACAGCCTGGTCTGCTTACATGTCCCTGAAGGCAGATGGGTTTGCAGTGGTGGGTCTCATTTATTCCCCTTGATGTTTGCCAAAAATGCAAAAATCCAGAGATGAAAGGAGAAAATATTAAAGTATATTCTAGTTTCAAGTGTGATACTACAATTATGAGGTAGAAACAGTAACAAAACCAGGCTGGGTCATTGTCAGTCTTCATTACTTGCATATGGGGATGGGTACTAACAGAAGTGAGGGATACGGAAGCAAAGAAACACCCTCAGCTGGGTTGCATCAGGAGTGCGCTGCTTTCCAGGCACTGCATGCGGCTGCTAAGTGCCTCCGAGCCAAAGTCTGATATAAAGGTTAAAAATATATATATAGTCTGCCTTCAAATAAAAAGAAATCTCTTGAGGGAAAGTGGCAGCAAAGAGAACTAAAGGGGAACAATGGGAAGAAGAGAAAGTGTCTATAGACCAGTCAGGATTCATGATGCCCATTCTGCTCCTGAAAGAAGCCCTGGAGTGATATCACAGCATGCAACAACACATTTTTTAACTTTTCCAAAAAGCTTTGAGGAATGCCTGTGATTTAAAAAAAAAAAAAAGTTTGATAAACCTATTCTAACCTAACCATTATTTTCGAATTTTATTAATTCTGATCTTGTGTACACTCAGTAATTATTTTTACAAGTTAAACTTTTAGAAAATATTCTACCTCTTGAGCCTTCCATCACTTTAAAATCTTTTCTTTGGGCTGGGGATGTGGCTCAAGCGGTAGTGCGCTCGCCTGGCATGCGTGCGGCCCGGGTTCGATCCTCAGCACCACATACCAACAAAGATGTTGTGTCTGCCGAAAACTAATAAATAAATATTAAAATTAAAAAAATAAATAAATAAAATTAAAAAAAAAAAAAATCTTTTCTTTGAAACTCTTAAAGCTGTTACTTCTTCTTTTTTTTTTTTTTTTTTTTTT
>NW_026000019.1:17876225-17904477 GCF_001458135.2 Marmota marmota marmota
TTTTTTTTTTTTTTTTTTTTTGGTACTGGAGATTGAACTCAGGAAAATTCCGCCACTGAGCCACATCTTGAGCCCTATTTTGTATTTTATTTAGAGACAGGGTCTCACTGAATTCCTTAGCACCTCACTTTGGCTTTGAACTTGCAATCCTCCTGCCTCAACCTCCTGAGCTGCTGGGATTAAAGGATGTGTCACTCCGCCCGCCTCAGTTACATCTTCTTCTTTTTTTTAATATTTATTTTTTAGAAGTAGTTGGACACAATACCTTTATTTATTTATCAAAACCAGGGCCTCACACGTGCTAGATGAGCACTTACTGCTGAACAACAACCCCTGCCCCTCAGTTACACCTTCTTAAGTTGAATGCTAAACACTGAAATATACATAAAAATAAGCTTTCTATTTTGCTTTATAGTATGAATCCAATCCATTCATGTATTCAACAAATACTTTTCTAAGCACTTATTAAGAATTGGGCACTATTCAAGATGTAGAAGATACCAGGTTTTAACAAGACAGTCTCTGCTCCTATGGAGGATATATTTTAGTAGCAGGGGAGAAAGATATTAAGCAAACAAGTATACCATGTTGGTTGCTGAGTGAAACTATCAAAAAATAAACAAGATAAAGAGATGGTGAGGAGAGGGCTGGTATTTGGGGTAGGGTTGATCTTCTTCTCTCTGAGTGAAAGTACAAATACTTAGAGAAGGTATTACAGCCAGGGGAAAGACAGCACAAGGCCCTGAGGTGGGAGTGGGGTGGCAATACTTCTCTGGACATTTCCCAGCTTCGTTTGCATTTGCAGGTGTCTTCAGTGAATGGCCAAAAATGACTCCAGGACTTTTCTAGAGAAGCATTACCTCAGAAATTTATAAGTATAGTTCAGATGCTTTTCACAAAATGATTTAAGTAATGTATTCAAATAATATACTCCTAGTTGCACATGTCCACATGAAAACTTACCATTCAAACATTTAACATTTATTCTATGCAAGAAGACATTGTGGGCTAGGTTTGTAGCTCAGTGGTAGAGTGCTTGCGTAGCACATGTGAGGCACAATTATCAGCACTATATAAAAAATAAATAAAAATATTGTGTCCATCTACCATCTAAAACTGAAAAAAATAAAAAATAAAAGAGGACAACATTGTACCAGGATCTGGCGCATCAAAAAGGCATAGGAAATGAATGGTCCATTCTCTTATTTTTCATAACAGCCTATTTCTACTAACACAAAATTTTAGTCATCTAGGAGTAGAAGATGCACTGATGACAATAATAACAAAAGAAATAGGACTGGCTAAGAATGAAGGATTTGTCCTCAGAGACTTTAAGACTAGTCCTCAATTATAAAGGTCATTTCAATACATTAAGTATTCTAATTCCATTCTAGATAATATTACAACTTTCTTTTCAGATAGTGTACTTCCCCCCTCCCCTTCCCTCCTTCTCTTCATTCCACCCCCATGGGAGGGCATAATGTCCAAGTTTCCCAGACTGGTCTTGAACTTGTGATTCTCCCACCTCCGCTCCCTGAGTAGTAGCTAGGATTATAGGTATGTGCCACGGCACCGAGTTCCTTTTTTTTCTTCTTTTCTATTTAAGATAGTCCATTTCTGTTTCTTCAACAGATTTTGTAACTATCACTCCTTTGGAAGTAGAAGAAATCTTTTTGAGATAGGTCAGATTGTTTTGAAATGAAGCCAAATCAGAAGCAGATGTCCAAATTTTTTTTTTTTATTTTATACTCTTTCTCTATGTGGTTTCAGAAATGAGGACTATCTAAGATTTAGGAGCACCCAAAGACTATTCTTTTCAGTTTCTGTGCTTTTTGCTTATCTCACTCTGTACTCAGCCCTGCACACCACGTGCTCTCTGTGGCCTCACTAGGAAATCACATCCACCACTGTAACAGCAACTGTCATTCAACTTTTCTCCCCTGGACCTTTACTAAAGTCAATGGCAAACACCATGACTATCATCTGAGATGCTATTTCAGAATATATGTTCCCAGATGCCACCCAGATTCAATCTACCAAAACCTTCACGGTACTCCAGGCAATCTGTATTTTTCATAAGCATCTATGCAGTCACCAGCAAATGTCCACAAACTATTGTTTGGGAACTTACATTTAACAGACCCCTCATTCCACATTTAAAACTTAAGCAATAACTGGAGTTGTAGTTCAGTGGTAGACCACTTGCCTAGCATGTGTGAGGCACTGGGTTAAAGTCTCAGCACTGCATATAAATAAATAAAGGCCCATTTAGAATTAAAATTTAAAAAAAAACTCAATTCAGAATTTCCCATATAATCAAGTGTCCTCTTTACCCTCAGTCCGAGCTGATAGGGTTATTATGGAAGTCTCTGCTCCCTTTTTCTCCCTTGACCAATTGGTCCTCTGGGCTTTTGCTAATTTCTAACAAAGGGAAAGAAAATGCAATTGCTATAAAAATTTAGATATTCTAAATTTTACTCTGTTTATTCTTCATGCATAGCGCTACTTTTTGAAGGCCCACTGACTTGAGTCAGTGGCTATGGAGGCACAAGAACGTTTCTTAGGAGGCTCTCTGGCCCTGCATTTTTATTAAGGTCTGGTTCTACAAATAAAACCTCTTGTTTTTCTGAAGTTTTAAGTTGTTGACACCAAGCTGCATATACAAAACTGTTCTTTGTGCTGCATGGTAACTAGGTATACATGGAACAGTTCACAGTATGAAAGAAACTGATATTTTCTTTAAACAAACTACCTAGCATTGAGTCAGCCAGGTTGTGTCCCTCTCTGGTACTACCACCTGTGTTGGGGGCCACGAATCAAGTCAAGATGGCGCCTGCAGTTTGCCAGGAGGAGTGGTTTGTGAGCAACGCCATCGAGCCATTAAGATGGTGGGAATTCCTTATTGGCTGATTGCTGTATCTGATGATGCTAATTGAGTCAAGCTGTGTGTAATCAGTTGGGTATATATACCTCTGCTGTTCCGCAATAAAGCAGTTCCCGCTTCAACCTTCAAGTTGCTTGTCACCTCCCGGTTATTTTGACCAGCCAGACTGCGGCACACCTGGTTCACATTATTATGACTTTTTGTCCAGGCTATTTCAACAGGCTGTAAATTGTTACTTCCTTAGGTTTTCACTCCTTCAATGAGCCTGGACAGTCCTTTCAGGTTAATCTACCTACAGCACTACTCTGTTCCCTCGTAGCACTCAAATCCATTTACAATATGGTCCCACTTGTTAAGTGCAAAGAGAGAAGCACCTCATTGCATGCCATCGGAAGCACAGTCCATTCCGCAAGCTTGCACTGTTCTCTGAAGCTTCAATGCTTATGAGCAATTTCCCCTGCTGGATGATCCTACTTTCCACATTGTCCTATAGTGAAATCCTGTTCATTCGTAAAGGCTTATTAGACTTCTTCTGCAGTGTTTTCCTGTGGACCTCTGGTGAAAGCACCTGCTTCCTTTGATGTCAAGTTGTGTAGACTTCCACAAAACATAACACATATTGCCTTGGGCTAAGACATATCTTATCTCCACCAACTAAAAGATCACTCCTGGCTGCTAGAGATGGTGCCTTAGGATAACATATCCACTACCCTACATGTAGTGGGGAGTAAACAAATATTTGTTGAATAAATGATTCAATGAAGAAAGAAAATGGTAAAATAAGAAAGAAAAAGGATAAAGACAGTGTTTATGTTGCCGGAATGTGGAGGGTGGTCATGCCTCACACGGAACCACAAATATGAGCTGAACTGGGACAAAGCTTCCATTTTTTAGCACTTACATCTACTTTGTGAAATGCCTTAAGGTGGGTCCCTTGTGAGAAGGTTGATAAACCATCACAAGACAGAATGATAGCTGATGGGACGACAGCCACAGCCAACATCATGATTCACAATGCTTTCATTCTCAAAGAACAAATGGTCTCATGTTCAAAACTCTACTCTAGCTAACTGTAAAGCAAGTCATCCCACCTCAGTTTACAATGCCAGCTCCTGATGTGTGGGAAAGAACAGTTGAAGAAGACTTTGCACAGATATATTAAGCACACATTTTGCTTAAGTATACATTCAACCCACCAGGAGTCAAATGCTTTCTGAATATGGTACAGTGCTGTGATTATCTAAGTAGTCACTGAAAAGAGTACTCTTCCAAGTCAGCATTTCTTTTTAATTTTTTTTTTGTAGTTGTAAATGGACAGCATGCCTCTATTTTATTTATTTATTTTTTGTGGTGCTAAGGATCAAACCCAGTACCTCCCACGTGCAAGGCAAGCTCTCTGCCACTGAGCTACAGCCCCAGCTCCCAAGTCAGCATTTCTAAATGCTGATTATAGCTGTGATGTTGTGTTCAAGATCCTAACGTAGATGATGCAGCCCTCAAACAAAGCTGGGACAGTGTGAGCTAGAGACTTTCACAAACATAGCAAATGTGGAGCAACAAGGAAAAGGAAGGCGTAGCAATGGTTTCGATTCTTTAAACAACAAAGATGCAGCGTTGTGATCTTGAGTATCAATCAAGAGGGCACATCTGCTTTTGTCACCAGGGGAATGTATGCAACCCCTAAAAGTGGGGGAGAAATGGAGATACGGTGGGGAAAATGCAGCAAGAGCAGACTGGCTCTAATCTGAGAGCAGATATTGCAATAGTGCTGGGCTAGCCCATAGAGAGGATCAAAGAAACTTGGGCAAGGAGAAAGGAGGAAAGAACGACATGAGGATGGGGCTCAAAGGTATTTCATGTGCAGAATAATTCTTAGTTGTTAGCTTTTCATTTGCATTTCACTAAAGGATTTCAGCAGGGCAACTACTACAAGAATGGGTACTCTGTGAAGAAACATAGTCAATTCAATATGCTCAACTATCCTGCAGGCTTTGTCTAATAGTGTTAAGATTCCCTAAGGGACACCACAATGTTTTCACTCCTAAGGATTAAAAGTCACAGTGTTTTGCCCCAGATTTAGGACTTGCCAGATAAAACACTGCATGGGAAATATATATATTAAAACTTACTTATTGATTACCTAAAATTAAAATTTAAGCGAGTGTTCTATTTTTATTTGCTAAATCTAGCAATACTAATCAGATTACTAATATTACAGAGTTAAAAAAAAAACCTAAGCATCCTCATGCATGGTTTTAATCCTATTTAAATATTCGATATTAAGCTATTTACATTTCAATTTAACAGTGTTAAATTTACTTAATAAAAGTGAGCAAATACTAGTTAAAAGTTACAGATACTGCTAAGAATAGAGTCAGAAAGATCTGATGTAAACTCTAAAAGTCTGGGAGCAAAATGAGGACATCTAGATAACAATGGAGGGACATCACCATTAGTGAAACTAGTCTGTGAGGCACAGAAAAACTGAATTGATGGCCTGGAAAACAAGACAAGAAGGCAGGGGACAGATGACAATTCCTCTCAGTGAACACAGGCCAGAGATGCTGCGGATTTTACTTCATCGACACTGACCTCTGACCAAAGGCCAAGCGGAAGATTTATCAAGTGATATATGAGAAAATTATCTGACCACAGAAAAGGGTAGTTTCAAAATTAGCCTGATGACATAGACCCATACCTGAGGTTCAGTACTAGGCTAGGCCCATCCAGGACACTTTACCTTTCTGGTTTCACACTGGACATATGGATGTAAAGAAGGATCACCGCACAACATGAAAGGCCTTGCAGGTAGAGTGGAATGGCGACAAGCAGCTATACACCAGTGTCAAGTCAGGAAAACCGGACGTTTAGGGTGGGACATAATCAACAATTATTTTTAATTTAAAAGTTAAGTAAATAAATGTTGACTTCCACACTTATATGTTAATTATTTTTCCAAAGGATTTTAAATTTTCTTAGAATAATTTTTACCAGCTAACAGGCCCTATACATATCTGACTATAATGATAAACTTTTGTACAAATAATTAGTCTCTGAGTTAAATTACAGATTATTTAATTAAAAGATGTAATTTTACTTCTTCTCCTATTGTATACTTTAAAAGAGAAACTTTTTAAGTGAAAGTAATTTCAGCAGAACCTTCTTTAATACGCCCACATGTGTGTACACTCCACACATAGCAACCCACTTCCATTGAAACAATTTCATCAGCAACTTTTATCTTTTTGCCTGCAATCAAACAACCATAGAAGAAACTTAGTTCCCGAGTCTCAGGAACAACAACCAGCATCTCAAGCCTCAGGGGTGGTCGCACCAACAGGACTAACTGAGTGCATATTCAGGTATAAACAGAAGAAGAGCACAGAAAATAAGAAGCAACATTTTCTGGAAACAATTTTTAAAATTTGTTCTTTTTAGGTATAATAGTACAGTAGAGTGTATTTTGACATAGTATATATACATGGATTACAACTTATTCTGGTTAGAATCCATTCTTGTACATGATGTGGAGTTTCATTATTCATATATGAACATCCAAAAATTATGTCTGATTTATTCTATTGTGTTCCCTATTCCTGTCCCCCGCTTTTTCATTCCCCTTTGTCTAATCCACTGAACTATTATTATTCCCCTCCCCCTTATTGTGTGTTAGCATCTGCATATCAAAGAGAATATTGGACATTTGTTTTTTTTTTTTCCAGATTGGCTTATTTCATTTAGCTTAATAGTCTCTAAATCCATCCATTTACCAGCAAAAGTCATAAAGTTATTCTTTTTTATGGCTGAGTAATATTCCATTGTGTATATATACCATGTTTTCTTTATCTATTCATCTGATGAAGGGCACCTAGTCTATAACTTAGCTATTGTTAATTGAGCTGCTATAAATACTGATATGGCTGTGTCACTACAGTATGCTAATTTTAAGTCCTTTGGGTATATGCTGAGGGGTGGGATAACCGGGTCAAATGGTGGTTCCATTCCAAGCTTTCTGAGGAATCTCCATACTGCTTTCCAAAGTGGTTGTATCAATTTGCAGTGCCACCAGCAATGTATGAATGTACCTTTTTCCCACATCCTCGCCAACATTTATTGTTATTTGTATTCTTGATAATTGCCATTCTGACTGGAGTGAGATGAAATCTCAGTGTGGTTTTAATTTGCATTTCTTTAATTGCTGGAGATGTTGAACATTTTTTCACACTTTGCTGATTAATTATATTTCTTTTTTTTTAAAGTGCCTATTTGAAAAAAAAAAATAAAGTGCCTATTTGGTTCCTTTGTCTATTTATTGATTGGGTTATTTGCCTTTTTGATATTGTTTTGAGTTCTTTGTATATCCGGGAGATTAATGCTCTATCTGAGGTGCAGGTGGCAAAGATTTTCTCCCATTCTGTAGGCTCTCTCTTCACGCTTCTGATTGCTTCCTTTGCTGTGAAGCAGCTTTTTAGTTTGGTACCATCTCATTGACTGATTCTTGATTTTACTTCTTACACTTAGAAGTCTTGTTGAGAAAGTCAGTTCTTAAGCTGACATGATGGAGAGTTGGGCCTACTTTTTCTTCTAATAAGTGCAGGGTCTCTGATCTAATGCTCAGGTCCTGATCCACTTTGAGTTGTTTTGTGCGGGGTGAGAGATAGGGGTTCAATTTCATTCTGCTACATATGGATTTCCAGTTTTGCTAGCACCATTTGTTGATGAGGTTATCTTTTCTCCAACACATGATTATGGCACCTTTGTTTAGTATGAGATAACTGTATTTATGTGGGTTTGGCTCTTCTGTCTTCTATTCTGTTCCATTGGTCAATGGATGGTTCAAACAGAAAGAAAACCACTGAAGCAGTAGTAATGGAAAAACCAAAACTGAAACTCCCTTCCTGGAGCCTGGAGTTCTCACATTGTCCAGATTGTCTGTCCTCACCTCCAGCTGGTAAATTTGATTTTTTTCTTTCTATCAAATAAAGGTGTATCTTGCTGTTTTGAATGTTGGACAAGACACAGAAGAAAAGGCTGAACAAAATTTAGCCCTCTTTGGGTGTGTGAGTGGTCCTAAAATCTGATAATGGGCCATATTTCAGAGTGATGTTAGGTTAGATAACTATAGTATTGAGCCAAAAATCAATATTATGCAAAAGAAATCCAATGCTAAGCATTGGAAACAATTTAAAATTATATTTCCTTACAGCCACATAAAGAATAAAAAGGAACAGGATAAAATTTTAATAACATTTTATTTAACCCAACGTATCTGAAATATTACCTCAACCTGTACTGTAATCAACATTAAAAATTCTTAAAATGATTTGCATTCTCTTTTTCATAGTAAGTTTCTGAAACCTGGTATGAAAATGTTTACATCTAACACTTGTTAATTCTGACTTGCCACATTTCAAAAGCTTAACACTACGTGTGGCTCATGGCTACTGTATTAGAGAGTATGGGTCTAAATTTTAACACAGAAGCCATGTCCTATACCTTCAAACCTTTTGTTACAAACTTTTCTCTCAGTAGGGGAATAGAAATTAAAAAATAAAAACACCTTTTGATTAGAGGAATAAAAACAGGAAGGAGCGAAGAATGGAAATGGAACGTGTTCTTTTTTTTGTGTTGTTGTTTTCACTGAAATTTTTTATTACTCCTTGAAGCTACTAAAAGTTAACAACTCATTGTAATAGGGACTTTATTTCCTAGCAAGTATAAACAGCCTATGCAGGATGTAGGACACAAAATTCATAACTGTAAATAATTAAAAATGTTGTAGTAGTTTCTTGTTTAATTGTTATTAGACCTTAAGAAAAATCACACATTTAACTTTTATTACATTTATCAATATGAATATTTTGAAAAAACCAATTCTTTGAAATATAAGTATAATGAATATGCTCTATTAGAACAGGTTTTAGAGGTCAAGGAATTATGGAAAAAATAAATTAATGATGCACCTGAGTTCATGTCATTAGAAGTCAATCGTGAGCATTCATTTGCTTCTTTATTCTATGAATACATCTTTATATGACTCTAGTTATGTAGAGATTAGTATTTAAGTAGAAAGTTAGCAAGCAGAAACCAGTTCTGTAAAAAAAAATCTACCTTTATGTAGCAAAGATAAAAAGAGAGCTGAATTACTGTTTGTTTTATTCTCATGCTTTGAGCAGGAGCAGGAACAAAGCCTTTCAATGACTGAGAAATGTCAATTGGTCAATAGCGATGAATAGAAAACAAGAACATAAAAGCAAATCATAATAACATGAATTCCAGATAAGTCTCTTGTGAGGCACTTAAACATTTTGCAGTATGTTGGGAATTTACAATTTGCTAATATTTTCCCTACTTTAAACATTTTCTTTTATTTTTTTAATTGGTTTTATTTTTTAAAATATATGACAGAGGAATGCATCACAATTCTTATTACATATATAGAATAAGTTTTCATACCTCTGTTTGTATATAAGATATGTTCACATCAATTCATGTCTTCATACATGTACTTTGGATAATGATGTCTATCACATTCCACAATCCTTACTAATCCCCTGCCCCTCCCTTTCCCTCCCACCTCTCTGCCCCATCTAGAATTCATCTATTCCTCCCATGCTTCCCCTCCCTACCCCACTATGAGTGAACCTCCTTATACCAAAGAAAACATTTGACATTTGTTTTTTGGGATTGACTAACTTATATAGCATTATCTTCTCCAACGTCATCCATTTACCTGCAATTGCCATGATTTTATTCTCTTTTATTGCTGAGTAATATTCCATTGTATATATATGAAGGGCATCTAGGTTGGCTCCATAGTTTAGCTATTGTGAATTGTGCTGCTCTAAACATTGATGTGGCTATGTCCCTGTAGTATGCCGTTTTTAAGTCCTTTGGGTATAGTCTGAGGAAAGGGACAGCTGGGTCAAATGGTGGTTCCATTCCCAGATTTCCAAGAAATTTCCATACTGCTTTTCTGCACCAATTTGCAGTCCCACCAGCAGTGTATGAGTGTGCCTTTTCCCCCGCATACTCACCAACACTTACTGTTGTTTGTCTTCTTAATAGTTGCCATTCTGACTGGAGTGAGATGGTATCTTAGAGTAGTTTTGATTTGCATTTCTCTAATTGCTAGAGATGATGAGCATTTTTTCATATATTTGTTGACTGATTGTATATCCTCTTCTGAGAAGTGACTGTTCAGGTCCTTGGCCCATTTATTGATTGGGTTATTTGGATTTTTTTGTGTTTAGTTTTTTGAGTTCTTTATATACCCCAGAGATTAGTGCTCTATATGATTATGGGGGGTAAAAATTTGCTCCCAAGGAAGGCTGTTCTTGGAACCTGCCTCCAAGAGTCTGTTGGCCCTATGTCTACTAAACGCTTCAGACAGAAACTACTGATGCTCTCCTTCTTCCTCCAACACACCCAGCTTTCTTACAAAGTGGGCAATCCCACTTTGAAAAACATTCCTTAGCTGTGCTTCCACATGGCTAAGGAATTAACAAGGGTTTATTCTATCACTCTGGGCTAACAGCCAAACACCACTAAAAAGCACAAGTAGGGCAGTGGTCTTAAACATTTTCCAGAGACTTTGGCTTCAAACAGATCCACGTATGAATGTGCAGATCTTAGAGATACGTTTTGTTCTACAAACTGTCAAAAATTATAGAAGCAGTAGTATTTATCTTGTATTGAGAGAGCAATGAGCTGACTACATTGGCATCATCTGAATTCTCCATTTAAGCAGTGAGAATGCTTACAGACTAGGTATCCAAGTCCAGTTAAGGGCCCCCTGAAGCCTTTCAATCTTCTTTAGTCGCAATAAAGAAGAACACTAAAAATGACCTTTCATAGGAAAAAAATCAAAAAGCATAGGCTTTAAAGCCACCAACAAACTATATATTCTTAGAGAAGTCACTTAATGTTCCTAAGCTTTGTTTTCTTTAATCCTTCTACTATTCTACCAAAAAGTGATGTTAATTCTAATTTCTGAAATTGTTTTAAGATTAGATATCACCTTTGCCAGTCAGAGTGCTAATACACAATAAGCATTCAACTTATGGCAGATATTAGTAAGCCTGGGATCCTTTTGCTTTTTTTTTTTTTTTAAATTCTATAGTATGAGGGCAATAATTCCAGCATCTAGAAGTTGGGTAAATCCTAGAGCCTTTGGGTGCTACCAGGAAGCCAGATCATACCCTCAAACTCTAAGATGGTGTCACAGTAACAAATATGTGGCCATCCCAGTTGCTTCTCTGTGAACTGTGTTTCATGATGATGACTCAGAACTCAGCATACTGGGTCATAATTAGAACTCCAGTGCCACAATGTATCCCACAGACTCACTTCTGGAAACTTTTGCTTCTGATTGACAGGCACACATATGTGTATGTATGAGGAAAGTAAAAACAGTTTGAATACCACTGCCTTACAACAACACTGGAATTTGAAAGAGCCCTGAAACTTCTCACTTCCTAAGAGATGCAGATGGGCAGGAAAGAGGAGAGCATCTAACTCCCTCAGAAAGGAATTTTTAGGAGAACTGTGAGATGGATTTGTTAAAGATGGGTACATGGGTAAGGACACATGATCAAAACTTTGATCAGTGTGTTAAGTCCTCAAATGACTATGGATAAAGTACAGCTAGTTAGCTATACTATGTGAAATCTTCATTGAGTAAAACATTTATTCCCCCCTAATTCCTTAATTTTTGCTTTTTTTTTTTTTTTTTAATAAAATAGCACTTGGGAAATACAAGAGGTAAGGCTCTGGTGAGAGGAATTTTTCTGACTTTATAAATAGATTCTGATATAAATCCTTCTTGTGTGTGGAGTTAGATTTACATAATTTGAGAATCCTAATAATGTGTATAATACAGATGCTATAGTTTGTGTTGCTATTTTTGGTTCTGAAAAGAAAAGCCAACCTGGATTAAAGTACATGTCATTTTTAAACTACGAAGCACATTGAGCTGGAAATTCCTGGATTAAAGGAAGAGGTTCTAGCACTAGGAATGAGGGGAGCAAGCCTGTCTTTCGTGGAGCCACTGCTGCACTGCCACTGAGGAGCCCTCCCTGGAGCCCTGCATGCCCTCTCTTCAGCCTGCACAGCAACTGCCCGTCAAGGTGACAGTGACCTTCACAATGTCCAGCACAAAGGATATTTCTTTGTGCTCAATTTTTTTTTTTTTTTTTGGTAGTTGTAGATGGACACAATGCCTTTATTTTATTTGCTTATTTTTATGTGGGGCCTATGGATCAAACCCAGTGCCTCACACATGCTGGGCAAGTGCTCTGCCCCTGAGCCACAGCCCAGCCCTGTTTTTCAGCACTCTCAGCATGTGAGATGGACTGCATATGACAAACTAACTATTCCCTCCTTCTTGAACCTCTTCCTCTGTCGGCTCCTGGGCACCTTTTGCCCAATTTTCCTCTCATCTATTTGTAGCTTCTCAGTCTCCTCTGCCAGTCACTCTTCTGTAAAATTCCCATGAGTTCTTGCCCTCTTTTTCTTCTTAACCTACACTTTTCTGCACGGTTTTTACTTACACAAGGCCTCAACTTTAGGCCAGTCATTAATGATTCCCAAATTATGTCTCTAGGCTTCTGACCTACATTTTAAATCACCTACTAAGCCTCTGCACAAAGTTGCCCCACAAGTACCTCAAACTCAGTGTACTAAAAACCAAACTCATCATCTTTTTCCCCAAACACTCCTTCCTTCACCCAGTCCTCATCTGCGGTGGCTCAATCTGGGACTCTTCGCATAAGCACCTCCACCCTTTTAGTGTCCAATCATAAAGCCATTTTCTCACTATTGACTCTCAAATTCATCACTTCTCCATTTACAGTGCCCTGATCACAGGACCTGAGCTTCGTCTCCTCAGAATATTATTATATTTAAAAATATTTGTTTTTAAAATAAATTTATTGAGCTGTAATTCACATACCAAAAAATTCACCCATTTAAAATGCAAAATTCACTGGTTTTGAGCATTCACAGTACTGTGCATTTGTCACCAGAGTCTAGGTTTAGAACATCTTCATAACCCAAAACAAACCTACCCTTTAGTCATCACTCCCCACAATACTCCCACCCTTGGCAGCCTTGACTTTCTGCCTCTCTAAATCTGCCTATTCTCAACACTTTATTTAGACAGGATCAGACACTGTGTGGTCTTCTGAGACCGGTCTATTTCATTTAGGCTGTTTTCAAAGTCTGTCCATGTTGCAGCATGTGTCAGTACCCCATTCCTTTCTACTGCTCAGTGATATTCTATCATGTGGCTGCAGCTCATTTTATTTACCATCCATCATTCAACAGATACCTGGGATGCTTCCACTTGTTGGCTATCATGAAGAGTATTTCTGTTGACATTCTGTACACATTTTTGCATGGATTTGCTTTCCATTCTCTTAGGTACATACCTAGGAGTGGAACTCTGTATCTAACCTTTTGAGGAACTATACAAATGTTTCTTAAGGCAGTTCCAGCATTTTGACATCCCAATTAGCAACATATGAGGGTCCTGATTTTTCCATATATACTTGTCAACAGCTGATGGTGATTACAGTCAGACTAGTGGATGTGAAGTGGTATCTCATTGTGCTTTTGACTTCCATTTCGCCAACAGCTATTAATATTAGGCATTTTTTCATGTGCTAGTTTAGACATTTACATATCTTCTTTGGAGACATGTCTACTCTCATTTTTTTAGTTGGACATCTTTTAATTACTTATGGAATTTTAAGAGTTCTTTATATAATATTCTGGGTACTAGGCCCTTATATAAGTGATTTGTAATTTTTTTTCTATTCTTTGGGTTATCATTTAATTTGCTTGGTGGTGTCCTCTGATTCACAAAAATTTAAAATTTTGTAACACACAAACATCTGCTTCTTTTGTTGTTCATCCTCTTGGTTTCATACATAATAAATCACTGCCAAAGCCAAGGTTGTAAAGACTTATCACCATGCTACACTACAATTACACGTGTTTACCCATACATGCTGCTCCTTCTGCCTGAAACATATTCCTGTAGCTCACAGATTGTCTTAAACATCAAAGATGACAACAATGCAAATGGGTATAGCACTTACAAAGTATAATGTTTGTTAAATATGAAAAAAAGATTTAGTGAACATATATGGGAAATCAGATTTCCATGCTTTATTGTAGAAATTTGAGTGACTTAATGACTGTGTTACATTTATGTTTAGATTTGGCAGTTAATATTGGAAAACCTAATAAGTATGTCTGAAACTACACAGGACAAGTAAAACAATTTCAAAGTCCAAGGAAAGTAAACTGACTATAAATCCATTTTACTTTTATAAGTCATTTTTTCATGTTTTCTAAGAAAATCTTGGTTGGAAATTCATTTGAGGAAAAGTAATGATGTTACACAGAAGAATTTGTATCAGGAAATATGTTGTATCTCCACAAAAAAAATATTCAATTACAAAGGTAATTAAAAGGTATTTTTCACCTATCTATTTTAATCCACTGTATCAAAATCTTTTCTAGATATCACTTTACAAAGGATCAATTTATTCATACTTCATTAAATTTCTTTACAAATAAACTGCTTTAATTTGTGATCCTCTGTTTGAAAGAAACTAAAGTGGTACTTAAAAAGTTATATTATAAGCAATCATCATCATACCCATGAAACATCCTATCCTTTCTATGCTTATTTTTGATTTTTAAAAAATTTTCTAGTTTTACAGTATATTTTTAGAATGTGATTCATTTTTTAAAGTACAATAGACTTTAAAAACTCAAACAAATATGAATCATTTTTAAAATTTCTTTTGATTTTTATTCTAAAGCTATACATATATAAACATATAATATGGTGTTCTGATTATTTAAGCTGTTTCCAGCTAGACAATGTTTTCTTCAGCATTTAACCAAGTGTTGGCAATTGAAAGCAGAGAAGATCAGTGTGATTGGTTAATTAAGATTTCAAAGAAACTGCTGTTCCCTAGAGGGAGGCTAATTTCTCATTTATAAGCCCATTTATAACTCTTGCTCTGAGAAATGGTTGTAATAAAATTCACAGTTAAATAGGCTTTCAAATGCATATCAGCCATTAACATTTGGACTGCCTGCTGCTGGCAAAATATTAATATTTGATGCCATGGCATGTTCATTTTATAAATCAATTTCAGAGTCTTATGAAACAGCTTTCTTTATGTGTTAAACAGATTAAACTCAGGTTGTAATGGCTGGTTTAGAATGATTTCAAAGTAGTTGATAGCTACTAGAAAACTATGCATTTTCTGATTAAATTATTGGCTATATCCCCTCTGATAACTGCACAAAGTTACTACTTTTAAAACAAAGGATGTTCTACTGAATCCATGGAAGTATTGGTGATAATAAACACTTAGCAGCACTGTTCAGGCTGGCAGGCACTGGTGTGTGTGTGTGTGAGAGAGAGAGAGAGAGAGAGATTTAAAAACACTATCCATAACCCTATAAAGCTGTGAACTTGGATACCACTAGTGTACATAAGCTCTTGGATTAACAATACTCTTTGTCAGTTTTAATTCTTAGATATAGGTCTTCTATTTATTGACTAGACCTTTCTACGAAACTTTTACAGTTCCATGAGAAGATATGCATCCTTAACATCAATGGCTGCAAATAATTCACAGAGTCTGGGAATGCAGCTCAGTGGTAGAGCACTTGCCTAGCACAGCAAGGCCCTGGATTCAATCCTCAGCACCACCAAAACAAAACTAAGTTCACATAATCAATGAATCATAGGATGCTAATTGTGGAGAAGGTGCTAGAAATCTACTTAATCCCAAGATAGAGTGATCTGTTGGTGAGATCTTAGGGAACTATATTTAAGAATAAGGTGCACAGCTGGGCACTGTGGTGCATGCCTGTAATCCCAGTAGCTCAGGAGGCTGAGGCAGGAGGATCAAAGCCAGCCTCAGCAAAAGCAAGGTACTAAGCAACTCAAAGAGACCCTGTCTCTAAATTAAATACACAATAGGACTGAGGATGTGGCTCAGAGTTAGAGTGCCCTCTGAGTTCAATCCCAGGTACAAAAACAAAAAACAAAAAAGAATTAGGCACATAAACAACAGGGGAAAAGCTATAAATACAGTAAGCCATTTATAAACACTTTAATGGTCAAAGAAATATGTCTTAAATACAGATATCCCCAAAGATCATGAAGAAATAAACGGTGCAATTATTCTCCTTGGTTGTAACCAACAAAAATATTAGTAATAGGTCTTTGTTGCATTTTTTTTTTCTCAACAAAGTTTTCCCACATATAAAATTTATATACAGGACCTTGCTTAAAATTTCTACATTTTATAACTTAATAGAGAGCACAATCAGATATACAAATTTTGGGGTGGAATGAAGTTTCCTTCTAGTTCATTTGATCTAACTTTCTGCTTTCCATAAATAGACAAAACTCAAGATTTTCCACAGAAGTCACCACAGACAGAGCTGCTAACTAATCTGAAGAATCTGAACAAAGACTGAAATGATAAAACCACACTGGAAAACTAATTGGCACTTAAAAATATGAATAACTGTACTGACATCTGCAATCTATTTTGAAATGCACCAAAATATAAGGTGGATTGATGGAGGAATTGAAAGATGTGATAAAGCAAAACCAGTAAAATATTAACAGAAGAATATGGATGGTTAATAAATGAGTATTAACTAAAAAAATCCTTTCAAATTTTTTGAATGTTTGAAAATTCTTCAGTAAAATATGGGGATGGATGGGGTGTTAAACATAACATATTCCACTCATAGATATTTATCCAAAAGAAAAAATAAACATGCATACACACACACAAAAATCTGTATAACAATGTATGTAGCAGCTTTGATCATATTACAAACAACTCATCAGATGCTTGGGTAGGAAAATAGAAATATATCCATATAATGGAAGACCATTCAGCCATAAAATGATACCTCAACCTGGATGAATCTCAAAAATACTAGGCCAAGTCATAGTTCTCAGCCAGGGGAATTCTACCCCTCAGAGGACAGCTGGCAGTATCTGGACACCCTCTGGTTCTCACACCTGGGAGAAGGAATTACTATAGGTCTGAGTGGGTAAAGGTAAGGGATGCCGCTAAGCATTGCACAACCACAGCACACCCCAGTTCCTCCACAACCCACAACACAGAATGATCCTGCCCCAGTGTCTATGGTTGCTCAGGCTGAGAATCCCTATGCTCAGTGCAACAAGTTAGGTGTAAAGGAATACACACTGTATGCTTCCATTTTTATGAAGTTCTAAAACAGGCAAACTGAAGTCAGAGCAATGATAGTGTGGGTAAAGGTCAAAGATGGGATTTCCTTTGGTGGAAAGGGAAGGATGAGAAGCGGGAAGAGAAGGTCAGGTGAAGAAAAGGAAAAGAGGGAAATGAGGTAAAAGTAAAGAGAGGAGAAGAGAGCACAGCGAAGGACATAGATCATTTGACCTTGTTACAGGATCTTCTGGCTTATCAAGCATCTGGTTTTATACTGCCTCCTCATGCAATGCTCACAGCATCAGATGAGGCAGAGATAGCAGCTATGCCACACTTGAGAAAGCAAAAGCTCCTACAGCATTGAATTACAAATTGGTCACATGGCTAGAAAACAACAGAGCAAGATTAGAATCCAGGCCTTGTGATAAAAAGGAGAATTTGTGCATTTATTCTTCAAGAACCCGAGTTATATCTTAAGTTTTCAAAAAGGCAGAAGAGTGTAAAAAGTGTGTCCATGTGTGAGGGAGAGAAATGACAGGCAGACAGACTAGCACCGAAAATCACAAGAGCATGGGATGGTGTACTGGCCCATTTTCTGCCCTAAAAGGATCCCTGAGAGCAAGGACTGCATCTTTTCCTCACAACTTAACTCTCCAGGACCTGGTAAGGAGCATCATAACTATCTGCCACAAAAAATATTAAAAAACCAAAACAAAATAGAAACTAACAGAGAATAGTGATCAGAAGGTCAAAGCAGAAGACAGTGTAGTCTAAACAAGAACTAAAATGGCCCCTTTGGCTGTGGACTGTGGGGAGAATAAGCTGTACTTGCTGTGGAATGATGGAGGAGAAACAGAAACTCCCATGGTCTGTCACTTAATCTTCATCTCTCTCTGGCTGTGTTAACCAATGAAGGCTAAAGAATTAAGAATCATTTTCTGGGAAAAACAGATCTAAGACATATTCCTCTGAGGTCCAGAAAAAGACTGGCATCAGGGGTGGGAGGATAAGTACCACATCCACTATCTAGGCAAAAAGTTATTCTTTCCAGAAAAGGAACCTAAAAAAAAGAGGCAAAAAGACTTAAGAGAAAATCCAGGCCACACTTCTCCCACCTAGTAAAAAGTCAGACCAATTTCTTAGGTAAAACAGTGAAGTCTGAACCTTAGGCTATTTTCATCTTGTGCTATTTAGAATGAGGAAAAATAAGATATGACCAATAATTAAATGGCACTAATTAAATCAATCAGTTGTTTGGTAATGACTCCTACCAAGAATATTCCCACAGTTAAGAAAAGATGCCACATCAATACCTTTAATACCCATATAATGACTTTTTTCTAGGTAATAAAAATACCATGCCACTTTGATATCTGATTGTTCTATGTATGGAAAAACGTAAGTGGGACAATTTAAATAAGGGCATATTCTTTGAAAAGTAGAACTTCTGATAGCTCCCTCCTAAGGCTTCCATCTTCACATCAATAGAAGAGACAAATTTCCTTATAATTTGATCCATCAAAGAATGAAAAGATTAGTCCTGAGATCTAAGAAGGTTATTAACTTTCCTTAAATGAAGAACAAGATCACTATGAGCTTTGAGACACAGATCAATAAAACAAATGTAAAAAAGATTTTAAACTTCCTCTTTAAAATGGTACTATGGAGAACTAGAAAGAATGATGCTTTCTAAAAATTTGTCTATGATCTTTCCTTTTTTTTATTCATCAGTATCTATTTTGTACTATACGTCAGGAAATAGTTACTCGTTTAAAGTCAGTTGTTAAACCTGGCTAATACCACAATTGTGTTTTAAATCTGGAGAATTTCTAATTATAGAGTAATTGTTTAAAAAAAAAAAAAAGCAAATTTATTTCTTTCCAGTTCTTCCCGGCAACAAACAGGTCCCGGGACCTTCTGTAAGGACTCGATATGGCTGGTTGTGTCAGTGTGTGCCTTAAGTGCATGTTAATCAGGATTCCCAAGACATTTTGTTCTTTTAACCATTTAAAACATTCTCTTTCCTATCTCACTACATTATCATTTTGCATAGGAAATAAAAATAGAACTCTGGAACCAGAGTAATTTTTAGTTCATGTACATGGCCTTCACTAGATTTGGATTTACCTTTTTCTAAACATTTCTCTGTTAAGCACTTAGTATTCTCAACAATGTTTTCTTTTTTGTATCAATAGTTTATTATGACAGTAAAAGATAAAACAAGCTTGCAACCATTTCTTATTATTGTCACCCACATATTCCACATTTCAGAAGCCAAAAGAAAAAATCATATTCGTTCTGACATTAAAATAAATCATAACATACTAAGAATGGATACATTCTTAAAAAGATTCCAGTACATTAAAAACAACTAATATAAATTTTGATATTTAGTAATTGTTATTATTTTTTTAATCACAAACTAGTTTTATATTTTTTGTATTTGTATCTCTGGTTGTGTTAAAAGTAAGGACCTTCTCTTACATAACCACATTATAATGATCCAAATCACAAGAATATCAGCTACCTTTATTAAAAATATTTTTTAGTTATCAATGGATATTTATTTATTTATTTATTTATATGTGGTGCTGAGAATCAAACCTAGTGCCTCACACATGTTAGGCAAGAACTCTCTCACTGAGCTACAACTCCAGCTCTGGTAATATTTTTTGAGGCTGGATTTAATGTCAAGTGGCCCCTTGACATGGGAAATAATTTTATATATATTAAATCAATGTATAATAATGCCAAAATGATTATATACTGGTTTGGGATTCAAGACACTGCCTTTTCTGCAGTTAACTAAATATCTGACTAGAAAGTATCATTAATTGCTGGATCTCAGTTCACTTACCCAGATAATTAAAAAAAAAATGGCTTAACTGATCACTAATGTCTCTTCCAGTTCCAACCTGTTATGATTCCATATAAAGGCTACTAAAACAAGAAAACTACTATTTGTTTTTCAACTCAAAGACATAAGATCTCCAACTTACTTTTTTGCCTTAAAATTTGTTGTTAAAAGAGTAAGGAATTTTCAACCAACTTCATTAATTCTCAGGAATTTCTGAAGTTTAATTGAGAAATAAAGCATTTTAAAGCTACATGTTCTGACTTCAACAATACTGGGGAATGAAATCTATAAATGTGCCACATCCATTATGAAGATGCCAAAATTAATTGTGTATGTGTGTGTACATATACATATGCACTAATATACACTAATTTAAATAACAATGATATAAGGGAGATCAGTAGAGTAGAGCAAGTGGTTGGGAGAAGAGGCAAAGGAAAGGGAAGGTGCTGGGGAATGAGACTGTATCACTATGTTCATGTAATGAATATGATACAACGAGTCCCACTGTTATACATAATTACAAAGTAGCAATAAGAAAAAAGACAAGTTCATACAAAAAACACAAGGTTCAGAGGCTTTAAGGAAAATTATCAGATATCATATGAAAAGAGACCAAGTATAACAATATTTAATTTGTGTTCCTTAAGGAAGTTCTATGTTACCTCACTTAAACTTGACAAGATGGAGAGTTGTTATTTCCCATTTTTCAAAGGCCAAGTTCCAAGATGGCATTAGGAGCTGCCTAATTAATTACTTCACACCCATTTCAGTTCTATTTGTCAGTTCATGTCACGCCTACTCCACCACACTATCTCAAATGTACACACAAATTCCCTAGATCTCCATTTGATTTAGCAGGAAATGTTTTAATAAATGTTTGTTAACTGTTACAGTCCCATCAAATAGGAAAACAGAGCAAAACATTGCCCAGAATACATCAAAATTTCATTTTTTTTACTTGCATGCTGTTCCTAAAGAAAATTCAGGATAATATAAATTTAAATGACTGAGACTGATTCTGAAAGGAAATACAAGTACTTCTGTTTGCAACTAAAATGGAATCATTATGATGAAGCAGATTAGAACTTATTTGTTTCCCTGCACCGAAATTATATAATTCAAATGAATTTGGGGTTAATCACATTGTTTTAAAAATTTTATTGCTCTTTTGAGATTTTTTTAGAAGCTAAATTTAAACTATGTGAACAACTCTTGTCTAAAGAGCTCTGGTATAGAACGTCTGACTTAGAAAGACCCTTTGATCATGAAATACTCTAGGAGTAAGCATTTATTTTATTTACTTATTTTGTTACCTTTATTTTATTTATTTACTTTTTATGTGGTACTAAGGATCGAACCCAGCACCTCACACAGGCAAGGTGAGCATTCTACCGCTGAGCCACAACCCCAGTCCTAGGAGTAAAGCATTTATACTACATGCCCATGCCACTGATTATTAAATGCAACATCTTTACCCAGCAGTTACTAAGATACACAGCTCTGTAGCTATTCAATCTCTCCGACAAAGAGGCCTAATAAAATCTAGTTTATCAGAAAACCAACCTAAAGCACTCCATGCTTCCTCACTGTGATGCCTCCATAAGTAATAATGATGACAAAACTGTTGGCTTTAGAAAGCCTTTCCAGGTGAGTATTCCTAAGAATATACAGCACTGGGAACCTCTGATCACTTCTAGCCAATATTTTAGGGTTGCCTGCAGCAATTGGTTAGCTGACATAATTCCAACATACTGTAGTTATTACTCAAAATACGTATCATAGCATGATTGTTGTGCAGCATCTAAGCACATTTGCCTTCTATCCATGGCTTTCCAAATTTACTTCTTTTCACAATAACTACACGGGTTCTTAAAGACAGACGTCATCCTTCCAAAAGCCATGTATACATCGCTGCTCTCAATAATTAGAACAAATTACCTTTAACTTCTTTCCTTTGTGACAAGGTGACTTTTTGCAGAATTAGGAACATTTATGCAAAGGAAAAAGAAATGCAAGAAATTTTATCTAGCAGGAAGTAAAAACAGCAGAGCTTTCAAGACTTGGTTGATTTTTACTTGAGAAAGCTAAGAAAATGCAACACTGGATTCTTGAACCCATTTCTGTACTAAATGACTAACCTCAATAAATTGAGCTTTCTGGGTTGCAACAGCAGAGCTAGTTTTCAACATTTTTTCATGAAAACTGGTGGGCATCATAGTACCACAGTGAAGAGCACTACAATTCAGCATGCACAGGGGTTACAACAGGCTCCAGAGTCAGAGTAACTGGTGGTCTTTGTTAGGGAAGATTTGGTTAGATGCAAAAATAAGAAAACCAAAAGAAAAGTATATTTACTCTCTAATATAAATGCCCAAAGACTGGCAGTCTAGGGCCAGGGGAGAGGCTCTGTTCAAGTTCACAATGTCTCAGTTCGTTTCTGCTTTATGCTCTACCATTCCTAGAGTGAAGCCTGGGTCTTCAAGGTCAAACATGTGCTTGTCTCCTTACGTGTCACATGTCTACAATAGTAGAAAAGAGGAACAGAAAAGGGAAGGGGATCAGAGAACGAAAGCCAACTTTCTCTTAAGCAAGTTCCCCCAAACTACTCACAAAGGTATTGTTTTTCTGACCACACTTAATAGCAAGGAAGGCTAGGAAGTGTGTTATTTACACTGAATAATCACAGCCCAGATGAGCACATGTCTGCAATGGACAAGGTGAGAAAGATCTGGGGTCCTCACTGTCTTCTACCACATTGTCTGTGTGACCTTAACCACTTTATGTTCCTGATTTCACCCCTACAAAATGAAGATGCTTTAAATAATTTATTTCGTCTAATCAGTGGATCTTGAACAGCAGCAAGTTTGTAGTCCAGGACAATATTTGGAAATATTTTGGTTGTCACAATCAGGGGACTGCTCCTGGCATCTAGTAGACCCAAGCCAAGTATGCTGCCACACATAATACAGAACACAGAACAAGCCTCCATGACAGAGAGTCTTCAAGGCCCAAATGTCAACTGTGCCAAGGCTGAAACAGCTTGGTTTTAAAAGTGTCAATTTTTTTTAATGGGTCATGTTTACCTATTCCTCTTGAAAGAGCTTTTCTTTATGATCCTGAAATAACTCAGATAAACTTGCCAACCTTCTTTTCTTTACATACTTCCTACAGGAGAAAATCAAGTTCAGAGAAGTTAAAATGGTTTACATGGTTCATGAAGCCAATTATGTGTCAGTTAAAACTCAAAACCTGATCTTACTATTTTACAAACTATGTTCATTTCCTCATACTTCACAGGATTTTAACTCATGTTATAATAGGTACACCTGAAAGGGTTTAAATTTTTTATTTTCAAAATGTGAAGCTAGCCATATATGGTGGCACACGCCTGAAATCCCAGCGGTTGGGGAGGTTGAGGCAGAAGGATCGCAAGTTCAAAGCTAGTCTTAGCAACTTAGTGAAGTCCTAAGCAATTCAATGAGACCCTGTCTCTAAATAAAATACCAAAAAGGGCTGGGGATGTGGTTCGGTGGTAAAGTGCCCCTGGGTTCAATCCCTGGTACCCACCTCCCCCCCAAAAAAACATTGAGTTCCATCTTTTAGGCTTTGACCCACCTTAGAATTCAAACCTGGGAGACAGAAATGAAATCTAGAAATGTTAATTCACTGTTCAAAAAAATTACAGGAAAGAATCATAACAATTAACAAATGGTTTATGAAGTATACTTCCCCCTATAGTCTCTGCTTACTCATTTACAGAGTTATCCACCAGTGCCAATATTCTTTTCTACTCACTATTCTTAAATTCTTTTCTTAACTCATAGGATAAGGCACCTACAGTTAAATAACTGGGATATAACTGAAAATAGGACTGGCAAACAGGACTACCGTGAGTAATATACTTAGGGACATTCGTTGGTGGGGTAGAGGTACACTTTAGCTCAGTCTGGAGGATCAGGGAACATGGAAGAAAAAAGATCCCCGTTCCCCTCAGGCCCTCCATGAAACCCAAATGAGGACTCCAACCGTCAATCCTGAAACAGTTTTCACAAAAGGGAACTTACTTGGACACACGTGCTGGCTCCATTTTCAGGGCCAACTCCTTGGTATATGTATGCTTTTGGCAAAATCAAGAATCTATTTACAACTCTTATCGAACTGAATTATTATCAAAATGACTTCATTAGAATCTGAACAAGAAAAACTATCCACTTAGGAAAGATATGGAATAGAGCGGCTCAAATGCAATTATTGCTTCCATGCAGTTCTCTGCTCGTATCTTTCATCTCACTCAATAGTATAAGAAAAACAATTTCCATTATCTTGAAATTAAAGACATGTAAACTAAAAACTAATATTTCAATTCAAGCAACATTCTGGGCATATTCCTATGTTCCAGCACAGTCTGGGGTGCAGAGGAAGTTCATTCAGAGACACTGTGAATAAAATGTGAATAAGCTTCTCGATAGTGCAGTGATCTGAGGTCCCTGTCTCTTACACTCAGTATTAAATAATCTGAATTTTCAATTTCTGATGATGTCTTCTTTTAAATGACATGTTCACTGTGTGTCTGTATGTGTGTGCATTTTATGAATGTGTCAGTACTTGGCTGTGTATGGTTTTGAGACATACTTAAGTTGAGATTTTTCTTACCTTGAAATAAAGTTCTAAGACTTACGTTCATGATGACATATGCAATATAAAGTACATGTCTTTGAGACATTTAATAAGATGGTACTTTTGGAGCATAAAACATAATAAAATACAATATTTAAATTTCAGTGAATATTTAACTAACAAAAACAGAGTTTGGGAAGGATGACCAGGTGGCCCCATTTCTGGATGTGATATTCCTTCTTTCTGTGTCAACAGAGAGCTAAATGCTACTATAGAGTCCTTTCATATTTTTTTAGGAGAGAGAGAGAGAGAGAGAGAGAGAGAGAGAGAGAGAGAGAGAGAATTTTTTAATATTTATTTTTTAGTATTCGGCGGACACAACATCTTTGTTTGTATGTGGTGCTGAGGATCGAACCCAGGCCGCACGCATGTCAGGCGAGCGCGCTACCGCTTGAGCCACATCTCCAGCCCTCCTTTCATATTTTTCTCGGAGGAAATACATCTACATTTGTCTAGAGCTCAAGACTAATAATGACTGAGAAAACTAAAGAAAGTGCCTGGCCTAATTATAAATTCACAGACTTGCCATCTCCTTGTTTTCTTGTAGCTTTGTACAAAACACACAGGAGTTCGCCTTCTAAATTACCAGGGGCTTTTCACTATCGGAAATGAAATAGTACAGCCTGAACTGTGGTGCATGCCCATAATCTCCGCGGCTCAGAAGGCTGAGGCAGGTGGATCATAGACCCTGACTCTAAATAAAATACAAAAAAGGGCTGGGGATATGGCTCAATGGTTAACTGCCCCTGGATTCAATCATATCAAAAATAAATAAATAAATAAATAAATAAATAAATAAATAAATAAATAAATAAATAAATAAAATGAAGGAAGGAAGGAAGGAAGGAAGGAAGGAAGGAAGGAAGGAAGGAAGGAAGACAGGCAGGCAATTTGAGAACTTCTCTTTAACCAATCATTTGATCCTCCTTTATTTTAGAAGATTGGGCAAATCAACTATAAAGGTCAACAGAATAAAAAACATCACAGGAAAAATTGCTCTCTGTCTAGGTTACCACTGGGCAAAGCTTGAAAGTGAGGCAAGGTTAACTCTGGTAAAGTAGCAAATTTATTATTATATATATTTGATTCAATGGGAATTTTAACTCACTCTGGCAGTAAAACTATAAAACAGCATGAGGGATAAAACATCATGTTTTTACAGAAAGCATGAAGGTGGTAGCACGCAGCTCCAGGGTGGACATTTTGTACAGAAAAGGAGGTCAACAAAACAGAATTACGGAAAGAATAACTCAGATTTTGATTTAGATATATCATGCCTCAAAGAGTAGTATTGAATTGAATTCAATAGATGAATGGCAAGTCTATGAATTTATAATTAGGCCAGGCACTTTCTTTAGTTTTCTCAGTCATTATTAGTCTTGAGTTCTAGACAAATGTAGAGATGAATTGCCCCTACCTTTATCTAATGACTTTAAAATGTTCTCTCTTCAACTACTGGGAAAGGGGAATATCTTTCTTATCTCTTTTCTCTTAGGGGATGAGGAAGAAGTGGCTACAAAAGACTGTGATGTCACTCTTTGAACTGGGAACAGTTATAATGCCAGGTTAAAGCTGCAGTGCTTTCTTTTTCTTCTGAAGAGGGCTACCTAGTAGGGCTGGGACTGCCTGCCCTCTGATCACTCTGACCACAAGTCTTTATGGTTTCTGCTTTCCATGGCTACATCACCTTTCTTGTAAAAAAAAAAACCCTCCACTAGGCAGAGTTTGAAAGTGAGGCAAGGAGCAAGCCTTCTTTTCCACTGTATATCCTGAAGGATGTGAAAATTTAGCCCCTGAGAATGGCTCTAGACTTTTACAGTGGTTTAGATAGTTTGTTAGGCTTGAAATTTAGATAGATAGATAGGCTTGAAATTCTTAGGCAGCATTTGTAGCTTGCCTGAGCTTGGCATGAAGCTAAAGGAACCACTGGGACCCTAGTCTGAACTGGCTGCCCTCATATTTAGCCAAGAGAGCAACAAGATGTTGTAATTCAGGTACAGACTCTGATTTGATCTAGGTAGGAACTGTTTGGTAGGGTGCTAGACCTGCCCTTACATCAAGACTGTGATGGAGGTACAGGTCTCCAAAGTGGTGGAAGTAGAATAAAGGGGCTGGAAGTGAGGTCACGGGTGTAAGATGAATTCCCAGAGGATAGCACCTAAGCAAGAGATACATAAAGCCATCAAACTGATAGCAGTGATGCTGATCCAGCAGATGGACATCGTGCCCCCTCAGCCCCAATCAGGAATCAGGAAGCCAGTGAGTAATTTTCAAACTGAAGATATCAGTCCTGTCACAACCCTTAAGAGTTCACTGAAAAATCCCAAGTGTGATCCTAGGCTCCACAGGGACTAGGCTCTACTTTGGGAAAACACAGGGAACTCACAGCCTCATCAATGAAGGACAATAGTTCAGACTGCTGCACAGCCACTCGGGGTGAGCTGGCCAGCCACAGGGATTCAAGGGTGAGGGCAGTTTATTTCTTAGCTCTAGCCATGACCTTGCCAGTTCATTCATGCCATTCAAAAGTATACAGATGGATTCTTTAGACATATGTCATTAAGGAATCTATCAACCTACAGTTTATCATCAGCCATTAAGACTCCTTGACATGCTCAATTTTGGGGTGGTTGAAGAATTTACAGACATGAATCTTCCTGTACAAACATGCCACTAACTCATGGATATAAACCTCCAGGTCCCTCCTTCATATCACCAATATTTCTCCCAAAGGTGTGTACTTAGCTGCTATAGATTGGATATTAAATGTCCCCTTTCAAGGTCCATTTGTTAAAGGCTTGGTACCCAGACTGGCACTATTGGAGACAGGGCCAAGTGGGAGATTTTAGGTTCTTTGGGGACAGCCCTTCAAGGGGACATTGGGCCTCCTGGACTTCCTCTGTGCATCCCATCCATGATATGAACAACTGTGTTCTACCACATACTCCTTTCCATGATGTGTTGCCAACAGACTATGGACTGAAATCTCAAAAATGGTCAGCAAAAAGAAACATGCTCTTTTGATAAGTTTGATATTTTACTTTGAAGTAAAAGGACTGCTTTTTAAAAAATCCCCTATTGCAATCAATCAATCAATCAATCAATCAATAAAAATTAAAAATCCCCTATTGCAAAATTTCAAGCAGCTCACTTAAGAAATGTTAAGGGGACAGAGATGTGGTAGAGAGCTTTAACTCAAATTGGTATGTTTTATAATCCCAGGTTTTAAAGAGGAAAATCTAACCTAATTATGTACACATTCTAAGAAACACTTTTTAAGATACCTCCTTTAAATGTATGAGTGAAATACAGATTAATTTTGTTCAATATTTTAAGCAAAAAAAATTGAAGAAAAGATACTGAAAAAAAAAGAATGGGCAAGGGCTGGGGATGTGGCTCAAGCGGTAGCGCGCTTGCCTGGCATGCGTGCGGCCCGGGTTCGATCCTCAGCACCACATACAAACAAAGATGTTGCTTCCGCCGAAAACTAAAAAAAATAAATATTGAAATTCATTCTCTCTCTCTCTCTCTCTCTCTCTCTCTCTCCTCCTCCTCCTCCCTCCTCCTTCCAGTCAAAATTGATCT